>NC_056739.1:664234820-664302320 GCF_019279795.1 Protopterus annectens
TTCACTATAGACAGGGTCCTATGTTTAATGCATTGCTTTGACATATGACCAAATACCAGATGTAAGTGAAAAACATTAATAGACATATAACATACACACTGTATAATCAGAGATATATTCAAAAAACATTTAAAAAACATTCAGATAAAGCTATTTCGGTCTGAGTAGTCTCCTACTCTTTAGGAAGGATTTAATATGAACCTTATCATTTAGCCCAGGGGGTACGTCAGCCCTCCATCTAATAATCCATCGCGTTTCACATTCCAGGGTCTGATTAACTAAGTCCCCACCCCTAAGGTTACTCTCCAACTTCTGCACAACACTAAACTTGAAATTGTGATTCATGCCCAATTCTTTATGGTGTTTAGCCAGAGCATTAAAATCAGAGCCTATCCTAATATGATAGGCATGCTCCCTTATACGTTCTTTAAGGGTCCGATTAGTCTTTCCTACATAGAATGCAGTACATGCTGTGCACCTGGCTAAATAAACAACATTGTCACTATTGCAGTTGGTGGATGTGTTAAAATAAAAAACACGCTTTGTATTTGGATGCTCAAAAGTTGTGTCCTTGCTAATAAAGATACACTGGTTACATTTACTACATGGTAAAGTGTTGCTGTTGGTCAGATTAACCCTTCTCTTATGATAGTTGTACTTAGGTTTACATAATAATCTCTTCAAGTTTGGCTTATTCTTAAACACCATATTAGGTTTAGGTCCCACAACCCTACCAATCTCGTTGTCTGACAGCAGAATGTCCCAGTGTTTCGATATTATATTTTTAATCATTGTTGCTTCTTGAGTAAAGAACATGGGAACCCTCACGTTCACTATATTGGGAGCGTTACCATCTACAGTAGAATTGACAATTTCAGAAAAATATGGTCTAGCCCTAGTCGCTCTCAGGCCATCAACTGTAGTGCATGCCTCATCTATCCTTTTTACATTATAGCCCCTCTCCATAAACTTAACCTTTAGGGCTTCTCTTTCACTTATATAACCTTGTTCCGATGGATTAAGCCTTGAGGCCCTGATAAACTGACCCTTCAGTACATTATTAAAAACGAACCGGGGATGCATACTATTCCAATGGAGTAGCGTATTCCTATAACAGGGTTTCCTGTGGACAGAAGTATTAAGTAGTCCATTACTAAGCTAAAACACATTTACATCTAAATATGTAATCTCATATTCTGAATAATTCAAACTGAATTTCAGAAAATGGGTGGATGTATTTAAACATTCAACAAATTCAAGAAGTGTTTCTTCATCCCCTAGCCAAACAAAAAAAAGGTCGTCCACAAACCTGCGGTAGACACCCACAAATTGTTTGAATAACACATGCTGAAGTAAAAATCTATCCTCCCAGGATGCCATAACAAGGTTGGCGTAGCTATTGGCACAGGACGTGCCCATAGC
Organism: Protopterus annectens; assembly: GCF_019279795.1. Classification (NCBI taxonomy): domain Eukaryota; kingdom Metazoa; phylum Chordata; order Ceratodontiformes; family Protopteridae; genus Protopterus; species Protopterus annectens. Next base: position 664,236,243 of record NC_056739.1, read on the forward strand.
CACGCCATCCTTTTGTATAAAGATCTCATCTCCAAACACAAAAATGTTGGTAATCAAAATGGTTTCCAGAAACAGCATAAGTAAATCCACTTTCTCAGTAGAGAAATCAGAATGTTCTCTAAGGTAGTCCTGTACAAACTCAATCCCCACATCATTGGGAATGACAGTAAACAGACTGACTACATCCAAAGTAACTAATAGATACGGTGTTCCATCCTGCAATTGACTTGTATAAGTATACAGGTCCATTAAAAATTGTTTACTGTCACGCAGCACATTAATATTCTCATCAACTAAAGGTCTTAGGAAGGATTCAGTGTAGATGGAAAGAGATTCAGTTACCCAACCCTGGCCCACTACAATAGGTCTCATAGGTGGTTTAACCAGGGACTTATGAATCTTCGGTAGTCCCTGTATAATGGGTATGGTGGGGTTAGATACTTTTAAATATTTATACAATTCCTGAGTAATGCTCTCGGACATAATAAGGTCATCCAACATATAATATGTTTGGAATACCTTTTCCTTAACAACTGTCATATCTATCTTCTTATAAGAGTTCCTATCATTCAAAAGTTGGAACATACTCTCATTATAATCATTCACATCCATTAAAACTATGGGCCCTCCCTTATCTGCTGGTCTAAAAACAACCGATTCATCATTCCTAAGGTCCATTAATGCTTTCCTTTGGTGGAAGTTTAGATTGTTTCTATGCTTTTCTTTCTGCTTGGATTCAAAATACGCATATATATCATTTTCTAATACCCTCCCAAAAGCATCAACAACAGGGTGTAAGGGAGGAACATATGTGCTGTTACTACGAAAACTCGATGCATTATTGGCATAACTTCCCATCCCAAAGTCTAATTTAAGTTGTACATTCCTTATAAACATTTTTGTATCTATAATGGTATCCACAACATCATTATGTTTAGTGGGGATAAAATTAAGTCCCATATCCAAAACTTGCATTTCATATTCTGATAGGTCCTTACTAGATAGATTTACTACTAATGAATGTTTCTCTCCCACATTTTCTTTAGGGTAGGGCCCTGATGTTCCTCCACGGAGCCCTTCCTTTTGTGTCTGCCTCTGCTGGCAGAACGTTTTCTCCCCATAAAATGATTCTGTGCTATTGGGAAAGGGGTATGTACACTTCTATCAGTTGAAGAGTTCATACTATTACATTGAATATTGCTGTTTGGAGTGGTTTTTGGTCTAACCACTAAACCAGATTGTATGGGTAATTCCTTACTATTAGAAGTAGTCTGTGATGCTTCAATACTACTGCTATTATGGTTGCCCCCCTCTACTAATGGAGTGCTAGATCCCTCCACTCCATTCACATTAACATTTACATTTGCACTTCCCAATATCTTAGTATTTTCAGAAGGTACTAATCCTGTACCTTCATTACATGTTCTATTATATGTAATGTCCCCCTGATTCATAGGTCCTAGACCTTGTGAGGCTCCCTGGACTATACGTGAATAACTGTTACTTTCATGTCTATTAACATCATCATGCTGCCTAGGCCAAGTGAACACATGGTTGTTATTAAAATCCCTTACATCTCTAACAATTTTATTCTTCTTTTGGTCAATTAAACGTTTCTCTACTAATAAAACATCATCTAATAATTTCTCTAATTTTACATCAATATTAATATCAGCATATTTCTTATTCAATGCATAAAAACTTGTATTTACAAATGTCCTTAATTCATCCTCCTCTGGCATATGAAAGTCAATGAGGAGTTTCATATGATTAAAACTAAGCTCAATATTGAGCTGTTGACATTTGAAAAGTAACTCAGGGAACCTGTTACCTGACGTGGGCATTTTAAGTATCCGAAGCCCACGTGGTACTATCTTCTTGGCAAGATAGGCTTCAAAATAATGTCTCTGGACCTGCAGACGTTTCAATTTTATAAAAGCAGTCTCCAGTTTCTGTAAATCCTGTGTAAGGTTCATATTGTCAGCGTAATCCATGGCGCGGTCATTCGACCCTACGTCCGGTGCAAAATCCTACAGTGAATTGTTTGTACTCGTCATACAAACTTGAAAACGTTCGACAAACCTGCTGGCATTATTCGTCACAGGTACATAAGGGAGTTCCACGTTCGTGTTAGGGTTATCTGCCATCCTCTTTGGCCGCTGTATGTAAACTAAAGCAAATAATAAAAGTACAGCGATGTACAGCGAGCCGACAGAGCTCAAAACCAGCGTGTAAGCAGAAATAATAAAATGAAACACCATACACAGCACGCTGATTTCTAATGGCCACAGTTCCAATGTAGATCCACAGAAGCAAGTAAAACGTTATAGACGTCCAGGTAATTCAAGTAAAATTAATTCTGGTAAAACAAGCTTTATTCAGTCGACACCAGTAAGCGCTTTCACCCTAAGGCTTCATCAGACTTTTACAAATTACAATCAATTCATCAAACTTTAAATAGCCCTCCAACCCACCTCATTGGTTGGAGGGTTAACAGTCTGAACATGTATTTAAAGCACTACAAGACATTACATTACTGCATGAAAATGCATAGGAACATCATCATAAATGCATATATTCAAATAAATAGATAAATAAAGTATATATCTAAAAAGCATATATATATATATATATATATATATATATATATATATATATATATATATAAAATATATATATAAAAAAGCATATGTATATATAAAAAACTTCACTATAGACAGGGTCCTATGTTTAATGCATTGCTTTGACATATGACCAAATACCAGATGTAAGTGAAAAACATTAATAGACATATAACATACACACTGTATAATCAGAGATATATTCAAAAAACATTTAAAAAACATTTAAAAAACATTCAGATAAAGCTATTTCAGTCTGAGTAGTCTCCTACTCTTTAGGAAGGGTTTAATATGAACCTTATCATTTAGCCCAGGGGGTACGTCAGCCCTCCATCTAATAATCCATCGCGTTTCACATTCCAGGGTCTGATTAACTAAGTCCCCACCCCTAAGGTTACTCTCCAACTTCTATACAACACTAAACATGAAATTGTGATTCATGCCCAATTCTTTATGGTGTTTAGCCAGAGCATTAAAATCAGAGCCTATCCTAATATGATAGGCATGCTCCCTTATACATTCTTTAAGGGTCTGATTAGTCTTTCCTACATAGAATGCAGTACATGCTGTGCACTTGGCTAAATAAACAACATTGTCACTATTGCAGTTGGTGGATGTGTTAAAATAAAAAACACGCTTTGTATTTGGATGCTCAAAAGTTGTGTCCTTGTTAATAAAGATACACTGGTTACATTTACTATATGGTAAAGTGTTGCTGTTGGTCAGATTAACCCTTCTCTTATGATAGTTGTACTTAGGTTTACATAATAATCTCTTCAAGTTAGGCTTATTCTTAAACACCATATTAGGTTTAGGTCCCACAACCCTACCAATCTCGTTGTCTGACAGAAGAATGTCCCAGTGTTTCGCTATTATATTTTTAATCTTTGTTGCTTCTTGAGTAAAGAACATAGGAACCCTCACGTTCACTATATTGGGAGCGTTACCATCTACAGTAGAATTGACAGTTTCAGAAAAATATGGTCTAGCCCTAGTCGCTCTCAGGCCATCAACTGTAGTGCATGCCTCATCTATCCTTTTTACATTATAGCCCCTCTCCATAAACTTAACCTTTAGGGCTTCTCTTTCACTTATATAACCTTGTTCCGATGGATTAAGCCTTGAGGCCCTGATAAACTGACCCTTCAGTACATTATTAAACACGAACCAAGGATGCATACTATTCCAATGGAGTAGCGTATTCCTATAACAGGGTTTCCTGTGGACAGAAGTATTAAGTAGTCCATTACTAAGCTTAAACACATTTACATCTAAATATGTAATCTCATATTCTGAATAATTCAAAGTGAATTTCAGAAAATGGGTGGATGTATTTAAACATTCAACAAATTCAAGAAGTGTTTCTTCATCCCCTAGCCAAACAAAAAAGAGGTCGTCCACAAACCTGCGGTAGACACCCACAAATTGTTTGAATAACACATGCTGAAGTAAAAATCTATCCTCCCAGGATGCCATAACAAGGTTGGCGTAGCTATTGGCACAGGACGTGCCCATAGCCACGCCATCCTTTTGTATAAAGATCTCATCTCCAAACACAAAAATGTTGGTAATCAAAATGGTTTCCAGAAACAGCATAAGTAAATCCACTTTCTCAGTAGAGAAATCAGAATGTTCTCTAAGGTAGTCCTGTACAAACTCAATCCCCACATCATTGGGAATGACAGTAAACAGACTGACTACATCGAAAGTAACTAATAGATACGGTGTTCCATCCTGCAATTGACTTGTATAAGTATACAGGTCCATTAAAAATTGTTTACTGTCACGCAGCATATTAATATTCTCATCAACTAAAGGTCTTAGGAAGGATTCAGTGTAGATGGAAAGAGATTCAGTTACCCAACCCTGGCCCGCCACAATAGGTCTCATAGGTGGTTTAACCAGGGACTTATGAATCTTCGGTAGTCCCTGTATAATGGGTTCCCTGAGTTACTTTTCAAATGGCAACAGCTCAAAATTGAGCTTAGTTTTAATTATATGAAACTCCTCATTGACTTTCATATGCCAGAGGAGGATGAATTAAGGACATTTGTAAATACAAGTTTTTATGCATTGAATAAGAAATATGCTGATTTTAATATTGATGTAAAATTAGAGAAATTATTAGATGATGTTTTATTAGTAGAGAAACGTTTAATTGACCAAAAGAAGAATAAAATTGTTAGAGATGTAAGGGATTTTAATAACAACCATGTGTTCACTTGGCCTAGGCAGCATGATGATGTTAATAGACATGAAAGTAACAGTTATTCATGTATAGTCCAGGGAGCCTCACAAGGTCTAGGATGTGGGGATTGAGTTTGTACAGGACTACCTTAGAGAACATTCTGATTTCTCTACTGAGAAAGTGGATTTACTTATGCTGTTTCTGGAAACCATTTTGATTACCAACATTTTTGTGTTTGGAGATGAGATCTTTATACAAAAGGATGGCGTGGCTATGGGCACGTCCTGTGCCAATAGCTACGCCAACCTTGTTATGGCATCCTGGGAGGATAGATTTTTACTTCAGCATGTGTTATTCAAACAATTTGTGGGTGTCTACCGCAGGTTTGTGGACGACCTCTTTTTTGTTTGGCTAGGGGATGAAGAAACACTTCTTGAATTTGTTGAATGTTTAAATACATCCACCCATTTTCTGAAATTCACTTTGAATTATTCAGAATATGAGATTACATATTTAGATGTAAATGTGTTTAAGCTTAGTAATGGACTACTTAATACTTCTGTCCACAGGAAAACCTGTTATAGGAATACGCTACTCCATTGGAATAGTATGCATCCCCGGTTCGTGTTTAATAATGTACTGAAGGGTCAGTTTATCAGGGCCTCAAGGCTTAATCCATCAGAACAAGGTTATATAAGTGAAAGAGAAGCCCTAAAGGTTAAGTTTATGGAGAGGGGCTATAATGTAAAAAGGATAGATGAGGCATGCACTACAGTTGATGGCCTGAGAGTGACTAGGGCTAGACCATATTTTTCTGAAACTGTCAATTCTACTGTAGATGGTAACGCTCCCAATATAGTGAACGTGAGGGTTCCCATGTTCTTTACTCAAGAAGCAACAAAGATTAAAAATATAATAGCGAAACACTGGGACATTCTGCTGTCAGACAACGAGATTGGTAGGGTTGTGGGACCTAAACCTAATATGGTGTTTAAGAATAAGCCTAACTTGAAGAGATTATTATGTAAACCTAAGTACAACTATCATAAGAGAAGGGTTAATCTGACCAACAGCAACACTTTACCATGTAGTAAATGTAACCAGTGTATCTTTATTAGCAAGGACACAACTTTTGAGCATCCAAATACAAAGCGTGTTTTTTATTTTAACACATCCACCAACTGCAATAGTGACAATGTTGTTTATTTAGCCAGGTGCACAGCATGTACTGCATTCTATGTAGGAAAGACTAATCGGACCCTTAAAGAACGTATAAGGGAGCATGCCTATCATATTAGGATAGGCTCTGATTTTAATGCTCTGGCTAAACACCATAAATAATTGGGCATGAATCACAATTTCAAGTTTAGTGTTGTGCAGAAGTTGGAGAGTAACCTTAGGGGTGGGGACTTAGTTAATCAGACCCTGGAATGTGAAACACGATGGATTATTAGATGGAGGGCTGACGTACCCCCTGGGCTAAATGATAAGGTTCATATTAAACCCTTCCTAAAGAGTAGGAGACTACTCAGACCGAAATAGCTTTATCTGAATGTTTTTTAAATGTTTTTTAAATGTTTTTTGAATATATCTCTGATTATACAGTGTGTATGTTATATGTCTATTAATGTTTTTCACTTACATCTGGTATTTGGTCATATGTCAAAGCAATGCATTAAACATAGGACCCTGTCTATAGTGAAGTTTTTTATATATACATATGCTTTTTTATATATATATATTTTATATATATATATATGTATATATATATATATATATATATATATATGCTTTTAGATATATACTTTATTTATCTATTTATTTGAATATATGCATTTATGGTGATGTTCCTATGCATTTTCATGCAGTAATGTAATGTCTTGTAGTGCTTTAAATACATGTTCAGACTGTTAACCCTCCAACCAATGAGGTGGGTTGAAGGGCTATTTAAAGTTTGATGAATTGATTGTAATTTGTAAAAGTCTGATGAAGCCTTAGGGTGAAAGCGCTTACTGGTGTCGACTGAATAAAGCTTGTTTTACCAGAATTAATTTTACTTGAATTACCTGGACGCCTATAACGTTTTTACTTGCTTCTGTGGATCTACATTGGAACTGTGGCCATTAGAAATCAGCGTGCTGTGTATGGTGTTTCATTTTATTATTTCTGCTTACACGCTGGTTTTGAGCTCTGTCGGCTCGCTGTACATCGCTGTACTTTTATTATTTGCTTTAGTTTACATCCAGCGGCCAAAGAGGATGGCAGATAACCCTAACACGAACATGGAACTCCCTTATGTGCCTGTGACTGTGACGAATAATGCCAGCACGTTTGTCGAACGTTTTCAAGTTTGTATGATGAGTACAAACAATTCACTGTTGGATTTTGCACCGGACGTAGGGTCGAATGACCGTGCCATGGATTACGCTGACAATATGAACCTTACACAGGATTTACAGAAACTGGAGACTGCTTTTATAAAATTGAAATGTCTGCAGGTCCAGAGACATTATTTTGAAGCCTGTCTTGCCAAGAAGATAGTACCGCGTGGGCTTCGGATACTTAAAATGCCCACGTCAGGTAACAGGTTCCCTGAGTTACTTTTCAAATGGCAACAGCTCAATATTGAGCTTAGTTTTAATTATATGAAACTCCTCATTGACTTTCATATGCCAGAGGAGGATGAATTAAGGACATTTGTAAATACAAGTTTTTATGCATTGAATAAGAAATATGCTGATTTTAATATTGATGTAAAATTAGAGAAATTATTAGATGATGTTTTATTAGTAGAGAAACGTTTAATTGACCAAAAGAAGAATAAAATTGTTAGAGATGTAAGGGATTTTAATAACAACCATGTGTTCACTTGGCCTAGGCAGCATGATGATGTTAATAGACATGAAAGTAACAGTTATTCACGTATAGTCCAGGGAGCCTCACAAGGTCTAGGACCTATGAATCAGGGGGACGTTACATGTAATAGAACATGTAATGAAGGTACAGGATTAGTACCTTCTGAAAATACTAAGATATTGGGAAGTGCAAATGTAAATGTTAATGTGAATGGAGTGGAGGGATCTAGCACTCCATTAGTAGAGGGGGGCAACCATAATAGCAGTAGTATTGAAGCATCACAGACTACTTCTAATAGTAAGGAATTACCCATACAATCTGGTTTAGTGGTTAGACCAAAAACCACTCCAAACAGCAATATTCAATGTAATAGTATGAACTCTTCAACTGATAGAAGTGTACATACCCCTTTCCCAATAGCACAGAATCATTTTATAGGGAGAAAACGTTCTGCCAGCAGAGGCAGACACAAAAGGAAGGGCTCCGTGGAGGAACATCAGGGCCCTACCCTAAAGAAAATGTGGGAGAGAAACATTCATTAGTAGTAAATCTATCTAGTAAGGACCTATCAGAATATGAAATGCAAGTTTTGGATATGGGACTTAATTTTATCCCCACTAAACATAATGATGTTGTGGATACCATTATAGATACGAAAATGTTTATAAGGAATGTACAACTTAAATTAGACTTTGGGATGGGAAGTCATGCCAATAATGCATCGAGTTTTCGTAGTAACAGCACATATGTTCCTCCCTTACACCCTGTTGTTGATGCTTTTGGGAGGGTATTAGAAAATGATATATATGCGTATTTTGAATCCAAGCAGAAAGAAAAGCATAGAAACAATCTAAACTTCCACCAAAGGAAAGCATTAATGGACCTTAGGAATGATGAATCGGTTGTTTTTAGACCAGCAGATAAGGGAGGGCCCATAGTTTTAATGGATGTGAATGATTATAATGAGAGTATGTTCCATCTTTTGAATGATAGGAACTCTTATAAGAAGATAGATATGACAGTTGTTAAGGAAAAGGTATTCCAAACATATTATATGTTGGATGACCTTATTATGTCCGAGAGCATTACTCAGGAATTGTATAAATATTTAAAAGTATCTAACCCCACCATACCCATTATACAGGGACTACCGAAGATTCATAAGTCCCTGGTTAAACCACCTATGAGACCTATTGTGGCAGGCCAGGGTTGGGTAACTGAATCTCTTTCCATCTACACTGAATCCTTCCTAAGACCTTTAGTTGATGAGAATATTAATGTGCTGCGTGACAGTAAACAATTTTTAATGGACCTGTATACTTATACAAGTCAATTGCAGGATGGAACACCGTATCTATTAGTTACTTTGGATGTAGTCAGTCTGTTTACTGTCATCCCCAATGATGTGGGGATTGAGTTTGTACAGGACTACCTTAGAGAACATTCTGATTTCTCTACTGAGAAAGTGGATTTACTTATGCTGTTTCTGGAAACCATTTTGATTACCAACATTTTTGTGTTTGGAGATGAGATCTTTATACAAAATGATGGCGTGGCTATGGGCACGTCCTGTGCCAATAGCTACGCCAACCTTGTTATGGCATCCTGGGAGGATAGATTTTTACTTCAGCATGTGTTATTCAAACAATTTGTGGGTGTCTACCGCAGGTTTGTGGACAACCTCTTTTTTGTTTGGCTAGGGGATGAAGAAACACTTCTTGAATTTGTTGAATGTTTAAATACATCCACCCATTTTCTGAAATTCACTTTGAATTATTCAGAATATGAGATTACATATTTAGACGTAAATGTGTTTAAGCTTAGTAATGGACTACTTAATACTTCTGTCCACAGGAAACCCTGTTATAGGAATACGCTACTCCATTGGAATAGTATGCATCCCCGGTTCGTGTTTAATAATGTACTGAAGGGTCAGTTTATCAGGGCCTCAAGGCTTAATCCATCGGAACAAGGTTATATAAGTGAAAGAGAAGCCCTGAAGGTTAAGTTTATGGAGAGGGGCTATAATGTAAAAAGGATAGATGAGGCATGCACTACAGTTGATGGCCTGAGAGTGACTAGGGCTAGACCATATATTTCTGAAACTCTCAATTCTACTGTAGATGGTAACGCTCCCAATATAGTGAACGTGAGGGTTCCCATGTTCTTTACTCAAGAAGCAACAAAGATTAAAAATATAATAGCGAAACACTGGGACATTCTGCTGTCAGACAACGAGATTGGTAGGGTTGTGGGACCTAAACCTAATATGGTGTTTAAGAATAAGCCTAACTTGATGAGATTATTATGTAAACCTAAGTACAACTATCATAAGAGAAGGGTTAATCTGACCAACAGCAACACTTTACCATGTAGTAAATGTAACCAGTGTATCTTTATTAGCAAGGACACAACTTTTGAGCATCCAAATACAAAGCGTGTTTTTTATTTTAACACATCCACCAACTGCAATAGTGACAATGTTGTTTATTTAGCCAGGTGCACAGCATGTACTGCATTCTATGTAGGAAAGACTAATCGGACCCTTAAAGAACGTATAAGGGAGCATGCCTATCATATTAGGATAGGCTCTGATTTTAATGCTCTGGCTAAACACCATAAAGAATTGGGCATGAATCACAATTTCAAATTTAGTGTTGTGCAGAAGTTGGAGAGTAACCTTAGGGGTGGGGACTTAGTTAATCAGACCCTGGAATGTGAAACGCGATGGATTATTAGATGGAGGGCTGACGTACCCCCTGGGCTAAATGATAAGGTTCATATTAAACCCTTCCTAAAGAGTAGGAGACTATTCAGACCGAAATAGCTTTATCTGAATGTTTTTTAAATGTTTTTTGAATATATCTCTGATTATACAGTGTGTATGTTATATGTCTATTAATGTTTTTCACTTACATCTGGTATTTGGTCATATGTCAAAGCAATGCATTAAACATAGGACCCTGTCTATAGTGAAGTTTTTTATATATACATATGCTTTTTTATATATATATATTTTTATATATATATATATATATATATATATATATATATATATATATATGCTTTTTAGATATATACTTTATTTATCTATTTATTTGAATATATGCATTTATGGTGATGTTCCTATGCATTTTCATGCAGTAATGTAATGTCTTGTAGTGCTTTAAATACATGTTCAGACTGTTAACCCTCCAACCAATGAGGTGGGTTGGAGGGCTATTTACAGTTTGATGAATTGATTGCAATTTGTTAAAGTCTGATGAAGCCTTAGGGTGAAAGCGCTTACTGGTGTCGACTGAATAAAGCTTGTTTTACCAGAACTAATTTTACTTGAATTACCTGGACGTCTATAACGTTTTTACTTGCTTCTGTGGATCTACATTGGAACTGTGGCCATTAGAAATCAGTGTGCTGTGTATGGTGTTTCATTTTATTATTTCTGCTTACACGCTGGTTTTGAGCTCTGTCGGCTCGCTGTACATCGCTGTACTTTTTTTACAATCCTGGAACATATCCAACAGCATGCATAGACATCCCCAATAACACATAATGACAGCTGTGCAGCAATCACATAGCAAACAGGCCACATGCATATATGGAACCATAGTGCCCCTGACAATGGCATGCAGGTGAAATAGTCCATAACAGGCCAGCAATGATAATGTCCCCACAGGGAACATGGCTACAAACACATAGCACAAAGCATAGTACAATATGATATATGTCCCAATGGTAGGTAAGCTGTAGTCATACCTATTGAGTTGTGTGAACAGTTTGTTGTCGTAGATATGATGGGGGGGGGGGAGACAGACGTGTGTATTAAGAACTACAGTAGCCTTGCTGTATGAGTTGCTCAGACCTGTTTCCATCTTTATGTCTTTCAGGCAAGATGTCCCATGGCCTGTTATCGGTGTATTCAGCAGATGAAAATAAGGTTATTCTTAACCACCTGGTACAGCACCACCAGGTGCTCTTCAGCAGGACAGCCCATGAGCAGCAGGAGCAGACCTCCTTGTGGAACAATCTAGTCCACATTGCCAATGATGTCGGCCTGCATAATAGCAGTTCATAAGTTCAAAGGTTGGTACTAGGCTACTGGCCCTAGGGCCTATACAAGCCTAGCCATAACAATTCCCTGGCTATTTCCTCCCACACTATTTACTTCCCTGGACCCCTGTCTAGCAGGGTGACTGACGTGATCCCTAGGGTGAATTTCCTTTCTCCCATCCAATCGTCAAGGTTCCTTTTGAAGAGGGCCAAAGAGGTGCTCTGCTTGACATGTATGGGCAGTCTATTCCAGTCTGGGGAGTCTCTGGGTCAGGAACCTATCCCTTTAGCATGTTTTGTTTATTATGATGACAAGGTTTAGATCCCTGGAATGTGTGGCTCTGAGGGATTGGGATTTCTTTATGTGTAGCATGTCCAACAGCTCTGGATTTGACATGGCCTTGTATGTTAAGTAGAGATCGCCTCTGAGTAGATGATATGTGACAGAGTATAGCTGGAGTTTTTTAAGACAGTCAGTGTAGGGCATCTGTTTTAGGCCTGTGATTCTTTTAGTGAGGTATTTCTGCAGCCTTTCTGGCTGTTGCAGATGTCTTGAGAGGTACATACCAAATGAGGCATTGCATTCTATAATGGGTCTAATGAGGGATGAGTACAGTGGGACAATGACCTTTTTTTTTCTGGATGAAAAGCCCTTAAAGATGAGGTATGCCACATAGAAGGATTTCCTGACTGTTGTGGCGATGTGGTTATCGAAGGTGAAACCACTGTCCACCTGTGTCCCTAAGTCTCTTATCGCACTTTCGGTGTTTAGTGTACTGCCACCTATGTGGTAATTCACGGGTACATGTTTTTTTCCAAAAGGGGATAACTATACATTTCTTGGCATTGAGTTATGAGCAGGTCCAGCATCATTGTAGTAATCTGCTTTGCAATGCCTATTGGCATGCTGCTGCAGTCTGGGGGGATCAGCTCGCAACAAGGAGGGATCATACCATCCGACACGTGTTGAGTAGCTCCTCGCCAGCCTCATGGTACCTGCCCACCTGCACATGCAACAACTGGTGGAGACCAGAGTGGAAGTGGGTGCTACCCAGACACCAGCTGAGGAGCATGCAGGTAAGGTCACAAGGCACATCAGTAAACCACTGTTGCGTATGCATCTGCATCTGTACAGGTAGGTCATGCATATGTGAGATGTCATATATATATATTCTGTTGATGCGTAGTACTAATAAACAGATGTGCATAAGCTGTAGTATTGTGGACTTGTACTGTTGATGCACTGTAATGCTGCACTCACCCTGTAGCAATGCCACAGCTGTGGCTACTGACTTTACATCTCTCACACACTTATGTAGGTCCCTCTGGTATACCACCAAGGCAGCTGCCTGTAGCTGGTGAGGATGGTTTATGTTCATACTTTCCAATACACTTGTCATCTGATGGCTATGGTATATTCCATGTACACATCTAACACACCTACCCATAATGCATGCCGTACATGTTCACATATTATTGCTGTTAACTGCACTGCATTGCAGTGGTGACCATGATGGGGTATCCGAAGGGTATATCAGACACCTGCAAGATAGCTAACATCCTGTCATTGTGAAATGTGTCCACAGGGATGAACATAATGGTGGGACACATGGCCTACAGTAGGGACATGTGTGAAACATCACTGTTATACAGTGCTACAACAGTGTATATACCAGTATTACAATGGCAACTGTTACAGATCTACACTACGGCATATAATAATACTGTGGCCCACAACCCTTAACATCTGCAATGTGGTCCCAACATGAGCACTGAGTGTGTAATACGGAATCGTAGGTTAGGGCAGCAAATATGGGGAATACATACCTTCACAAACACTGGAAGCATATGTGTGCACACACTCCAGATAAAATATAGTTGAGGCAGCTGTTGAGGTACTGCTTGCATGCATTTGTCATGGAAATGCACCTTTCAGCAAGTACACGTCCCCAATGTCACACCACATATTGGTCTGCTTTCCAAGATGTTTGGCCATCAAATGTGCACACTTACCTGCAACCGAGGCAGGCGTGGCTTGCACACATCTTACATGACATAGTGTGGGCCCCATACCCAACAGGCACCACTCATGAGCTGCACATGTAGCCATACCTCTCCATTGCATATGCCATGGCAAACAGTGCAGACAGTCATGTATGTGGCAAGGATGTATGGGACAGGAATGATGTAGGAAATAAACAGATGGCCATCCAAGACAAATGATGTCACATGTAGCAAACCGGTCATGCGGGCTGCCCACTAACATGCCACAACATTGAGGGGGTAGCAGAAATGTCCAGAAAGCACTGGCTGTGCAGTACCCATGTCAGCAATTGCCTTGACTCTGCAAGCATGTGGCCTATGGGTTAGGGTAATCACATGTGACAGTTGTACTACAGGAAACATCAGCCAGGTCTCTCTACAGGTAGTGTATGCATAACAGAAGAGGTTCCCAACAGTCATGCATTGCAACGTGCACTGGTGTACCATGACCATGTTGGAAACCTACAGACAGTAACATGTGAGATACAGGTGCTGCACAACCAATGCCTCACCCCACCTCAGGCCCACCATCCCCATCTGTACTGTGTCAGTGCCAGTGTACATCTGTATGCTTGCCAGTCATTAGCTGGGACTAGGCTGTTACACGTGGTGTTCAGTGTTTGGGACACTGCAAACTGACACACATGTGTAGGCCACAGTTGTCAAGCATCTGCAAAAAGGCTGAAGGTGGGGAGGGTGTGTCATCATGACACACCAGTGCACTGTAGCAGGGATCCTAAGGATGCTAAGAATGGCTGTATCTGCACACAGTCAGGTTCAGGAACTGTGGCTGACATAACCCTAACTCCACAGCAATAGTGACAGCAGTGTGTGAACTCCAAGGGATGTGCACATGAGTTGACCTTGCAATCATGCAGAGTTGGGGGAGATGTGCAGGTCAGACTGACCATATACTGGCAAATGCAGATGGCCCATGCTAGTATACCCCTGCCAGGAATAGAGACTGCTATAGTACACATAACAATAGATGCAACAAACCACCATGTTAAGGGCAGGCACACATATGCACCCATGAAGTGTATACATCGTGGTCAGCATCTGCACACGTAACATTTGTTAGACACTGCATCTGAATGTACAGGACACATGTCACATATCAGGCTCATGTAATGTTAACATATGCAATGATGTGGTCCCATGGCATATCAAAGAAGAGTGTGTCATATCAATAAGGGTGTGTACACTCCCCATAGCCACAGTAAGGTTTGACGATTGTCATTGTAATAGTATCGTATTGGTCATACATGCACCACTGATGTTGAGATCTGTAAACCAGACATCAGGCATTCACAAATGACATCTGTCCACATATCATCCCAGGTATGTGTCTTACAAACACATAGGGGCTCTGAGCATTAGAGCAGACATAACTGACATGGTAATACACATTCAGCAATGGTTTGTACACCTGTGAGGTATGGTGCACAGTACATGGCAGGATGCAGAACAGGTGCACAGCAATACTGAGTACATGGGTTCAGTGTTTTCCAGGGGAAGGGGCATCACCTACTAATAGAGCCCATGCATCACACATGTATGCTGTTACTAGCATGGATTTACTATAGCTGCACTGCATGCTGTTGAGTACCACAGTACCAACAGGACTGTTGAGGCACAGGTGGGAATGTCAGAGGCAGAAACTACACCATTGTTTGACATCCCCCTGTTAGCCACCCCAACCCTGGAAACAGTTACAGTGCCTATAGTTACCCCATCACCAGTGGCCATAGCAGATGGACAGTTGGGGGTTGGTGGTAGTGCACAGGAGAGTGTGGTATCTATGCTTACTGTGTCTAGACACAGCAGGCATAGCTGGATGTCCAGCAGGGCACCACATAGGCAGATGTACCATGGGTGCTTGTGGGAGGGCCACTGGTCATCATACCCCTTGGCAGAAGTGCCACAACTGGTACTACCAGGTGCATGTTTCAGACTGTCATGGGGTGCAGGCACATATGGAACTGTACACCATACAGGGCCTGAGACTGCAGAGGGCTGCTCTCTCATCTGTAAGTGACAACTTCCAGGAACTTGCAGGTGCCCTCCATGATTATACCAAGGTCATGGATAGATGGTTGGGTGAGATGGTGGGCCTCATTGACAGTAGATTGCCCGTGCTTGAACATGTGGTGGGAGTGGGGTGATGGCTGTGTAGACGTAGGCCAGAAACACCAACAGCTGATGCTCAACATGGATGAGCTAGGACACCAAGGTGCTCCCGTAGTGCCAGCACTGCAGGGAGGTGCTGTCCACACAACACCACAGCAGGCCATGTGCACATGGTCCTGGCCAGTTCCAGGAGGGGCCTGGTTCCAGCAGACATCTGTCATCATCAGGGGAGAGTAGCAAATTGAGGCCTGAACCTGGATGTGCCCATGGACCCTTGGCAGGCACAGTCCACGTGTCCATGGCTGGAAGAGGTGAACTGCACACCCTGCCAGGTATGGTCTGCAGCTGTCCAAGAAACACCTGTATAGGCCAGCACATGGCAGAACTGTGTGCATGCATACCCACACACTATACAAACACACCTATGGCAACCCCATACCTACACACACCACATCACCAAGCCCATATCAGCTAATTACACCCCTCACCCACACACATGGTGTCAAGCATATGGCTCAACCACGGTCTCTGGCAAACCAACAACACACCCTGTGCATATGATGATACCTGTGCCACATCCCTTTCATGCATAACATCAATGCAGGGACAGACTAATATGGTTCTGATGCACATGGTGACTGTACTACAGTGTACCAATGTACTTTTGTATAACTTGTTGTCAGCAGTAATGTTGATTGTGGTCTCCATAATGTTATCCATGCATGTTGTAGGTGTACATGTGTCAGCAGGAGGATGGTCTGCAGTCATATTCATACCCCTATGCCAAGGGGTATGATGACCATATAGTCATATCCATAAAAAAAAAAAAAAACAATTGTTTAATTTTTAATTTTTATTTTTGCTGTTTTTTCTTTAGCATTTGATGTGTCCTTTGCAAATTCTTGCTGCATGTACATTCTATTGTAAATTTGCATTTTCAATGTTCTTACTGTGTGTACATTCTATTGTAAATATGCATTTACAATGTTCTTACTGTGTATACATTCTATTGTAAAATTGCATTTGCAGTGTCTTACTATGTTTTCTTGCTGTGTGGATTATCTTTTATTCTTCTTAAACATTGTATTGTTGTAGTGCCTTGGAGCTTTTCTCCCTGGGCCTCCACTGAAAATGGGTTCTTCTTGGCCCAGTGGACTTCCTCGGTAATCAAACTGAAATAAAATAAAATAAAATAAAAGATTCCACAAGGGTATGGCACTGTGGTGACACTATGGCTGTGACATATCCTGGGTAGAGTTGAACACATGTCACAGGTCTGCATAACATTTACTGCCTGTGCCACATCGACAGGTGACCCGCTGGCACATGTATAATCAGCACCCTGATGTAGAGCCATCCACATACACGCACACTCTTACTTGGCTACACTGGGACTAGATCCCTACCTAGGTATGTAGTGCTACTGATGTGTGTGGTTTTCACTGCACACACCACACAGCATTTTGGATGAGGTGTGCTCCAGGTTACATGTTACATGCAGAAAATTCCCAGACATGTGCAGTATGGTAATGGGAGATGTAATGGTTGTATATGGACAATACATAGTGTGACATACCATCATATACACATTAACCAAACACATAACAGGCAGACACACATCCGAGAGACCTGGGCCTATCGGTGCTAACTAACTTGTCAGTGTGTGCAATGTGTTACATGTAGGCTGCACACAGCACATGCATAACAGGGCTGGATTGTGTTATCAGTTACCTGTATGGTTGATGGTGACAGCGGTCACCCTACAGTGGTACATGGGACATGTACCAGGGGTACCATGGTGTAATGACAGTGTACACAGCACCCACACCCCACTGTGGATATTGTACACACTGGAACACATGATGATACTCTGACATACCCAGCATCGCACATTGCCCATGACTACGATACAACCCATTCTGCATCCCAACAGTGGTACTACAGGGATATGCATCTAATGCACATGCCGCAGACATAGTAGGGTGATGCATTCTTATGACTCACCTATGGGCAGCAACATCACTATCCTTAATACTGTGTGGCAATGTGTACTGTAATTGGAGTATGTGGCCTTGGAATGCTGTAGCCTACAGATATACACACATGCACACATACACACACTTTCCAGAACTCAGTGGGTATCCCATGCCTATCAACCCATTTGTACAACACTGTTGTGCAGGTACTGCAAGGCTCAGGTAGCAGTTAGGTAGAGGAGCGTAACAGGGTACATGTAGTTTCCGGTACAGCAGCAGACAGATCTAACTATGCAATGGGTGTTGTGGGTGTGAAGGCCCTAATGGCATTCTCAACTACAGGTGTACTATCACATAGACACTGATATCCTGAGTAATGCACACATACACATTTGTCAGTATTGGGGTGCATTGCTGCAGGTGATCATAGGTGTGTACCTGGCAAGATGGGAAGTGTAGAGGATGTGTGTACAGTGATATCATGCCACCTGCCATGTGCCAGCAGGCAATCTATTGACATACACCACTGTGGTGACCCGCAGGGTGAGAGTGACATGCATCAGCCAATCCTCTGGGTGCCTCCTGCAAATGGCCACTGAGGTGATCCTGTTGACATGTATGCAACATGTATTACAACACAGTTAGTGTCTGTGATGGAGACCTGTACCCAAGCATGTTCTATTGACAGTGGTAGTGTAGTGGAGGTACCAGTGGCATGTGGTGTTGTGTCCTATCTGTGCCAGTTATAACACAGCTGCCCAGACATGTCAGTGTCAGACAAGCATAGGTTGTCTGTACATATCCAAGCTGGATACCTGCCATCTGCACATCTGTACAGGGACTGATAGACATCATCTTGGCAACTAGGTATGCAGTAGGATGAATGTGTTGGCAGATAAACATCTGACACCAATATGTTTGCCATTACTACATGTTGGAATCCCTCACTGACATGTGCTGTACAGACAGTAATCTACAGTTACTTTCCACATGTCAGATCATTTACCAGTAGAGGATATATACTGTGACACAGCTCACACACCAGGAACATGACTGTGAGGCCTCAGAGTCCAGCTATGCCTGCAGAGGTGCTTGTTGCCAGTACTACATTTAGCAATCTACTCTTGCCTGGGAAAGCACTGTCAACAGTAGTAACGGCATGATACACTACATGCCAGTGTGACAGCATGTAACCTGGGTTACTACCCTTCTATGTAACACATTCACATGGATAAGCGTGATGTACAGGACTTATATACTCAAGTGTCCCGGACATGACTCTCACACCCCTTGCTACTTTAATGACAGCACATAGATGCATGTTTTGTACATGGTATTACATACACTTATTACAGATGTCATTACCCTGCTATGTTATCAGACTGGGATGTGAGCACTGGTTACCAGGGCTGAGCCATGCTTCACAGGTGTCAGCATTGCTGCAATATAACAGCTGAGCACATTTGCGCACTGGTAAGCGAAGCCTACACGGTGTAAGCACCCTACGTTTTACCATACATTAGCACCGCTTAGCTTCACGCAAACCCACCAAATGCACTTAAAGCTGCTCAAAACTGCATTAACCACTTTGTATCCAACAGCCCTTGTTCTGCCCAACAACAATATAAACAGCCCTTGCAGGACTTGAACCCAGGATCCTGTACACTATAGTCACAACAGTTAACCTCTACACCATGGCAGCTGCAAAGACATCTGTTGTTTTCCCAATAAATGTGTCAGTACACATATTGAATAGTATTGAACAATTGCTGTGACTTCCAGAATTGTGTAGTACATGTTAGTGATATTACTGTTGCATCACAAATGTTGTTATATCTAAATATATACATATCAGATACATACAGTGTGATACATCTGGGAAGGTATGCACAACAGTAATGTTTACATGTGACAAGGATATGGATATATACATATACATATGTAGATATATGTCTACATGTACATACACATATATATCCATGTATATGTATTTCTACACATCTGTATAGTACATCATATAGATGGCCATTTATAGATCTCTGTATATATATATATATATATATATATATATATATATATATATATATATATATATATATATGTGTGTGTGTGTGTATGTGTGTGTGTGTGTACAGATATACCTATTTATGTCGATATATATGTAGATATCCATAACTATATGTGCATATATATCTATATATATATGTGTAGACTTATATAGCTGTGTATATGTATATATGTATATATATATATATATATATATATATATATATATATATGTGTGTGTGTGTGTGTGTGTGTGTGTGCATATGTATATGTATACGTTTATATATATATATATATATATATATATATATATATGTATATATATATATATATATATATATATATATATATATATATATTTATATATATATATATATATATATACATATATGTATGTAGATATGTATAATATATATATATATATATATATATATATATATATATATATATATATATATGTTTACCATATGTGCATAACATGGAGTGGAGTCCTATCTCAGCACCGATAGTCTCAACATCTTAGTTCAAGGGGATGTCATGTATGTATTGCAGGTATATATGTAGATTGTTGCTACTGTAACAGCGGTTGTCTTAACAGACATGCTGTGTGTGGGAGGTCACATCTGCTTTTGACATGTACATCATCGGTTACTGACAGACATCCTAAGGACATCATAGTACAGTACCATTGATAGCACAGTAATGATCCTTTGGACTACAGCAAAGCTATGACCAATATATGTGGATAGTCTGGCACTCTATGGTCAGTCCAGAGGTGTACACAGATCCCCTTCGTGCGAGACATGTGGACCAAGCCTGACAATGTGGATGTTAACAGCCATGTACATGGGTATATCACGTAAATACTGGGCTACATATGCCCACACAGTTTATGCATTCACACACGCCTGTCTCTCCTGACACATAATACCTGGTGGTGCAGAGGTCACATGGCCACATACTACCCAGTAGTTAGTGACATACATCTGTACAGAATCCCACTGCTCTGTCAGAAATACACAACAGTTATTGTGACCTGGCAGCAGTATGTCTTGCAAATATCTGGACATAACAGCACACTGGGTAATTACACTAAGCTGCTAGGCATGTAACAAAGCATTGTGCAAACCACAGGCAGACTGCCACAACACTGGACTACATTTTGTATGGGTGCATACACATTTACCTGCAAATATAGCAGGATCCACAGGCATGTCACAGCACTGAGTAACAGACACCTGTGAGAAAGTGCATACCCACAACCAATGTGAACACAGCCACAGCCACATAGCCGCAAGCTTAACATGATACTATACGGACTGTCTGATAAACACCATCCTCATATGTGCCACTCACACACTAACCCTACATAAACTAGTTCACATCACAGTGTGGTCCGATGCCTGTCTCTGGTATGGGACATGTGTGTGTTTGGCCCTACAGACATGTGAGCTGATAGGGTACCATACACTGGAGCAGCATGTAACATCAGATAGAACAGAACCAAGAACAATGGCATCTACCACAGTCTGTGCACAGGCCAAGGTATGTATTCACAATACACATACTGTTTACAATCACCATAAGTACACAGACCACAGTACTGTACACACAACCGCAGAATGCCCAGATTATGTCCTGAGAAATAACCCCTACTATACATAACATGTCTAGCAGTCTGATATCTGACAGGCTTGTTATCAGGTTTGTTTGTTTGTGTCTTTCGGCTTTTTTTTCTTTTCCGGGCCCACAGCGGAACTCCGGTCTGCTAATGATTGGCAGTAGATTTTTATGTGCTGGCTTGCCGGGCCTAACGCACAACCTTCAATGAAGGAACGCCCATTCACGCATGTCGCTACATAAATGACGCTCTAACTGAGAATCGAACAGGCAACGTCTAACTGTGAGGCAACAACGCTACCGCAGCACCACCACCGCAGTGTACTGGCTTGTTATCAGGTATGATGTCAATAAATAATGGTGTAGAGAACATATGCACCTTTTACTGCATGACATATGTACAAAGGTTGAGAGACTTGTGACTGGAGCCCAAAACACTGGGCCAATATTGGCATGTTGCTGTGATACCCTCATACATTTACTGCTGTAACAGGATTTGTTGTGACATATGTCCTGTGAGGGATATGAAGTCAGTAACTCTCATGGCTGTCACCATGTCCTGACTGCAGTCCTCAGACTATGCTTCTGCAGTACTAAGATAGGTGATCTGTGAGTAACACAAGAAACTTAAGACTCTAAACACTGCCCAGTCTGCAGATAACCCTACAGATGGGAGTTTGCTCAAACACATAACACTGTCATGACAGGTATTAAATCATGTAGACCAGCCATATCCACACACACCCTGTTAAACCAACATTACTCCAAATGCAGAAGAGCAACACTTGCATTCTGTAGTCTTGTCTGGCACATCCCCCTCCTGTCTGTTGGCCTGTCTCCACAGTGTATGTTGTTAGAGGTAAATCCCAATACCATCTGTGATACTGTTTGCCAAACACCAACATGAGGTCCTGCTCACAGTGAATGTAAAGGCCCAACACCCACATGATGCTGATAGATATTGGAGTGTGTTTCCATGCAACTGGCTATGAGAATGCGACCACAGCTGCTTCACATGCAATCAGCTAAAAGGGAACTGCAATTCATGCAGAGGCCATCAGCTGATCATGAGCATCACTTACAAAACACAAGCTGCTGCCTAAGCAAAGCAGGTGTACTTCTTCACATCCACCAGAGAGGGAGTGAGATAGACAGTCAAAGTAAGTCGGGGGGGGGGGTGGGAGAGTAAAATCTAAGCATGTTTGTGTCATACTTTTACCAGTACAGGGTTTCAACCCCCTGACTGACTATCCAAGGCTATTAGATATCTATGCTTTTATTGCATGTGCCATATAGCTTACATGCTGAGGAGTTTTCCAAAGGTATATCTGATGATGAGTGACATCTGCCACAGTAATATAGGAGCAATAAGGTAGGTGTAGGATACATGTCTGTCCACATGAACAGGTGTCAACTTCGACACAGCCACACTTTCTCAGGGACTTGCACACATTAACACAGTTGTCAGGGCCTGGAATAGACTTCCTAACTAGCTAATTTGCCACAATACAATAATACGCAGGTATCACATGCACCACAGGGGTTATCCGGATGATATATGGGCAAAGGATATGTGAAGGTGTCTGACATTAGACAGCATGCTTCAGTAGGCCAGTGGGAGTTGTAGTGAGTGTGAATGGAGTCGAAATCATTATACTCCACACACACAGACATGAACTACACCTTCCATTGCTCAACCTTGTACTGACATACATAGGTGCATTACTTCACAGGTGCATAGCGGCTGACTGTGCCAGAAGGCTGTACAAGGCTAGGTGAAAGGTATACCTTGGCATCAGGCCGCATGATAATGGTCTGCAGTGTGGCTCAGTGGTGTAGTGTCTGCATTGGCCCACACAGGTGGGTATTGTATTCACCATCCAGTCATCTGGGTTACTATTGTGGGTGGCCAGTGCTGTGCAATGCTTGCCATGTATGTGTTCTATAGTCCATTACATGGACAGTGTCTGGGATGTGCATATGTTCCACATGCATGTTCTGCGACATGTGGAACTGTACTTGGGGTGTCTGGGCCATATTGTGTACACAGATTGTTATCATCAGATGTGCCATTCCTGGTCTCATGTGTTGGGAACTGGCAATGGACACCAGGTTGGCACTGCACCTACATTGACAGCATGATACAGATATTCCCTGGTGTCAGTGGCATCTGTCCATACAGGGCATGTGTTTAAGGCATGGTATGTCCTTTGTGGTTCACATTTGATGGCACTACAGTTGTTGCAGGCGACTAGTGGGGAACATAGTGAAGGCACACTGTCTGCAATTATGTGCCTATTGTAGTGATGGTACAGGGTGCCATGCCATCTGTAGTCCACTGCAATCACACCATGGTTACTATCTGTGGGCAATATGCAGGGAGCTTCCAACAAAGCGGTTGTTGCCTAGCTGAGGCCGAGTGTGTTTGTGTATGAGACATGGGTTGACAGTGTTCTCTGGGTAATACAAGGGTTGCCTAATTTGTTTGCCAGGCCTTGATGTCACATGTAGGGGTATGGATTGGCAACCCCAGCCTCTCTGCTGTTTGACATCTGTTATCCTTCTAAGGTGGACATTGTGACATATAGGCCCACCATATAAGAAATTTGCAAAACCCGCTTCATAATGAGTCCAGTTGTTACACACTCACAACCACCTCCACACAGGATACAAATAACAAACACACACTCACACCAAGTCTCCCAGGTGTCATGTCTGGGATTGGAACTCCTACCTAACTAGTACATCACACTACAGCATTACATAGTTGTAGCACACGCCACGGAGATTACTGGGCTACTACTTTCCCAAAGGTGTATTTCAAGGTGAATGACAGCAGGCATGCCAAAGAAGGGCAATGGAGGTTGTATTTACTGTGAATGGCCTCAAACACATTGCTCCCTACACAGACAAACACACTCCCACACTTGCCATGTCTGTGAATAGAACCCCTAACAAACTATTACATCACACTACAGCATTACAATGTTATATAATGCACCACAGAGATAATTGGGCTACTCCTCCTCCAAAGGTGTAAGCCAAAGTAGGGCAATGGAGGTTGTAGTGAATGTGCATGGCCTCAAAAGCATTGCTCCCTACACAAACATCCACACTTGCCATGTCTAGAAATAGAACCCTTACTGAACTAGTATATCACACCATAGCCTTATGCTGTTATAAGATGCACCATGGAGATTACTAGGCTACTTTTTCCCAAAGGTGTATTTCAAAGTGAATGACATCAGCAACCTTGCCAAGGTTGAGCAATGGAAGGTGTAGTTCATAGGTTCATAGGGTCATACGTTGATACTAGGCTATTGGCCCTAGTCCCTATACATGCCTAGACATGACATTTCTCAAGCTTTGCATGGAGTGCAGGAATAGTGCAAGAGCTGCTACATGCAATATGGCTGACGAGTGATCCAGGAATGAGCTCCTGGGACATGCACAAGCACTCCTTCACTATTCCTGCATGGACACCACTGTTATGTGCTAATTACCTCATTTGCTGGTGAAAACCATGCAAATGAGGTGAATTAGCAATCTGGAAAGCAGGCATATGTCTGTGCAGCAACAGTGTAACCTGCAGAAATGTATTCGGTTACTAACCAAATACATTTTTGCAGTCTATTCCAGAGTCTGGAGAGTCTCTGGGAGAGGAACATGTATTGTTCATTGTGATGACAGAATTTGGATCCCTGAAGCATGTGGCTGTGAGGGTTTGGAATTCTCTAAGTGTAGCATGTCCAACAGCTGTGGGTTTGACATGGCATGTTATGTTAAGCAGAGATAGCCTCTGAGAACACAATACGTGACAGAGTATTGCTGGCTGAGTTTCAGATGGTCAGCATAGGGCATCTGGTTTAGGCCTGTGGTCATTTTATGAGGTATGTCTGCAGCCTCTCTACTTGTTGCAGATGCCTTGTGAGGTACATACATGACAGGCCATTGTAGTTTGTACTGGGTTTACTGAGAGATGCCTACAGTGGGACAATCGGCTCCTTTCCCTGGATGTAAAGTCCTTAGTGGGAGGTGTGTCACATAGGTGGGTTTCCTGACTGTTGTGGTGATGTGGTTATCAAAGGTGAGACCACTGTCCACCTGTGTCCCTATATCTGTTATCACACCATTTAGTGTACTGCCACCTATGTGGTACTTCACAGGTACATGTCCCTTCCCATTGGGGATAGCTATATATTTCTTGGCATTGATCGTGAGACCATGACTCAGACACCAATCATGTCTTTCTGTAAGGGCCTTCTGTAGAATATCCACATCATGTGGGGATTCAATATTGGCTCCCAGTGTGCAGTCATCTGTCACCTTTGTTTGCCAGTGTTCCTTACTGTTGGACTGTACTTCAGAGCAGTAGATGCCGAACATGGGCGGTGCCACGACTGAACCCTAAGGTACTCCAATTGCCACTTGCCTGGGGCTCAGGTTGGTGTCACCTAAATTTAAGGTGTGGGTTGTGTCAGTACAGCAGTTGGCAGCCCATCAGGTGACATTGGAATTAATGGCCAGCATGATACATTTATCTATGATTCCAGACTGGGGGATGGTTTTGAAGGGCTTGGTGAGGTTCAGATAGGCTGTGTGAACCACCTTACCCTCATCCACAGCTCTGGAGATGGAGTCACAGTTGTCATTCAGGTTGAGGTGACATGATTAGCCCTTCACAATCCAAACCTGGTTAGGGTCCAGTGTTTGCAGGTTGCCAATGCCTTTGTTTTAATTTCCATGCCAATGCCTTTGTTTTAATTTCCATGATAATACATTCCATGACCTTACAGAGCAGGCATGTCATACTGCTGGGGCTTTAATTCCCAGAATCCAAGGTGGATCCTCCCTTGTGGACTGGGATAACTGTAGCTGTGCACCACACAGTGGGCACGAAGCCTGAAGTGTGGCTATGATTAAACATGGCACGTAGGTGAGGTGCAAGTGCAGTTTGTAGCTCCTGTAGTACACAACCTGGGATGTTGACTGGTCCCATGGCTGCTGTTGTCATAGCTCTGTAGAGTGTGGTTTTTACCTATGTGGCCATTAGGACCAGCATATGGCAATTTATCCGTGTTGAGATGGGCCCTTTGGGGGGTGGATGGTGGTACAGTTGGCAGTGAATCAATCTGCCAGGATATTGGCAATATCCCTGGGATGACTATATTTAGTACCATCCTGTTGTAGCCCACATCAGTTCTGAGCATTGCCATTTAGATTCCTCACATAGCTATGAATGGCTTGCAGTTGTCTTTGGTATCTGTGCCTATATTATGTTCGTAACTAGCTTTGGTGGATGTTATGAGAGGTCTCTGCCTTTTACTGTAGCTGGTAAGGGAGTATTTTGCAACCTGGAAAGTCCCCCATTTCTGCAAGAGTTTCCTCCTTTTGTTGTACAGAATGTTTATGGCAGGGGGCCACCACATGACATCCTTTTCTTGAATGGGCAGCATCTTGGTTCACTATTGGATTACAGAATTCATGCATGAGTGGATATGCTCGTACAGTGCCTTCATGTATGATACAGCAGTTGTCCTTTCAGTTCCCTTCTGCATGGGTGTCATGATGTTAGTCACGTCTGACAAGTGTAGCATGACATTGGCTGTGGAAATGTGTGTTACAGAGGTGTTCTTACAGGGGTGTGGGGGAGGGATGTTGATGTTAAGGGTGATTAGCTCATGGGCATACCTATCCACCAATGGGTTGACCATAGGTGTGGAGCATTGATATCCCATGTTAGTAATGACCAGGTCTAGGATATTTGAGCCCCTGGTGGGACTATAGGTTACATGATCCAGGGAATTGGGAATTATGACTTCCAAGATCCATTGGGCAAACATGTTGGTACACACATAGTTTTCCCAGTTAATGGCAGGGTAGTGTAACTCACCCAGTATTAGGGTGTTTGCTTGTATCATGATATTTCACAGTAGGTTTCAAAGGCTGTAGTGGGTATCACGGGGCATGGTGGGAGATCTGTAGCAAGCTATACAATCTGGAATGCAGTCTAACCTACTGTTAGTTGCACCTGGGGTATTTCAGACACATTATGTTGGGCAAGAGCCTGGTGAATATCCTTGGCGAATATGGACACTCCTTCACCTTTATTGTTTTGGTCCTGGTTTGCTGGCCAATAGGTGTGGTGAGAGCTCTACCTGGTATTGCAGGGATACTCTCTGGAGGCTTGGATCAGGTCTCTGTTACTGCAAAGTTATCAATATTCTCTATTTGTAGGTGTGCGTAGTGACTGGGAATGGCCAAAAAAGCATTGTTCCCTGCACACACTACTAAACACAGATACAGAGTTTCACACTTGCCATGTCTGGGAATAGAACTCCTACCTATATAGTTTATTGCGTTACACAGTTATAGGACAAGCCACAGAGATAACCGGCTACTTCTTCCCCAAAGGTATATTTTGAAGTGATTGACATCAGCAGGCTTGC
Organism: Protopterus annectens; assembly: GCF_019279795.1. Lineage (NCBI taxonomy): Eukaryota > Metazoa > Chordata > Ceratodontiformes > Protopteridae > Protopterus > Protopterus annectens. The sequence goes on from NC_056739.1 coordinate 664,264,222, forward strand.
CAAATAAGGGCACTGGAGGTTGTAGTGACTGTGACTGGCCTCAAAAGCATTGCTCCCTACACAGACATACAAACACAAAAATCCACACTTGCCATGTCTGGGAATCAGGCTTGCCAAAGAAGGGCACTGGAAGTTGTAGTGACTGTGAATGGCCTCAAACACATTGCTCCCTACACAGACAAACTAACACACACACAAACATCCACACTTGCCATGTCTGGAAATAGAACTCCTACCTAACTAGTTTATCATACTACAGCATTACGCAGTTATAGGATGCATCACGGAAATTACTGGGCTACCCTTTCCCCAAAGGTGTATTTCAAAGTGAATGATATCAGCAGCCTTGCCAAGAATGGCACTGGAGGTTGTAGTGACTGTGAATGGCCTCAAAAGCATTGCTCCCTACACAGGCAAACTAACACACACACAAACATCCACACTTGCCATGTCTGGGAACAGAACTCCTACCTGACTAGTTTATCACACTACAGCATTATGCAGTTATAGGATGTGCCATGGAGTTTACTGGGCTACTATATCCTCAACGGTGTATTACAAAGTGAATGACATGAGCAGGCATGCCAAGGTAGGGCATTTGAAATTGTAGTGAGTGTGACTAGCCTAAAAATCATTGATCCCTACAGAGACAAACACAAACACACACAGTTTCCATGTCTGAGATTAGAACTCCTACGTAACTAGTACATCACACAACATTACACAGTTATAGGTTGCGACACAGATTAATGGGCTACTAAGTCTCCAAAGGTGTACTTCAAGGTGAAGACATCAGCTAGCTTCCCATAGTAGGGCAAGACAGTGTGTGTGCATGGGCCATAACCCATCCATCTAGAGGCAGACACACCACACTCAGGCACACACAGGTTTATATTCCACAGGTACATGTATACAACTGCTAGATGACTACTGACGTGTACAATCATGTTGCACAGTTAGCACTAACACCACAGACTCTATAATGCCGAGGGATTCCAGAGGCTAATGTCTATGGTGAGTGACATGTTCACATCATGTGGTTGTAGCCAATTGGCTGTGTGCTGGATGTGACAGGCCTCATGATGGAAGGCTCTTTGTTACTGTTACTCTTTTCCACACATCTATGTATGTGTACTTTTGACATATTATAGTGTGTTGTCCTTGGATATATGTGTGTATTGCTATCTAATGTGTGTGCAAAGCATGACTGGTGCATACTGAGGAGTGTATGCACTAACATCTGCAACTGTCAGATATGTATGGTCCAATGTTGTTCCCAGACATGGGCTTCATTTCTTTAAGTGTGGGAGTATACCCAGTATGACCTTCTGTATTGAATGTGTAAATCCTTTCCATATCTGTAGATCAGTTGACAATATGGGGTCAAAATGGGCAAGGTTTACTGGGTTACTTACTGTAAGTAATTGTGCCTGTGCTGCTTCTGCTACATGGTCCGGGTGTTAGCAGAGATATTCAGGCATGTGTACTGTTATACACTGTGATGTTTTATATCATCAAGTACTGTCAGGTAGACATATTTGCTTGCAGTGATGTCCTGTGGAATACAGGGTGAATGCAGTTGTGTCCAGAATCGTGTTCAAATGCCTACATATTCTTGGACACTCATGCCATTCTGGATGGGGAGCTGTAGGCACTTGCTGCTATGTCTGTGTAAACTGCTTCAGCACCTTGGTACAGTGGTGGCAGTGGATCCCATACTTTTACGTCCATCAACGTAACAGTATGGCCTTATCTTGCTGTGGCAATACCTCACAGCTGTACAGATTCACACAGATTACCCAGAGGCAGGGGTCATAATTCAGGACCTTACCCCTACTCATTGTGGTTTACGAGCAGGTGTGTAGCCAACCATTCTTGTGTTTGCAGCCAGGGATAGTAAGTGCACATGGCTGAGTTTCGGACTTCACACACTCCATGCTGTCCATGCTCCCACCCCCCTCTGTTATTCTATCCTCTTCCATACATTATGAGAACATTCTCTGATATTTCCCTATAGTTATCACCTCATCACAGCAGCATACTGGTGTTGGTCCACAGTTCATGCAGTGGGACATGTTGGACATGTTACTGTGATTTGTCCACATGGTCTTGCATATGGGTTCTGTAGACTGTGTCATGTTCTTATTTGGGAGTCCATTACATAACATACATTGGCAGTACATGTGAGACACAGGCCTTTGGCAGAGGACTGTAGGCCATATGGTAATGATGCAGGCCAGCTGTAGCAGGCCATTGCATTCTGTCAGTCCTACAGTCCCAGACTGTAATACAGTATATTCCCCTGGGGTGACCAGGTAGGTGTGCTAGGTGTTCATGCCAACACTTCTGTCAGTATTGATCCAGTGGTGTGGATGCTGGCAGGGTGCTGCTTACAGCTAGGGACACACCTGCATAGGACACCTGCTCTGCATGCTGCATTCTTTTGCTATTGCCATACACAGGTGGGGGTCATATTGTACTCATTCCCAACAGCAGGGATAAGACCGGAGAGGTACCTGTGGGTGGTGGTTGGGTGAGTTGGGTGCATGTGTGCTATGGACACTACTTGCATCTGACTCACAGATATGCATGGGGCATTCCACTTATGCTGGCTTGTGCAGTGACATCAGCTGTTTCTCAGTACATCATTCCTATGACCCTTGTGGTCTGCCAGTTTTTGGCCAGACAACATCGGTAGTCCCTACTACAAGCCCAGATAATGTGCTGCAAACCTATATGTACAATTCCAAGGGTGTGTCCATTTAACAGTTACATATAATACACTGTCTGTTTGGGGTACTTTCCCCTGTGTACTGCTTGTATATCTGGCCCGACAGTCATGCCATGTCCATCTTTCAGATGGTGACACATATTACTTCCAAACATTTACAATGGCTTACTGCTAGAATTTGTTATATGGGAAGCATTGTGTTTGGCACTGCAGTTGTGAGGACTTGGCCCTGTCATCGGCAGTACTGGACAATGGCATCCAGGACAAACCTCGCCATGCATACATACTGACCACTCTCACACAGTATACAACACACACCAACCTAATACAAGCAGGCCTGCATATTGCACACATGCTACAATCTCTCCTTCTACCTTGATCAGCTCAGGTAATCTGTGCTCCACTGTTATTATACCTACACATACATGTTACTACATTTCTACATAGGATTGGGGGGCACACCTATGTGTCACTACATGTCTGCATAGGATTGGGAGGGCACACCTATGTGTCACTACGTGTCTACATAGGAATGGGGGGGGGCACTCCTGACTGTTACTACATTTTTATATAGGATTGGGGAGGCACACCTGACTGTTACTATGTGTCTACATTGGATTAGGAGGCAAACCAGACTGTTACTACATTTCTACATAGAATTGTGGGAGGGGCACACCTAACACTTGTACACATTTGCTATGACTGTGCTGGTATGTCAGGTACTTGATTTCATTCTGTATTCTAACCTATCATGCTGACTAGAGGCATATCAGTGTACTACAGATCTTAGGTTTGATTGACCTACACTTCAGTTTCTGACTTCTCACCCTTTGCAACTAACATCCCACTGCCTGACCTGTTGTAGTCTGTCTGTGTAGGCCTAGGGGGGAGCTTACCCATAGCCAGCAATCAGAGGCCTTAGCACAGCATTTGTTTGTGGTGGTCTACACCTGTCCTGCTGGCTGAGACTGTTGGGTATGTGAGCCTCCCTGACTGGCATGTGTGTGTCATATGCTCACACATGTGGCCCAGCACAATTCCTGCAGTGGGTTTTGTCACCATGTGTAGTACTGGCTACTATGGTGACACCAGTATTTGTTACAGATCTCATGCTGCCACTATAGATGTCTACTATCTGCTGGGATCCCATTCAGCCACCTGATTCCCTTGCATGCTCACATCCATACCATATATACAAGTAACAGCACATACTACTCCATTCAGCAGTTGGTAGGAAGAGTGACTTACCTTGTGGCTGTGCCAGTATTGAGGATGGTGCTGGAGGGCTGCCTATGTCAGATGGACATAGTGCATTCCCTATACATGGTTGAGCACAGGTAGTGTCATGATTGGCATCACTTTTACTGTATGTGTGAGTCAGAGAGAGAGGTGTCATTCCATGGGTCCCTACTGTGTCAGTGTATGTGCTATGCATTGCCTCTTTGCCAAGGCCAGGGCATACTGGGCAAACCTCCTTCTGCCTACTGGGGCAGGCTCAAGTTGTTTTTCCTCTGTGCCTGTGCAGGCCTTGGAAATGGTGGGGGGGCTGTATGGCCCTGCCCCATGCTGTTCCTGCTGCAGCTGTTTCCACAGGATCATACTGTGTAGCATGGCACATACGATGACAATTTGAGTACATGTAGCTGGTGAGTACTGCAAGGCTCCACCAGATGTGTCCAGGCACTGGAACCATGATTAGACCAACCCAAACACATGCTCTATTATAATTCTGGTCTGTGCGTGTGCCTCATTATGGAGTTCTTGTTTGGGTTTGTGTGCATTTCTGATGGGTGTCATCAGCCACAGCTCCAGTGCATAACCAGCATCCCCCACTAGGTGACCATAAGGGATGTCCCCATTGGCAAATCTCTGGTGCAGCTGTATCAGATGCCAGATGTGGGAGTCATGATAGCTTCCAGGGCAGCCAGCACACAAATTCATTATAATGCCCTGGGTATCGCACATGACCTGGCAGTTGATGGAGGAGAAGCCCTTGTGATTGATGCAGACCCTACCTTGCTCACCGGGTGGTGCTTTGATGCATATGTGCATGCAGTCTATAGCACCCACTACCTCAGGGTATTCTGCTTTTTGGTGGAAGAGATGCATATTGCTGGTCAACGCCTCATGGGTGTTGGAAAAATATATGTGCTCACCGGCATGTACTGACATGGCATACAGGAACTGGTGGAGTACCCTGGATGTTGATGCCTGTGAGATTTTCATGATATCCCCAGTTGGCCTTTGGAAGGTACCTGTAGCTAGTATTCTTAGGCCTACACATACCTTGGTATCCACTTGGATGAGTTCCCCTCTCTTAGTTCTGTGTTTCAGGCGTGGCCGGCACAGCTCAACAATTTGCTGTAGGAGGTCCCTGTCTACCCTATAGCACTCCACTATCTCCAGCTCATGTAGCCCCTGGTAGGTTACCCTGGGTCTGTACACTCTTCTCCATCTCCTCACTGTGGGTTGGTCGACAGCAATGTCATCCTCACCAACCTCAGTCCCTTCCACATGTTGATGTAGGATAGCTGCTACAGCCCCTATCATTTTGTTGTTTTTGTTTGTTAAAATTTCCCTGCTTGAATACACCAGTGGTGTAGAGTATGTGGGAAAAAACAGAGGGAAAGGTGTTTGCATAGTTTATAGTAGTGTTCTGGGCTGGGCTGCTGCCTGTGTAATTGCCTGATTATGATGCATTTCATCTGCCAGCTATGCTAGTTCTCCTTGATTACCTTCCTACTTCTGTTTTCCCTTCCCATTGCCTTCCTATTTAAGCCCAGGGGTGCGCTGTGCAAACACAGTGCTCAAATGTGCACGGAGCTGCTATTTCCTGGCTTACTTTTTTTATTTCCATTAAAACATGGTGTGTGGCATGTACACCTTCTTAGGTAATGTAAAGAGTGCTATGCAGCCTAAGACACACCTCTTGCTTAGCTCTGCTAAGCTAAGGGCAAACCTGAGCCACAGGGCTCCAGTACACTTACAGTATGCCTGACACACCCCCTATGATATCAGCTAACTCTTAGGCTTCAACCATGCTATTCCTCCACTTACACTGTTGGGTGCTGGCTAGCATTTAGGGGAAATCTGGGATTCAGTATCATTTCCCTCATTTGCATAGGATTGCCTGCTAATGCATATTTACAGGTCCCACACTGTGCCTTCCCCCTTAGCAGCCACTATTCAATAGCCATGTTGTCTTCTGCCTGCCATTGAGTATAATGGCAACATAGTGATTTTGGTTAGAATGCTTATTTCAGGTTATTTTTTATATTTTTTGCCCCAAACCCATTTGCGCGCCACTGCCCTATGCTTAAACAGCCGAAATCGGCTAAAAAAAGTTATTTTTTTTATTTTTGCAACTGTTTTCCATGGTTCCCGCATAATATATACACTTTATTTGGAGCTGTCATGGCTCAGTTTTGTAGTCTGCAGAAATGTACTCAGTTACTAGCCGAGTACATTTATGCAGGCTACACTAGTCCTGCATGGATGGCTGCCAACTTCCTGGATCCCAAATTCACCTCATTTGCATGTTTTTCACCTGCAAATGATGTAATTTGCATACAGGAGCTGTGTCCATGCAGGAATAGTGCTGGAGTGCTCATACATGTCCCTGCAGCTTATTCCTGGATCGCACAGCCCCCATATTGCCCCCAGGAGCTCATCCACTGTTCCTGCACACCGTGCAAGGCTTGCTGAATCCATGGGATTATTTATTTCATCAGTTAAGTCATTGATATATGAAACAACTGTTCCCCAAGCCATGCCAATTGCACAAGTGCAATCATCATCATTAAGTCTAGATTTACTTCTGACAAGGGTAAGCAAATCGTCCAACTTTTGACACGAGGAACACAGATCACAGGAGTTATCAGCTGTTACCTTTAAATATGCATAGCATTTATTATACTGTACACAATATTTCTGCATTAGCAATTCATTAATTGCATACTCATTTAAGGAATTCATGTTCAGCTTCAAACAAATAAAATATTGTAAAAGAAAAAAATAATCAAAATCAGCAAAATCAGTTTAGGCTCCTGGCATTGAGTAGTAACACTATGAAGTTCAGATTTTGCTGGGTCAGTAAGTTTGTTAATTTGGCATTGCCTAAAAAGGCAATATGGGGTGGATAAAGTTTTAGCCAATATTTGAAAGCCTAGAGGGGAGAGGTGCAGACCATCCTTGGCGATGCAACGTTGTCTGTTAACCATGTCCTCCCAAGCTGACAAATATTTGACCCCCTTAAAATGATACCAGAAAGACAGCCAGTTGTTGAAATCAGTCGTTGCTCATACTGTGACATCATCCTTGATGATGGTAATATGATGCTCATTGCTAGGCTCATACCAGCATGAGAAACATTGTCTGAAAGTTCCATGATGTCTGTCTTCATATAGTCCAAGCAGGTACATCTCAGGTCATTTACACCTACATGGACTATGATGGAATCATACTGGTACCTGTGGTGTAATGACTTGAGTGTGTGCATGATTTGGCAGATTCTGGCTCCTGATAAGAAACTAACAGTTATCTTCTCCTTGTTCAGCCTGGTTAGAGGAGCATCAGCATATCTAATAATGGAGTCCTCTATGATGAGAGTCCTGGGAAGTGTATTTGCTTGCCTTAGGGCTTAGTGTTTGGGGTTCCACTGAGATTGACAGTATTTGTGGTGTTAGGTGTTGTTTTTTCTGGGTGCCTTTAGGCTTGTTGAGGCATAGCTTTGACAACGGGTGATCGAGTGATCTAGGTAATCTTTGTTGTTTAGGAAGATTGTTTTTAAGTGCCTTAACATATGTTAGTCTATGTGTGTGTTGTGTACTATGTGAGATGGGTGTTGTGTGTGTGGTTTTGACAACCTGGGTAGGAGGTTGGCATAAGTGTTAAGGTATTTATCTTACAGATCCAAGGTGCAGGGGTTGATTCTCACCTGGGGTAACTGGCTAGATTTAAAATGGTCCAAAAAGACAGATAGCCTAGTACTAATCTATGAACTTGAACTTATGTCAACCTGATGTGCACTTGCATGTGAAAATTTAGCCTCCAGTGTCATTGTGTAAGTACATCTCTTGCATACTGTGTCTGATTCTTTAAGGATTAAGTGATTGTCAGTAAACAGGACACAATTGCTACATTGTCTCAGGATTCCCATATCCACCAAGCAGGTTGCAGAGAAGTTAGGGAATTGCATACCCATACTGTGCAGTACATTGATTTGTGACCTACAAGGGGATGATGTCTTAGAGTTTAAAGGCTACTAAGGGTCCTTTATTGGAGTACATTATGATAAACAGTACAAAATTCTACTAACTTTATAACAGCACAGAAAAAACATAAAACTAACTAATGAGCCTTCTGGCCATTAAAATAACTACACTAAGAGTCATTTTATATATGGCCAGGGAAACACCTCCTGGCATAGGATGAATAAACCCAGTCCTCCTAATATAAAAAAAAAATAGTAGAAGAGACTGGGTCTATATTACAACGTCGAACTTGTGTAAGTTCAAACGTTGTAATATCGAACCGAAAAGTCAGAAATCCAAAAATAATGAAGCCATGGCACATCAATTTTTTTCCCAGGGGAAAAAATCGGTGGGCTGCTTTCAGGGCTTTGCTATTTCCTCCTCTGTGTTGTGACCTCGGAGTTGGTATATTTAAGTAGGGGGGGTGTGGGGGTGAAGCCCCCCACTTTAGTTAGGTTTCATTTTTTTTTTCACAAAACAGCAATTTCTTTTCCCTGGGAAAAAAAATCGCTGTTCTGTGTTTTCATTATTATTGGGTTTCAGACTTTTAGGTTCGGTATTACAACGTTCAAACTTATGTTAGTTCGACATTGTAATATAGACCGTAAGAGACCCACAAGTGCAATGCTACTACAAACCACTTAAACAACTAGCTGAGTGAAAACCAGATGATCATTACCTAAACAACATTCAAAATTCAGAGATAATGTTACTGAGGAGAATATATTGTCTAAATATTAATGAACCCATAGGCCTGTAAAAAGGACTAATATGTTTGTTACAATCAGGTTAGTTTAAGTTGATTTAGCACTATTCCTGCAAGCTCATCTTTGTATGAAGTAGCACAACACACTAACTAGAAAAGACTACTTGCTGATATTAACTCCATAAAATTCCTTGGGAAAAGGAAGGAACATGACAATTTTAATAAATTAAAATCTTAAAAATTGCAAAGTACTTGAGGATACCATACATATTATGGTGGCTTTAATAATTGTACTGCATAGTGAAGATTTGTCATTGACTGACCTATTAATCACAGAATACCAGTGTTGCGAGGAAAAACAACCAAAAATAAAACGATACTGTGCTATCTTCTCATGCAACTAATGAGGAAACACAGTAGATGACGACCACAGCAGACGTTTATTGTAACAACCAAAAATGAAATAACATGATACAAGATTTGATACAATGATACAAGAGTTTAGCGCTTTCACCTATCAGTTATAGGCTTCTTCAGAACTCGAGTTCTGAAGAAGCCTATAAGTGATAGGTGAAAGCGCTAAACTCTTGTATCAACTCTTGTATCATGTTATTTTATTTTTGGTTGTTACAATAAACGTCTGCTGTGGTCATCTACTGTGTTTCCTCATTAGTTGCGTGAGAAGATAGCACAGTATCGTTTGATTTTTGACCTATTAATCATATAACTTACAAGGCTGTCGCTAACATTAATTGTGCTCTTTTAAATCATCTGGTCACTGCTGAGGCAGTGAAGAGAGGGGAGAATCAAAAAGAAGAAGGGAAAAGGGCATGATGTAGTAATGCAGTGTAGGTATGTGTAGACTAAAATTATTTATTACTTAATAATAATTTATATTTTTAAGTACACTGTAGTCCTCACAGCAAAGCACAGATGCATTTATAATTAATTTTGTATTATTGAAAATTCATTTTTAAACTGTACTCACTATAGGGAGTTGCCCATAAATATGTGTGTCAAAGAATAATTTTACATGGTGATACAAATAGCTTCATACAGGGAAAGCCAGACATCAGGTATCTTTAACATTTTTATTAAACAAAAGAAAGAATATAAGTAAAACAACCAGAAGAAAAGGAAAGAAAACTGGAAAGTCCTCCAGACCTTCTGGAAGAATCTCACATCGACTGTCATTTGACACAGGAGTGGTTAAGGAGAGGTAAGTTGAAACCAAAATATGAAAAGCTAATAACTGCTGTCCAAGATGCTGGAATACATACACTTTGCCTTACAAAGTCCACTGAAAATGTTAAAAACAGTCAAATTCAGGTTCTGTAAAACATAGGTAGAAAATGGCGCACATCTTTTTTCTCAGTGTGATTGGCTTATAGATGAGGGTTTATACACTAAAGGCATAATAATGTATCAGAACTGGTAAGCTAAAGAGATAGCCAGAGTAGAAAAGGAAAGGTCAGACAATGTGAGGCATACAGAAACCTTTGTAAAACAATACATACAAAAACTCAGTTACTATTGATTATATCAGACATACGGCATTTGCAGAGTCCTGGAGAACTTCATACAATGGTGACTAAGTAATATTCAGGCTACACAAGGGACTTGCTTATGTCTAGTAAACCATTAATATAGTTCAGAGTTAATGAGGGTTTCACCATATTATCCTGCATAAGTGACAATGAATAACTGTAATATACTGGTTAGATGTGTATAATATATATAATTAATTTAACTAAAAGGTAAACTGACTGCATTATGGAAGGTAAAATGCAGAGGACTATGGCCACATATCTAATCATAATCAAAGTGTTATGTGTTTGAGAATGGACATCAAGATGTTTATCTCAAAAGTGAATGAGGTGAAGCTTGAGAGACAAATTTTGGAAGCCATTTGAAAGACAGATAACTGAGCTGTGATCAGAGAGACCTGATCATAACATTTTGTAGCAAATAGAACTTAATTTCCTCCAAGGTGCTACTAGCTACAGAAAAAAATATTGAATTGCAAAGTATTTTACAGCTTTAAAGCCATAAAATATTTAGCATTGCCACTTAGATAGCACACATAAGTGAAATATCTCCACATACTTGGCTTTAAAAGCTGTTAGAGAAGTGTATAACAGCTTTCAAAGCTGTTTTAGTTTCCCAGTATGCACCAACTGATGTTATGTTGTACTGAAAAAACAGAATGTAGTAACACTGAAAGGTATAAATGAAAAAAAGTGGAGAAAGTGCCAAAATTTGTATCAGTAACCAAGAAATAAGGCACTGGAAGGTTCACCAGATTAAAGACCACCACTTTATTAAATATATGCTGTGAGAACACAAACAGAATAAACACTTGAACTGAATCACCGTGTTTTCATCAATACAACTTCTTCAGATGAGCATACCAACTTCTACCACATAATTTTTATATAAAAAGGGTGGTAGAAGTTGGTATGCTCATCTGAAGAAGTTGTATTGATGAAAAGACTGAAAGGTGCCTAACAAAACTTTTTAAGCAACTTTTTTTCCCTTACAAGGAAAACTGCTGGATTCAGCAAGCTTTGCACGGAGTGCAGGAATAGTGCAAGAGCTGCTGCATGCAATATGGCTGACAAGCGATCCAGGAATGAGCTCCCAGGACATGCACAAGCACTCCTACACTACTCCTGCATGGACACCACTGCTATATGCTAATTACCTCATTTGCTGGTGAAAACCATGCAAATGAGATCAATTAGCAATCCAAGAAGCAGGCATGTATCTGTGCAGGAATAGTGTAACCTGCAGAAATGTATGCAGTTACTAACCGAATACATTTCTGCAAATTAAAAAACGGAGGCATGACAGCTCGAGAGAAAGCATGTATTCAATGTAGTAGGCATGCCAATGGCCAAATATATGACCACTGTCATGAAAAATAGTTGCAATTTTATAAAAAAAACAAGTTTTAAGTGTAGGGCAGTGGTGCACAAATGGGATCGCTCTGAAAATAAGAAAAAAAAGATGGAAATAAGGTTTTATACCCAAATCAGCATTTTGCCATAATAGTCAATGGCATGCATAAGGCAATAATACCAGGGAATAGTGTTTGCTAAGGGGGAAGGCTCAGTGTGAGTGTGATAACTATAATTAGCATTCTGGTTTATGTAAATGAGGGGATTGATACTGAATCACAGATTTCCTCTCAGTGTTAGCTTGCACCCAACCGTGTCGGTGCAGCAACACCATTGTATAAGAGTTGTATGACTTCATAAGGGGGTGTGTAATGCATGCTGTAATCTTATTGGAGCTCTGTGGCCCATGTTTGCCCTTTGCTAAGCAAAGGCAAGGAAGGGGGTGTGTCCGAGGCTACCTAGTAGTGTTTTCATTGCCTAAACAGATGTGCGTGCTGTGCACCAGGTTTTAAACAAAAAAAACAAACAAAAAAAAAAAAACAGGAAATAGCAGCACTGGTCACATCTGAGCACTGGATATGCGTGGCCTGCCTCGGGGCTTAAATGGGAAGGCAATGGGAAGGGAAAACAGCAGTAGGAAAGCAATCAAGGAGAACTAGCATAGCTGGCAGGTGAAATGTATCAGAATCAGCCAATTACACAGACAGCAGCCCAACACACTACAATAAAGTATGCAAACAGCTTTCAGTCTGTTTTTTTCCCACAAACTCTACACCACCAATGTACACAGATGGGGAAATTGTACCTGACAAAACTAACAAAATGTTAGGGGCTGCTGTCACTCTCATACATCAATATGTGTAAGAGACTGAGGGTGGTAAGGATGTGAATGCCGACGACCATCCCACTGAAGAGGAGAAGAAGAGTGTACAGACCCAGGGTAACCTACCAGAGGCTACATGACATGGAGATAGTGGAGCGCTATAGGGTGAACAGGAACATTCTACAACAAATGGTTGAGCTGTGCCGGCCATGCCTCACACACAGAACCAGCAGAGGGGAACCATCCCAGTGGATACCAAGGTATGTGTAGGCTTAAGTATACTAGCCACAGGTACCTTCCAAAGGGCAACTGGGGATATCATGGGGATCTCACAGGCATCAACATCCAGGGTACTCCACCAGTTCTTGGATGCCATGTCAGCACATGCCAATCAGCACATATACTTCCTCAACACCCATGATACGTTGACCAGCAATATGCATCTCTTCCACCAAATAGCAGAATACCCTGAGGTAGTGGGTGCTATAGACTGCACGCACATACACATCAAAGCACCACCCAGTGAGTGGGGTAGGGTCTACATAAACCGCAAGAGTGGTGAGGATGTGAATGCCGATGACCAACCCACTGTGAGGAGGAGGAGTAGAGTGTACAGACCCAGGGTAATCTACCAGGGTCTACATGACATGGAGATAGTGGAGCATTATAGGGTGGACAGGAACATTCTACAGCAAATGGTTGAGCTGTGCCGGCCATGCCTCACACACAGAACCAGCAGAGGGGAACCATCCCAGTGGATACCAAGGTATGTGTAGGCTTAAGTATACTAGCCACAGGTACCTTCCAAAGGGCAACGGGGATATCATGGGGATCTCACAGGCATCAGCATCTAGGGTACTCCACCAGTTACTGGATGCCATGTCAGCACATGCCAGTCAGCACATATACTTCCTCAACACCCTTGAGACGTTGACCAGCAATACGCGTCTCTTCCACCAAATAGCAGAATACCCTGAGGTAGTGGGTGCTATAGATTGCACACACATACACATCAAAGCACCACCCAGCAAGTTGGCTAGGGTCTACATAAACCAAAAGGGCTTCTCCTCCATCAACTGCCAAGTCATGTGCGATTCCCAGGGCATTATCTTGAATGTGTGTTCTAGCAGACCTGGAAGCTATCACGACTCCCACATCTGGCATATGACACAGCTGTACCTGTCATTTGCCAGTGGGGACATTCCATATGACCACCTAGTGGGGGATGCTGGCTACGCACTGAAGCCATGGCTGATGACACCCCTCAGAAATGCACACATACCTGAATGAGAACTACATAATGAGGAGAACGCACAAACCAGAATCATAATAGAGCATGTGTTTGGGATGCTCAAGTCACAGTTCCGCTGCCTGGACATATCTGGCCGAGCCTTTCAGTAATCGTCAGCTACATGTACACAAATGTTCATAGTATGTGCCATGCTACACAATATGATCCTGCAGAAACAGCTGCAGCAGGAACAGCACAGGGCAAGGCCACACAGCCCCCCCAGCATTGCCAAGGCCATCAAAGGCACAGAGTGACTTGGAGGAGGAACTACCTGAGCTTGCCCATGTAGGCAGAAGGAGGTGTACCCAGTATGCCCATGCCTTGGCAAAGAGGCAACGCATAGCACATACACTGACATGGTAGGGACCCAGGGAATGACACCTCTTTCTGAATCGCACATACAGTAAAAGGGATGCCAGACATGACACTACCTGTGCTTTACCATGTATAGGAAGTGTATCCATAGGACACACACATGCATGTCAATGAGGCTCACATACCCACCACCAGCCTCAGCCAGCAGGACAGTTGTAGATGAACATAAAGAAAGGTTGGGCTAAGGCCTCCAACTGATGGCAATTGTGAACAGCCCCCCTCCAGACCTACACAGACAGACTACAACAGGCCTGGCAGTTGTGTGTTAGTTCTGAAGGGTAAGAAGTCTGATCTGTACCCTGCTGATATGCCTCCAGTCTGCATGATAGGTCAGAATACAATATGAAATGGAAGCTAACAGAGTACCTGAAATACCAGTACAGCCATAGCAAATGTTTAAAGTCATCAGGTGTGCCCCCCCCCCACAATCCTATGTAGAAATGCGGTAAGATGTAAGTGTGAGAAGTAATATCAGTGGAGCACAGATTAGCCGAGCTGGCCTAATCTATAGAATAGATTGTTTCATGTGTACAATATGAAGGGGTCTGTGTGTTAGGTTGTTGTGTGTTCAATATTGTCTGGAAGTGGTCAGCATGTAGGCATGGAGGGTTGTGTCATATTGGCCTATAGGCAGTACTGTGGTTGACAGGATCATATTCCAACAACTGCAGTGCCAACCACAGTGCTTCTGAGCAATACCCATGTCAGCAGTTGTCCATACTCACTGCCCAGATGTCAGTATCTGTCACCGTCTGAAAGATGGACATGCCATGAATGTGGGCCTGTGCATACACACAGTACACAGGTAGAAGTACCATAGACAGAGTGCATAAAATGCAACTGCCAACTGCACACAACTTTGTAATTGTACATACAGGTTAGCAGCACATTAGTTGTCTGTGTAGTATGGAATACTGGTGTAGTCTGGCCCATCACTGGCATACCACAAAAGGCACAGTTATGAAGTAATGAGAGACTGCCTATGTCCCTGCATAAGGCAGCATAAGGGGAATATCCTAGGTATATCTGTGAGTCAGCTGCAAGTAGCTTCCATATCATACATGCACTCAGCTCACTCCACCAACAGCCATAGGTTTATCACAGGTCATACCCTTGCTGTTGGGAATGAGTACAGTATGACCCAACTTCTGTATGGGAATACCCACAGAATGCAGCATGCTGAAGAGGTGTCCTATGCTGGTGTGTCCCTAGCTGTAAGCAACACCCTGTCTTCATCCAGACCATTGGATCAATATGGACAGGCAATATTGCCATTAACACCTCACACACTTACCCTGTCACCCCAGGGGGATCCACTGGCTCACAGACTGGGAATGTAGGAGTGACAGAATACACTGATATGCTATAGATGGCAGCATCACTACCAAATGGCCTACAGTCCTCTGTCAAAGGCTTGTGCCTCACCTGTAGTGCCAATGTATGGTATTTCATGGTGTCCTAACTAACAACCCAACACAGTCAACAGAACACAAATACAAGGCCATGGTGACAAATCCCAGTAGCATGCCTACCATGTCCTACTGCATGAACTGTGGACCAATCCATAAATACCGCTGGGATGAAGGGCCAGCTATAGGGATGCTTCTCAGATATCACTCACATAATGTTAGGAAGAGGATAGAATAACAGAGTGGGGGGTGTAGAAGCATGGACATCATGGAGTGTGTGAAGTCTGAAACTCTGATGTGTGCCCATACTGTCCCTGCCTGCAAACCCAGTAATGGGTGGCTACAAACCTGCTCGTAAACCACAATGTGAAGGGGAACTGACCAGATATATGAACCCTGCCTCTGGGTAACCTGGGTGAATCTGTACAGCTGAGAGGTATGGCCACAGCAGGATATGGCCATTTTGTTAAGTCGATATACGTACAAGAAGGGGATCCTCAGCCGCCATAGTACCAAGGTGCTGTACCATTTACACAGACCCATCAGCAAGTGTCTGTAGCTACCTCTCCAGAATGGCAGGAGTGTGCGAGAATGTGTAGGCTGCAGACTACAATACTGGACTCAGCTTCATTCATCTTGAATTTCCCGGTAAATAACTGTGAGCAAATAATTATATCTGTCAGTAGCTGATGACATAATTTATCACAGTGTAAAAGAGTACATATGTCTGAATATCTCTGCTAACACCAACCGTGTAACACAAGCAGTACAGACAGCAATAGTTACAGTATCCCCCTTCTTTTGCCCATTGTGACTCCATATTGTCAACCTATCTACAGATTTCCTGCAGAAACAGGTTGCTAGCTGTAGGTGTAGAACACCAAAGCCTAGACAGGAGTACAATCCTACCTGGAATGGATTCAAACACTAAATACAGAAGGTCATACTGGGCATGCTCCTATACTTAGAGAAATGAAGCCCATGTCTGACAACACAGTGGACCATACATATCTGTCATTTGCAGATGTCTGTGCACACACACCAAATTGTACACCATTTATGCTTCACACACACATTGGATAGGAATACTCACACATATCTAAGGTCAATAGACTATAATATGTCAAAAATACACACACAGTGACAGAGAGAATTCCATTATGAGGCCTGTCCCACCCACTACACATCCAATAGGCCTATATCACATGATGTGCTGATGTCTATCACTGTAGACATTCCTTTTGATAGCCCTCAGCCCTATAGTGTCCGTGGTGCTTGTGATAACTGTGTAACACGATAGTACAAATAAGTATTCATGCAGCATTTGTAAACTCAGTCCTGTCAAATGTAAAGTTGTGTGTAACTGAGTGTGTGTGCGTGTTTCCAGAGGAATAATTTATGGCCCAATCACACACACTGTACTTCCCATTCCCCATGTTATAACTCCAGCTGATATCAGTCACCTTGAAATAACCCTTTGGGCAAGTCTCAACTCTATAAACTCTGTGGTGCTCATGATAATTGTGTAATACTGTAGTGTAGAAAATTTGCTAGGTAGGAGCCCTAATCCCAGACGTGGCAGCTGTTAAACTGTGTGTGTTTGGAGATGAATGATTTTGAGGTCATTCACACTCACTACACCTCCAATTGCCCTACTTTAGCACTCCTGCTGATGTCAGTCTCCTTGAAATAACCCTTTGGTCAAACCTCAGCCCTCTAAGCTCTGTGGCTCTCAAGATAACTGTGCACTACCGTAGTGTAATAAACTAATTAGGTGGGAGTTCTAAACCCAGACATGGCAACTGTGTGTGTGTTTGGAAAAGAATGATTTTGAGGCCATTCACACTCACTCCACCTCCCATTCTCCTACTTTAGCACACCTGCTGATGTCAGTCACCTTGAAATAACCCATTGGCCAAATCTCAACCTGTAAGCTCTGTGGTGCATGCAGTAACTGTATAATGCTGTAGTATAGCAAACAAGTTAGGTAGGAGTTCTAATCCTGGTCCTGCCAGCTGTGAAAGTAGGTGTGTGTCTATGTTGGCACCTGATTTTGTGGACATTCACACTTACTACAATTCCCTTACCCCTCCTTTACCACTGCTGCTGATGTCACTCACCTTCAAAGTAGGAGTTCTAATCCTAGTTGTGGTAACTGAAAATATGAGAGTGTGTGTGTCTTTGTTCACACCTGATTTGTGGACATTCATACTTACTACACTTCCCTTACCCCTCCTTTAGCACTGTTGCTGATGTCACTTACCTTCAAAGACACCTTTGGACAATTTTCCAACATATAAGCTCCATGGCATGTGTGATAAATGTGTAACACTGTAGTAATGATACATAGCTAGGTAGGGTTTTGAAACTCAGTACTGGTGTGTGTGTGTGTGTGTGTGTGTGTGTGTGTGTGTGTGTGTGTGTGTGTGTGTGTGTGTGTGTGTGTGTGTGTGTGTCATCAGTTCCCTGTGTAGGTGTTGGTGTGACTGTGTAATAACAGGATCCATTGCAGGGTGGGTTTTGCTACATTATTATACTGAGGACCCATATGTCCCAATGTCCACATTACAAAGCCAACAGTTTTCAAACACCATAGAGGTTATTGTAGACAATCCAGAGCCATAAATGTCTACTGACATGTTCAATGACTATGTGACAGTATGGATTAGTGAACAACCATTATAATACCCAGAGACCACTCTCCATCCACGGATCATACACAAACAAGTTTGGCTCTTTCTCTCTTCCTTTCTTTCTTTCTCTCTCTCTCTCTCTCTCTCTCTCTCTCCTTATCTGATAGATGTGGAAAATACATCTGTTTTTCATAAGCAGCAGCTTGACTTTTGTAGGTAATGCTCATGATCAGCTGATGGCCTGTGCATGAATTGGAGTTCTCCACTTGCTAATTGCATGTGGAACAGCTGTGGTATCATTCCTATAGCCAATTGCATGGAAACACACTGCTATAACTAAGCACTTCATGTGGGTGTTGGCCCTTTCCCTCACTGTGAGCAGGACTTCATGTGGCTGTCTGACAAACAGCATCACAGAAGGTATTTGAAAATGCCTCTTACAACAAATACTGTAGAAACAGGCCAACAAACTGGAAGGGGATGTTCCAGACATGGGGACAGAATGTAAGTATTGCTGTTCTACATTTTAAGCAATGTTGGTTTAACATGGTTTGTGTGGATATGTCTGTTCTGCATGATTTAAAGTCTGGCATGACAGTGATTTGGGGTTTTGAAAACTGTCACCTGTACAACTATCTGCAGACTGGCCTGAGTTTGGAGTCTTAGATTTGGTGTGTTACTCACACATTTTCTGTCTTTATAAATGCAGTAGCATACCCTGATGATTGCAGCCAGTAAAAGGTAACATCCATGTGTGTTACTGACTTCATATCCCTCGGAAGAGATGTCACAACAAATCCTGTTACACCAGCAATTATTTCAGTTTATAACAGCAATATGTCAATATTGGCCTTGTGTTTGTGCCTCTGCCCCCCAATTCTGCCAACCTGTGCCCATATGTCATGCAGTAAGAGGTGGATATGTACAGTATATCATTTACTGACATAATTCCTGATATCAAGCCAGTGATGTATCAGACTGCCAGACATGTTATGTATAGGAGGCCTTATATTTGAGGACAAACTCTGGACATTCTGTTGTAGTCTGTACAGTAGTGAGGTCTGTGTACTTATGGTGATTGTTGATAAAGTGTCAGTATTGTGTAGCAGTGTATTGTGAATATGTTATTTGGCCTGTGTACAGACTGGGGTAGATGTCAGTGTTCTTGGTCCTGTTCTGTATGACATTGCATGCTGCTCCAGTTTCTGGTACCCTGTCATCTTATATGTTTGTAGGACCAGACTGAGACATGTTCCATACCACAGTCAGGCATCAGACTACATTGTGAATTGGGCCAGTATATGTAGGGTTAGTGTGTGAGTGGCAAATATGATGATGGGTTTTGTTCACACAGTCCATATACTGTACTGTTAATTAGGCTTGCCATTATCTGACTGTAACTGTTTGAGATTGGTTGTGGGTATGCACTTTCACACTGGTGTTTGTTACTCCGTGCTGTTACATGCCTGTAGTGCCTGGTATATTTGCAATTACATGTGTATTCCCCCATAGGAAAGCTGGGTTAGCGTTGTGACAGTCTGCTTGTAATTTAGACAGTGCTTGGTGACATGCCTAGCAGCTCAGTGTATTCACCCTTGTGTGATGTTATGTCCAGATATTTGTCAGATGTACTGTTGACTGGCCACCATATGTGCTGTGTATTTCTGACAAAGCAGTCGGATGCTGTGAAGATGTTTGTCACTAACTAGTGGGAAGTATGTGGGCTTGGGAATTGTACTCCTCCAGTTAATATGTGTTAGGACAGGCAGGAGGGTGTGAATGTATGAACTGTGTGAGCTTATCTACTCCAGTATTTGTGATATATCTCAATTTTCATGGCTTTAAACATCCCCTTTGTCAGGCTTGGTTCACATTTCTTGCACTAAGGAGTTATGTGTATACCTCTTGACTGATCAGATTGTTTCAGACTGTCCATGTTTATTGCTCATATTTCTGCTGTTTTTCACAGGATCATTACTGCGATTTGTGTGGTACTTCACTATGATAATTTTATGATATCTGTCAGTAACTGATGGCATCCATGTCAGTTTCAGTACAGCCTTCCTTCACAACATGTATGTTGACACAACCCCTGTTACTGTAGCAACATTCTACATTCATAACTGCAATACTTAGATTACATTCCCTTGCACTTAGAGGTTGAGAGCTATGGTGCTGAGGTATGACTCCACTACATGTTATTTATATATATATATATATATATATATATATATATATATATATATATATATATATATATATATATATATATATCCTTTTTATGTGTAAACATGAGCGTTGTATATACCTTCTCAGATGTATCCCACCATATTTATCTGATATGTATATATTTAGATATAAAAAACATGACTGATTCAACACTATTTTCACTAACAAGCTGTAAACAATTGTAGTAGTCAAAGCAGTTGTTCACTACTATTCAGTAAGTGTGTACTGAATGATATATTTGAAAAAGCAACAAACATTTTTGCAGCTCAGATGGCTTAGTGTTTAAGTGTGTGACTATAGTGTACAGGTTCCTGGGTTCAAGACCTGCATGGGCTATTTATTTTGTTGCTGAGTGGAACAAGGGCTAATGGAGACAAGGTGATTAATGCTCTTTAGCATGGCTTTAAGTGGGTTTGCACAGGTTTGTGCGATGGTAAGCACTGCAAACATATGGTTAAATGAATACGTGCTTACACCATGTAGACTTCACTTACCAGTGTGCAAATCTGCTTAGCATTTACATTTAAGCAATGCTTAAACCTGCTAAGCATAGCCCATCCCTGGTAACCAGTGATCACATTCCAGTCTGCTCAAATAGCAGGGTAATGGCATCTTTAAAAACTATATTTAATTCCATGCACACAACATGCTTCTATGTGCTGTCATAGCAAGGGGTGCGAGTATACTGTATACGACACCTGAGTATACACGGGTAGTACCACAATCTTTTCTTTTTGTATGTGTTTCATACTTGGGTAGTATCCCAGGTTATATGCAGTCGCACTTGCATGTATTGTATCATGACATTACTACTTTTAACAGTGCATTTCCAAGTAAGAGAAGATTGCAAATTGTAGTACTGGAACCATAAACCCCTGCATGCAAAGCTGGACTCTGAGTACTGACTATCATTTTCTTGGTGTTTGAGCTGTATGTATCTCCTACTGGATATTGATCTGATATGTTGATATTAACTGTAGACTACTATGCTTTTAGGAAATGTCATTGAAGACTGCTGTCATGTAGTAATGGCATACCTATCAGTTTCAGATGTCTGTCTTTCAAAACATTCATCCTACTGCATAACCTGTTGGCTATCTACTTTCTGTCTGTCCTCTATACAGATGTGCAGATGTCAGGTATTCATCTTGGCTGCTTACAGGCATTCTCTGATTGACTGACACTGACATGTCTGCCCAGCTGTGTTATGAATACTGCAGGTAGGAAACTCCACTCTGTATGCACCACATGCCATGGATATCTCAACCAGACTACCACAGTCAACAGAACATGTTTGGGTACAGGTCCCTAACCCAGACACTGGCCATGTTATGCAATATATGTTGCATACATGTCAATTGGTGCACCTCACTGGCCCATTCAAGAGAAAACCAGATGACTGGATATTGAATTTAACTGTCACCCTGGGGATCACTCAAGTGGCATCAGTTGATAGATGGCCTGCTGACAAATGTCAGGTGGCATCATACCAGTGTACTCATATGCCCTACTCTTCTCATCTTCCAATGGACATTAGCCTGGTACATACCTAGGAACACCTGTTCCTATGGACCTCAGTACTGACAAATGTGTCTGTGTGCATTACTGAGTATAACAGTGTTTGTGTGTTTGTAAACTTGCAATTGAAAAAAACTCTGAGAGCCTTCTCACCCACTACAGCCCCCATTGCTATACGTAGAAAGAGCTGCTGCTGTAATTCACATTAACTGTACCTTGTGACACTCTTCACCCTATGGGCTACCTGGACATTGCAGTACCAGCATAACACTGTTCTACAAATGGGTAGATAAGAGTAGGTTACCCTCTGAGTCCTGGCTAATGTGAGTATGTGTGTGTATGTGTGTGCATTTGTGTGTGAATGTGCATATTTGTTGGAGACAGAATTCTGAGGCCACATTCTCCAACTACACTAAACCTTGCCATACATTATAAGGGATGGTGATGATGCTGACATTAGGAGAGCTGACAAAACCCTCACCCTACTATCGCTGTGGTGTGTGTAATAGATGCATATCCCTATAGTAGCAATAATTAGATAGACAAGGGTTTGTGTTGCAGTCTTGGTCAATGTGTGATTGTGGGTATGTCCGAGCATTATCATGGGTTTCAGTGAGTACAATATCCAATGTGGGGTAGGGGTGCTGGGTATTCTCTTTACACCATGGTACTCCCAGTACATGTCCCAAGGTCCACTGTATGAGGACCTCTGTCACCATCAACCATACAGGTAACTGATGACACTCTTCAGCCCAATGATGCATGTACTGTGTGAAAAAACTCTGTAACAGTATGGACTTAATGAAAAGGTAGTCTGCATTGCTAAACCCAGGTCTGTCAAATGTGTCTATGACTGTATGTGTTTGTCAATGTGTATATGATAGTATGTTATACTATGTATTGTCCATTAACACCCAGTACATTCCCCATTACCATACTGTACAAGGCCTGGTGATGTTGTTCACTTTACAGGAAGCTCGGGATACACCTCATCCTACAAGCTCTGTGGTGTGTGCAATTAAGGCCAAACACATTAGTAGAAATAAGTACCTATGTAGGGGTTCTAATCTCAGTGTTGCTAAGTAAGTGTGGGTGTATGTGAAGGGATCTACTTTAGTTTGCAGAAAATATATTTCCCAGGAGATCATTTGTCCGAGAACTAACTGGCAAAAGGTAACATTGCAAAGCAATCATCTTGTGGAAATTCATTCCTTCAAAACTAGTAGTGGATGTGTAAATGTCCTTTTCCCCACTGTACAGCTGTACAGCAATACTGGAGTTGGTATACATAGTTGGGTGTGGTTGTTGTGGGCACAGCCACCTACATTGGGGGTATTGTTGCGAGAATACCCCCACTTAGTGTGCTGTTATACTTTCCAGTTTATGTTAAGAGGTGAAGTAGTTGTTAATCACACTATGTGTGGTTCTACACCAACTCACACCCTCCAAAGTGTGGGGGCTGTACCCATCACACCAGTACAACTATGTATACCAACTCCAGGATTGCACTACATTGGGGAAAAGAACATATACCCTGCCAGTGCTATTTCCAATTAAATTAAATTTGGCGGACTGATTATTTACTGATGTGATGTTTTGGCAATTTGGTCTTGGTGGAATTACATATGCCAAAATGAGTTCTCTGCAAAATGAAATATACCCATGTGAACAGTATTCTCTGTGTATTGCATCAACACAAAAGTCTGTCTGTGTGTTATTCACAAACATTTGGTGTGTGCCACACAGTACACTTATCATTGCCCACTGTAGAAGAACTGCTTACATCAGCCACCATGCAATCACCTGTATACACCCCTCAGACCTATCAGCCATGTGGCACATGCAGTAAGTGTTATACAGACCTGTTACTTGTCTTCAGCTTTACCTGGGATATGATACAGTCAATGTGTTACAACAGTGCCACACCCCATGCAGGAAAGGACAGCAGACAAACATCCTCCTGACACAAAGACAGTTAGAACACAAACAAAATACATTATGGAGACCACATCCAGTCACTGTTAATAACAGCAATAATGCATCATGGCTGGACAGCTACATACCCTGATGTGTAAGCATGAAACATTTTAGCTAACAGCACTTTAAACAGCATTACATTACTAAAATTTAGTACATTCACCCTGTGCATCAGAACGATATTAGCATATCCTTGCATTGATGGTATGGATGACATGGATGTGGCATAGATATCATCATATGCACAGGGTGTGGTGTGGGTTTGCCAGAGGCCTAAGCTGAGCCATTTGGTTGACATCATGTGTTTGGGTTATGGGGTTGTTCATTAAATGGCCTGTGCAAACGTGGTGTATGTAGGTATGGAGGTGCCCTAACTGTGATGGTGATGTGTGTGTGTATGGATTCACATACTTCTGCCATGTGTCTGCCCTATGCAGGAGTATGTTGGAGAGCTGCATACCCTACATGGCAGGGTGTACAGTTCACTGTGTCTGGCCATGGACACAGGAGCTGTGCCTGTCAGGGGTTGCACGGGCACCATCAGGCAGAAGCCAAGATATGGTACTCTCCCCGATGATGGCAACTGTCCACCGGATCTGTGTCCCTGTTGGGACTGTCGAGGACCACATGCATATGGCCTGCTGGTACTGCCACTACAGGAGCAGGAGTGAGATGTTGCACTTCCACGTAGACCTTCACCTGTTGCTGTTGCTGACCTACGTCCACATGGCCAACGCCCTACTTCCACCACATGCTCTACCACAGACACCACACAGTTGAGGATTCCCACCATCTCACCCAACCGTCTATCCATGACCCCTGCAATATAACAGTGGGCATCTGTATGATCACGGATGTACTCACGTACAGCAGGAAAAGTAGCCCTCTGGAGCCTCAGACCATCTCTGGTGTAACATTCCATATGTGCCTGTGCCTCCATGATGGGCCACAAAACATGTGTCTGGTGACACCTGCTGTGGCATTTCTGACATGGGCATGATGGCCAGTAGCCCTCCTATGAGCACCCCTGTCCATCTGTCTGTGTGTGACCTTGCCTGTCATCCAGCTATGGCTGCTGTCTACAGACACACTTGACATAGTCACCACACTTTCCTGTCCCATGCCACCATACACCAACTGTCCCTCATCTATGGCCACTGGTAATGGAGTATGTGTAGGCATTGTGACTGAGTGCAGGGATCGGGTGGATAAAAGTGGGATGGCAACCAGTGGCACAGATTCAGCCCCTGATAACCCTGCCTGTACCTCACTATGCTTATCATCATTGTCAGAATCTGTATAGATACTAACATCAGTTTGCCTGCAGGAGGGACCCTGACCCACCTTGCCACCTGTGAGGGGGAGGCAAGAAATTTAAATTAAGACCTCTACGCTATGGTTTTCTTCAACACACACACATACACACACACACACACACACACACACACACACACACACACACACACACACACACACACACACACATACTTACAGGTGAGGTGGCACAAAGATATTACACAGACCAGAAAAGTTGACATGCATGACATATGGCACTCAACAGCATGCACTGCAACCATTTGTAATCCTTATTACCAACAATATACATCTCTGTGATGCATGAGTTGTGTTAGTAGGTGATACCCCTTCCCCTGGAACACACTGCAGCCATGTACATACTATTGCTGTGCACCTGTACAGCACACTGACATATACTGTGCACCATACCTCAGAAGTGTAAAGACCATTGCCAAATGTGTAGATGTCTGGCAGTTATGTTTGATCTGTTGCTCACAGCCCCTATGTGTTTGTCTGACACATAAATGGGATGATATGAGGTCTGATGTCAATAATTATTGTCTGACCTTTGATTTGCAGATCTCATCATCAGCAGTGCATGCATGTGCAATAAAATCCAGTTACACCGACAACCTTCAAAGCCTCATGTGAATATGAGGAGTGTACACACCCCTGCTGACATGCCAGCCTCCTCTATGATATGCTGGGGCCAAAATACTGCAATTGATAACATTACACACACCTGATATGTGACATATGACCTGTGAAATCCAATGCAGTATCAAACAAATGTGTTAGTCGTGGAAATGCTAAATGAGATTCATACAATATGTGGGTTGCATAAGTGTGCACACCGTTAAAACAATGGCTTGTTGAAGCACCTATTAAGTGACCTAAAGCAGTCACTATTCCTGGAAGGCGTATACTAGCATGGCCCATATTTACTTGACATTATGTGGTTTGTCTGCCCTACAATGGTGCCCCAACTCTGCCTGATTGCAAGTTCAGCTCATGTGCACAGCCCTTGGAGGTTACACAGTGGCTTCACTATTGCTGTAGAATCTGGATTATATCTGGCACAATTCATAACCTTGACTGTGTTCAGATACAGCCATTCTTAGCTAGCTTTGGATGTATGTTTCGGTTCACTGTTGTGTTTGAAGCAGACACCCCTCCCCATCCTCAGCCTTATTGCAGATGCCGAACAACTATGGCCCACACATGAGTGTAATTTTGCACTGTTCCAAATTCCACCCACCATGTCTACCAGCCTAGTTCCAGCTAATGAACAGCAACCCTAAAGGTGTTCACTAGCACAAGCAAACTAAAAGACGGGGATGGTGGCCCTGAGATGGACTGAGGTGTTGCTTGTGCACCATATGTATCTTTATGAATACTGTCTGTAGGTTTGAGCCTTGGTCTCATGACAACATTACACATTGCAACACATGCCTTTGGGAGATGATGTTATGCTTATGCTACCTGTACAAATCCCTGGATGATGTTTCATGTGGGACAAATCTTCCGTCTGATTACCCTAACCCATAGGCCACAATTATGCAGAATATGGGCAACTGTTGACACAGGCACTACAAAGACAGTAGTGGCTAGACATTCCTGTAACTCCCTCAGTGTTGCTGCATGACCCGTTTGCAACATTTTTTGTCATCTGTTTTGGATGGGCATCTGTTTCTTTTCTACATCACTGTTGTCTCATATTTAATACACTTCTAGATCACTGTCTGCACTGTTTGCCATGGTATATGCAGTGGTGAGGTAAGGTTACTTTTCCCCACTCCTGACTGCTACCTTTCAGATATGGGAATCTATTTCATGCTTTGTAAGATGTGTGCAAGCCATGGCTGCCTCTGTTGCAGGCGATTGTGAAAATGTCATGGACATACTTCTTGGACAGCAGACCATTACTTGGTGTGACATTGAGGCTCTGTACTTGATGGCAGCTGTGTACTCAAGAAGAGTGAATGCTGTCAGTACATAACAAGCTGCCTTCACAATAACTTATTTGGAGTGTGTGCACACATATGCTTCTAGCGTTTTGTACGGTTTGGATATCCCATATTTGTTGTCCTAACATAGGATTCTATATTACACATTCATTGCTAATGTTAGGATCACATACAGGTTGTAAAAGGTGTGGAATGTGTTATTGTGGTCTGTCGTCGTATATATCAGGAACAGTTGCCATTGTAATAGTGGTGCATACACTGTTGTATCCACTGTATAAGGGTAATGTTTCATACATTTCCCTACTGTAGACCATTTATCCCACCATTTTCTTTATCTCTGTCTACACATCTTGCACTGACAGGTAGTGAGGTATACTGCAGGAATCTTACATACCATGCAGATATGTCACCATGGTGACCACTGTGATACAGTGCAGTTAACACCAACAAAAATGAACATGTACAGCATGCATTATGTGTAGGTGTGTTAAATATGTGCATGGCAAATAGCATGGCCTTAACATGGCCGGTGTATTGGCAAACCTGAACAAAACAACCCCATACTCACCAACTACAGGCTGCTGTTCCAGTTGTATACCAGAGGGACCTAAATAGTTGTGGGAGAGAAGTAATGGCAGTAGCCACACCTGTGGCATTGGTACAGGGTGGAAGCAGCATTTCAGCACATCAACAGTACAAATCCCAATACTAAGGATTATGCATATCTGTGCATTACTACACTCCAGCAACATATTATCTTATCTGACATATGCATGTAGATACTTTACTGATAAAGATGAATAAGCAACAGTGTTGTAGTGATGTGCACTGGGGCCTTACCTCCACGTTCCTCATCCATTGTATCGGTTGCACCCACCTTCACAATGCTGTCTTTGGCTTCATGGCTTGTCCAGCGGGCAGGTGCCCCAAGGCTGATGAGGAGCTCCTCAGCCTATGTTAGTGGGGGCTGGATGGCTTGACCCCCACCTGTGGCCAGCCTTTCCGTCGCAATGGCACCAGCCTGCTGATGGGCATGGCAGATGAGGTCAGTGCAACAATGTCTCACCTGCTCATAATTTTGGCTGTGCAGGCTGACATCATTTACCCTGTGGATGAGGTCGTTCCACAGGGTGGTCCTCTCCTGCAGATCCTGGGCTCTGCAGCTGAATAATATGTTGTAATGCTGTATGACATATTGTATTATAGTGTCATTCTCTATGTTGGTGAATGCTGGCAGCCATGGACGTTGCATATTACCTGGAAGACATAAACAGGAAATAAGGTCACAAGACCTCATACGGTTGTCCACTTGCACAGCAATAGTGGATATTACTTGAAAATAATCCAGAGTATAGTAAGATATCATGGCTTTGGCATCTTGCATTACACTCCTGGCCTTGACCTGTCTAGTTCCCCCAATGCTGGACACTTAATTGCATAATCCTCTATTTTCCATTCATTTCTGTGTAGAGGGATGACAGTGGCCATCTTCCATGTGGATGGTGTGTGGATGGTGGCAAGTCTATGTTTGACTGTAGTGTGTGATGGAGCTGTGAGCACATGCCTGAGCTCATGTAGGAGGCAGACTGTGATGTTCCCATGCCCCATGGGGACTTGCTGTTGTTGCCATCAGTAGGCATTATGTACATGCTCACCACTGATGAGGGCAGGAGTGTTGTTGATATGCATATCCCTTGTACAAATGTTGTGGACAGGGTGGCACTGTTCCCACCTAACTTGTCTGATGCAGGTTGCCTGTATCCATGGCATGTGTGTATGAGGTTTGCTTTACCCCCAGTACAGGTTGAATTGTGTTACTGCCTCTGAGACTTGACTACATATGTGGAGACATTGTTGCAATTGGCCTTGGTGGTGTGGATAAGTCTGATTTATAGTCATAGTCAGCCTTACAGGAAGTCACCTGTGAACCAGCATGCTTGTTCAGATAGAGGTGGACTTGCTTTCATGTTGTGATCTGCACCTATGTGTCCCTGTACAGCCACTATAGCAACCTATTATGTGCTTTGTGTATTGCTTCTGTCCACCAAGGGGAATTACTCTATCGTTGGTGGAGGCTGGTTGTACAGGTCAGATACTGCTGATTCTATATAGCTACAGTGAATATAAAGTGTGCACACCCCTGTTACAATTTCTGGTATTTGTGCAATTGAAACATGACCCCACAAATGCTCATTTCAACACAATCCCCACCTGTAATGTGACCTATAGCCTGCTCATTTCAATTGAAAACATAACACTTTGTTCTGTAAAAACATATGGGAAATAATACTCAGTACAGTAAGCCAGCTGAATGTGTGTGCACACCCTTAAACTGATATGTTGTGTAAACACCTGCTGAGATGATTGCAGCATCCATTTGTCTTGGTTTGTACTCTAACATCATGACACATCTTCACTTGGCAATGGTTGATCACCTTCCTTTAACAAATTTGTTTCTTTTTCAATAGAATTGTACAGGTTATGGGTCACATTTGAGGTAAGCAACATTTTGAATAATTTTCAGTGGTCTCATTAGCATATAGCACACAAACCTGGCATTCCAACAGGGGTGTGTACACTTTGGATATCCAGTGTATATGGGTGTTCGTATAGCTGTTAGTGGTAGGCATGGACAGTGGCTCATAACACAGTTGTACACTTCTTTGATTATTACCTGATAGTCATGCCTACTGTAGTACCCATATCAGTGTCATGGCAATTCAACAGTCAGTAGCTGTACACATTTTATTTTGTTGTATGCAGTGATACTGATATTACACATATGTGCAACATGCACAACCTATTTTCTGGACTGCTTGTAACCCATGTTATTATTTTTGTGCCTTTCAGCTGAACATACGTATACATACACATGCTCAGGGGATACCGGGTATACATTTGTGTTCTGTGTCAGTATGGCACACTCTATTTACAGTCTTGCAGCTCAATCATACTTCTCAACCTGTTATACCAGGACTTCTGGACAATGGTCCACATCGATGGGTGACAACAGGGAAATGAATATTGATAACGTATTAATATAGCTGACATAACACAAGTATATGTCCTTGCACTAACTCCCCTTAACCCCCTACCTGATCTTTATCTCTCCCTGCTCTTCACCCACCTCTGCTCTTTTCTTCCATGTCCTCTTCCTATTCCATCTCTTGTATATCCTTAACAGCTAACCCTCCCCTATACCATCAGACAGATGCACTGAAAACTGTATAAACAATCTCCCTGTATACCCAGTAGCTAATGTCACTCAAGTATATTCCACTTTTTTTGGTTTACCTAAATCCTAGGCAGTCTTAATCTGTTAGTATCGATATGTTTTTGTTAACAAACTGTATATAAGTCACTGCAACTCAATATTCTATCAACCCAAACCAGACAAACTGTTATTTTACATTTGTATCTCTTCTCATAGCATGTATTGTACTATTAGTTTTTGCTTTAAGTAACTGTATGTATGTTACCTCTGTTGAACTTTGGCACTTTATCTTGTGCTTTTCACTAATTGTATATATACATCTCTGTGTATCTCTGTGGAGCTTTTCTCCCCGGGCCTCCACTGAAAATGGGCACTTTATGGCCCAGTGGACTTTCCTGGTAAACAAATGCAATAATAAATAAATAAATGTGTATGTGACTACAGATATCAGTCACAACTGTGACTATTGTCCAGCAGAACACTGTACAATTGAATGTAATTAATTCAATATATCACATGCAGTTTAACACACACATCTGCAACAGTACTTTACTATGCACATGCCCTATATAGGTATCTTAGATTTACAATACAAACATGTATAATACTCATATTCACAAGTGACATATGGATATGGACAACATCCCATTAACTGGCCTAGCAGGGCACAGTCACAACTGTTTGACAGACACTCTAGTGGTTGCCGTATGTGAGCTGTCCTTTCCAAGGTTGAGTCAGGCTCCTCAGCTGTGACCTTTCCTCTCCACCTCTTAGAGCATCACATCTGGACAAAGTCTAAAATTAGGGGGGGGGGGTAAATAGGCACGGATCTTAAATATGCCTGTTACAAACCTATGAAATTTGTAGCATAATACATTTTGCATTACCATGACTGTTCTGAAGGTGGTGGGGTCTGAAACTCAAGTGTTTGTCATTACGTCATGACTTCCATCCCCAGCTATTTGCCAGAATAATATGGATGTTAGGAGGAACAGACCAAACACTATGATGGGTAAATCTTGACATTCTGTGAAGATCTGTACAGTTGACAGGTATGGCCCACTGCAGCATACCTCCCAATCATACCAAATTTTTTACAGAGTTTTAGGTTCATAGGTTCATAGGTTCATACTAGGCTATCTGCCCAAGGGCATTTATAAGCCTAGCCCATAGTTATTTGGCTTTCGCCACCCCTTTAGTTTGAATAAAACTATGCCTATTATTTTGCTGTGCCTCTGTCAAGCAGTGACACTGAAGTAATCCCTGGGGTATATCTGCGATCCCCCATCCATTGGTCAAGATTCCTCTTGAACAAGGCCAGCGAGGTGCTCTGCCTCACATGTACCGGGATTTTGTTCCACAGCATAGGGAGTCTCTGGGTGATGAATCTGTCCCTCCAGCACGTTCTATTAATAACCGTGTCAAGGTTTAAGTCTCCCGCCCTTGTGGTTCTGAGGGATCTAGATTATTTGGGGTCCAAATAATGGGGTGCCACGATTCCTGAGTGGCACCCCTTCATTTTCAAGTTTTTCCAGGTTTTTAAAATTTTCCGCACTTTCAGGGCTGACATCTTCGCATGCGCGATGACGTCAGCACCATCAGCCTGTCAGAATTGAGCTCAAGGGCTTTCCTGGCTGGCTGTCTGAAATCTGTCTACGGTACACTAAAGGAACATTAAGGACTTTCCCGGCATTTGCGAGCTGCCAGTGTACTTATTCACTGAAGGAAGGAACGTGAATGGCTTTCCCGGCATCTGCGAGCTGCCCATGTACTTATGCACTGAAGAAACATTCCTTTTCTGGTGCTACTTAAGGCTTTCCATTCCTGGCATCTGTGAGCTGCTTAATTTTCTGCTGCTTACTTAAGGAAGAGCTTTCCCGGCATCTGCGAGCTGCTATTAAGAGTTCCTTTTTTTCTGGGCTTCTTACTGAAGGTCTGTGAACAAAGCATCTGTGAGCTGCTATTAGGAGTTCCTTTTCTGGGCTGCTGAAGGAAACAAATGCTGCTATGAACGGAGTATGCTTGTTAGGTACTGTTTCTTCTCATCAAGAGAGGTGTGTGTGTGTGTGTGTGTGTGTGTGTGTGTGTGTGTGTGTGTGTGTGTGTGTGTGTGTGTGTGTGTGTGCTGAAGGAAATGAATGCTGCTACAGAGTATGCTTGTAAGATACCGTTTCTTCTCATCAAGAGAGGTGTGTGTGTGTGTGTGTGTGTGTGTGTGTGTGTGTGTGTGTGTGTGTGTGTGTGTGTGTGTGTGTGTGTGTGTGTGTGTGTGTGTGTGTGTGTGTGTGTGTGTGTGTGTGTGTGTGTGTGTGTGTGTGTGTGTTGTGTGTGTGTGTGTGTGTGTGTGTGTGTAGCATAGTAGCATAGCAGTGTTTGGTTTTATTATAGGACTGATCTGGAACATGTAGTAGAGCTCACTCACAGGCAACAAACACAGAAGGAGGATTCCTATAGACTCTTGGTAGGGCAGGAAAAAATGGAGTACATATTTGATTGTTATGTTCTTTCTCTTCTATACAAAAAAAGCACTTAGAAGGTAATGGCAGGAAAGTAGTAAATAAAGATTTCTAGAGGATGGTGTTTGTGAACTGACAGCTGTAGAAATGAAACACTGTTCAAGATACAATTGCTTCATCAGATTAGATCTGATTTTATCTGCCCCTAATGCTAAATTGATTAGCAACTTTACTGTAAGACATGGTGCCTCCCACCATGCCTTGCTGCACTGTGTGTGTGTGTGTGTGTGTGTGTGTGTGTGTGTGTGTGTGTGTGTGTGTGTGTGTGCGCGTGTGTGCGCGTGTGTGTGCGTGTGTGTGCGTGTGTGTGTGTGTGTGGGTGTATGGAGGTGTGTGTGTGTGTGTGTGTGTATGTACAATTTTATGGTACCACCTTGTATTTGCTTGTGAGTGTGTGTGTGTGTGTGTGTGTGTGTGTGTGTGTGTGTGTGTGTGTGTGTGTGTGTGTGTGTGTGTTCCTCTCATATTTTGGTTTTCAGGATATTTGTGGCAAATCACTAAAGGATTGAATTCACTAAATAATGACAGGTATTTGAATTTCAGCCTTCATATTCTTCAGAAAATAAATGGTAACACAAACCTTTTATTCTAGCAATTTTCTAAGTTTATAAGATCAGTATTTGAAATTTGTCCCTGTTTTGGGGCTGTATTCTCCCATTATTGGCTTTGTCTAGGTTTTTTTGTGCTAAGTGGTTGAGAGCTTTGGTGGTGGGAAATGAGAACTGAATTCACTAAATGATAGCCATGTAAGTTTCAGTCTTCATATCTTTCAGGAAGCTGCTGAGTTGGCATAGTGGTATGTTGTTCTGACTGTAGTACACAGGGTCCTGGGTTCAAGACTTGGCAGGCAGTGAAATGCATGGTGGTAACCCAGCATCTATATATATATATATATATATATATATATATATATATATATATATATATATATATATATATATATAAAATTTATTGTGAGTGTGAAAGAAGACTTTTACTGAATTGGGCAGTTTTGTCATTATTGGTTCATGCATTTTGTTTCATTGCCTAATACCTACTGGAAAATGTTCAAACAATAAATTTTAAAATGCGCTCTAACTTAAGTCTAACAAGTGTGCTGTATTATACAAGGAATACAATTTTAATAAAGTCAGGAAGGTGTATCAAAGAACACATGTATGTTTCTTGTTTTGTGTGCAAGGGGCCTATGATTTGAAAACAGCCCAAAGGTAATCTTTATCCACCACTGGCCAGATGCATTTTCTTTGGATGTGGTGTGGGTTTCAATGTTGTTTCAATGAATGTGAGTTTCAAGGCAGAGTTGTAATGCCAAGTCTATTTCATTGTGAGATAGTATTGCTTTGTTTAGCAGATATCTATTAGTGTTTGTGCATTGTGCTATAAAATGTGAAAAAATCCAGATAATTATTGTATTAGTAAAGCAGTATGCACACATTAGTGTTTATGGTAAATGGGGTGAAATAGCCAGGTAATGGAACACTGGAATGGCTGCAGGGGGACCCAAGTGCCATATTTTGGTTGTCTGTTCTTCAGTTTGCAATTGAAAGCTGTTATCCCACAATTCCATTGGAGTGGATGGGGTTATGTAATTATGTATGCAAATTTTACGTTAATCAGCCTACATATTTGTACCTATTTTTCATGGGCCTTTTCCAGATTTTTGATGTTTCCAGGTTGAAAGGTATGCACTGCAGACAGAGCCAGATGCAATGTACATAGCAGTTGTTCAGCAGGACATCATTACAGCAAGTCTTGTTGGCACATATAATTCTTTCAAAATCATCTATCCCATTATTACCGACCACGTACTACATTCAGTTACATGCTTACATGTTTCACATAACTGCTTTAGTTTATGCTATCTTCTGTGTTCCGGTTTATGTCTTCCTTGTTTTTTTTTTTTTGTTGTTGTTGCTGTTTGTTTTCTCTCTCTCTCTCTCTCTCTCTCTCTCTCTCTCTATCTCTAGCCCCTACAGGGATCAATCTGGTTTGAATAGGTGGGAGCATGGCTTTTGTAGATGATGCTCATGATCTGCACCAATTGGAGTTCCCCACTTGCTAATTGTATGCAGGCACCTGTGTAGTTCTTCCAGTAGCCAATGTCATAGCAACCCACTACTATAGATGTCTACTTCATGTGGCCATTATTCCTTTACCTTGCCTGTATGGAAGACACCCTTCATTTGTGGGGGCAGCAGTGTTACAGACAGCAGGTAGGAATAACTCTTACAACAAGACTTGTGGACAAATGCCAACTACATGTTTGTATAAGGTTCCCGACCTAGGGACAAAGTGTGAGTATTGATGTTTTATTTTTTGAATACTGCTAGTTTTACAGGGTGTGTGTGTACATGCTAGTTTTGCATGGAATGCAGTCTGTCTGCATAGCTCTTAACTGTGGGGCTACCCACATAATGGCCAGAGGTTATGCTGCTATGTTTCATCTGTTCCCCAGACAGTTGTTGTCCTTGACAAATCAGTGACATTATCTCTGTTAATTGCTATCAGTACATGGCAACATCCATTTGTGTTTCTGATGTCATAGTCCTCAGAAAGGGTATGTTGCAACCAATCCTGTAACACCAGCAACTTTCACAGTGTTTAACAGCAATATTTCAAATATGGCCCTGAGATTTGGACTCTCTCCTCCACTTATATACCAGGCTTTGTCCAGATGTCACACAGTAAGAGGTTGATAGGCATGGTTGATCATTATTTAGTGCTGAGATTCCTGCTATCATTCCAGTGATATTGTGGACTCCCACACATGTTGTGGGGTAGGGGCCATAAACATGAGGGCTACGGCTGGACAACATGTGCTACCCTCTACAGTCAAGAGTTCAGTGTGTAGAGAATGCTGTTATATGCCCTTGTTGGACATATTATGGGGGAGGGGTATTGAATGTTTTTAACCTAGGCTGTTAGAACATGTGAGGGATATTACTAACAAGAAATATAAAGGTATATGGCTGTATATTTTCATACATTTCAACATGGGGATAGTGGTGGGTTAGAGATTACTGATTTGCGCACAGTTCTGTCAGTGTGATAATACATTTTGAAGTGAAGAATTGTTATGTAAAGGATCCATTTAATTGTAACATGTGATACTTTTCCCCCTAGGGGGGTTAACTATAGAGTGTAATTGGAGTCTGTTGAACTAAATCTGCAATTAAATGTGGATTGCTTCTTGTCTTCAAGGTAAGTGTGCTTTTTACTGCTGTACTATTTGGAGGCTTTGGCCAAGACAGCAGAGTATATTTTATTTTGCGGATTACTTTGGGTTACCACCTGTCCCTCTTTGAGAAGGACATACCCTCTTTGTGCAGTTGTGTCCTGCTGATGACAACTGATAAATGGTAGGGCCAAAAATGCATCATATGTTTTCTTTGATAGCTGCATAAATCAGTTATTTTGTATTTCAAACACCTAATTGATGAGGGATCTCAGCCTTTAGTTGAGGCTGATAAGGGAGGTTTTCCAGTCTTGGAACTTCACCTTATTCCGCATCAGTTATATATATATATATATATATATATATATATATATATATATATATATATATATATATATATTTGTTTGTAGTTTGATTACCGGGGAAGTCCACTAGAAGGAATTGACCCATTTTCAGTGGAGGCCCGGTGAGAAAAGCTCCAAGATGCATTATACAATTAAGATACAACTGATAGTTAATATTAAAGATAATATTATGTAGAATAGTTACTCATAAATGCATTCAGTATCATGCATAGTTAAATTCATTAAGCTTGAAGGTAGGGATCATACAGTTTCATTTGAGGAAAACAGATATGTGTTATTTGTGGAAACAGTTTACATACAAACCTTTTAAGAAAATGTAAACATGCTTTACATACACACATTAACAGTAGAATGCTATTTACAATATTTACAAGGTTGAGCTGTGTGAGGGTAGCTGTAGGAGTTGTTGAGAGCTTAGAGAGAAGCTATAGAAATTGTTGAGAGCATAGATAGGCTCATAGGAAGATAACTATGAGAGTTGTAGAACTTGGCAACCAAAGAGAAAACCCTTTTTGATTAGGTTGGGTGAAGGCAAGTACATTTCCCTTTAGTGGACAGGTGTTTGAATAGTTGGGTTTTGAAGCTTTCTGAGTTTGGTATGGTTCTTAGTGTGGAGGGAAGGGAATTCCATTTTTTTGCCTACTGAAAAAGATAGAAGTTGGCCAGCAGGGCGTTTAGGTTTATGGATAGTAATTAAGTTCTGATTTTCAGATCTGAGAGCTCTGTTGGCTGTATAAGGGGGAAGGATGTTAGTTAGAGCAGGACATTTTGTTGGGTGAAATATGAGTCTATATGCAGTAGTGAGTTGGAGATAGTTTAGGTAGTTTGGGAGTTCAAGCCAATTCAGGGATTGTAGGGTTAGGCAGTGATGGGTGGTATTTTTAGATTTAGAGGCAAATTTAGAGATTTTGTTGTAGCAGTTTTCTAGTTTAGAGGTCATAGAGGAGGACAGGTTGGCTAGGAGAGGGGCTCCGTATAATAAGGAAGGAAGAAGATAAGTCGAGGCCAGAGTTTGCCTGGTAGAGTTGGAGAGAAAGCATTTATTCCTATACAGGCATACCTAGCTTTTGGTGGGTTTTCTTAATATTTTGTTGAATATGAATATCAAACTTGAGGTGTTCCTCTACAGTAATGCCAAATAGTTTGGCAGAGAGACCACTTCTATAGGTGAGTTGGTTTGACTATAGACTTTGAAATTGTTTTTATCATAGGAGTAGGTCTTTGTGGGAGGGAATAGTAGAATCTTTGATTTATTTGCATTGAGAGAAAGGTGGTTTTGGCATATCCAGTTTTCAGTTGTTGAGAAGGCAGTTTGAGTTTTAGACAGCAATTCAGAGAGGTTTGAGGCAGAGCAGACTAAGGTTGAATTGTCTACGTACTGAATGATTTTAGCATCAGGAATAGCAGTGTGAAAGTTATTGATGAAGATGCTAAAAAGCATTGGCCCAAGGATGCTTCCCTGTGGTACGCCAGTTGGGGTAGGTAGGAAGGAAGAGATGGAGTTCTTCCATTTGACTGCCTGTGATCTGTCTGATAGATAGCTGTAGAACCAGGACAAAGCATTATGTGAGAGATTAAGGTTTGAGAGATGACAGAGAAGGTGCTTGTGGGAAAGAGTATCAAAGGCTTTAGACAGATCGAGTAAAACAGTAGATACTAAGTGTCCTGAATCTCGGGCTTGATTGACAGCTTCTAGGAAAGAGAGTAGAGCGGTTATTGTGC
>NC_056739.1:664307320-664569820 GCF_019279795.1 Protopterus annectens
AAAAGTGCATGCCCTCTCCAACACCTGCCTTACTGCCTACACTGGGGAGTTACAACCAGTTATGAGCTGTATTCCCCCCTGCGAGGTTTAAATAAGGCCGATTTCCCACCCTTTGATGTGATTGGATGGTTTTGAATATGCTTAGCTAAACTAAGCTGCAGGCAAACCTGCTTAGCTAAGGTTGGCAGTGCTTAAAGGGGCAGGTTTAGCACTCCCTACTAATGGGCAAATCCACTTAGCTGGGCTACTCATTGCTTAGCATTCATATTTACACAATGCTTACACCCGGTCAGCATAGCTGTGCAATGCTTAGCATTGCTTATGTTTTATTTTTTGGACTACCGCCTGCATGGGATTGATTCCTCATTTATTACATATTATAAATTTGTTTACCTTCCGTGATGTCCCCCAATGTGCTTTCATTACATTTATTCTTGTGTGACTATACTGTATGGGGCACTTGTGTTTATATGGAGTGTTCACAGCTTTATTACACTGACACCTCACATCTGGGCCTAATACACTACTCTGGTTGAGAAATATAAGTTACTTCCTACATAAATATACAAATAAATTAAAATTGTAATGATGTCACATACAAAATGGAAATGGCATTGGTGAGGTTCAAACTATGAATGACTACATGTAAGGCATGCACTCTAACTGCTACACTATTGCACTACTAGTTATCATGGATGTCTATTGCTATTTAACTTATCGTGCTGTTTCAGCTGGGCTAAGCATAGGTAAGCGACAGGCACACCCACGCAGCTATGCTTAAACTTTATTGTAGATTTGAAAAAAAAATGTATTTGTTGGGGGCTGTGCTTTGCAAACATTGATGACATATAACTTTTCACAGTATGTCCAGATATTTGCATTATATTCTTGGTCCACTTTTCATTAACCTGTGGGTCTCTGACACATCATTTCAGACTGAAGTTTGACAGTAATGACAGACATTTGCGTTTTATACTTTATACCCTTCAGAAAGTCCACACTAATGCTAAACCAGTTATTCTATCAACTTTCTAAGTTTGTAATGGCAATGTTTCAGAGTTGTCTCTTATGGCTTTGTCAAGATTTCTTACTCTAACAGGTTGTGAGGTGTGTGTTTTATACTTCATACCTTCAGAAAATTCCTGCTAATGCTAAACCTGTTATTCTATCAACCTTCTAAGTTTGTAATGGCAATTGTCCCTTATGGCTTTGTCCAGATTTCTTACTGTAACAGGTTGAGAGGTATAACGAGCGATCTCGCTCTTTTTAAATTGTTGTACGGCAATTCTGGTGTGCAGGGGGCGTGTGCATTGTGAGAGCACTGCACTCAAACATGCCCCTTGTGCTCGTACACATCCCCGTGTATGTTTTACAGCACAGCAGCGAGCCTTCATACATATGCATGGCGCGCTGCTGTGCTGCATAGGAACGGTCTCTTCTGTGGAGGAATAAGTTATTAATGCACGGATGTTTGCTGAATCTGGGGGAAAGTTTCTTAAAAAGTTGTAATGACAGACATTTGCGTTTTATACTTTATACCCTTCAGAAAGTCCACACTAATGCTAAACCAGTTATTCTATCAACTTTCTAAGTTTGTAATGGCAATGTTTCAGAGTTGTCCCTTATGGCTTTGTCAAGATTTCTTACTCTAACAGGTTGTGAGGTGTGTGTTTTATACTTCATACCTTCAGAAAATTCCTGCTAATGCTAAACCTGTTATTCTATCAACCTTCTAAGTTTGTAATGGCAATTGTCCCTTATGGCTTTGTCCAGATTTCTTACTGTAACAGGTTGAGAGGTATAACGAGCGATCTCGCTCTTTTTAAATTGTTGTACGGCAATTCTGGTGTGCAGGGAGCATGTGCATTGTGAGAGCACTGCACTCAAACATGCCCCTTGTGCTCGTACACATCCTGTGTATGTTTTACAGCACAGCAGCGAGCCTTCATACATATGCATGGCGCGCTGCTGTGCTGCATAGGAACGGTCTCTTCTGTGGAGGAATAAGTTATTAATGCACGGATGTTTGCTGAATCTGGGGGAAAGTTTCTTAAAAAGTTGTATTTTTCCCAATTTCTTAAGGAAATTGTGATGCTTCATGTACTACACTGTAATTAAAATATGTACTTAATATTTTCAGCTAAAATATTTTGTTCTTTGAGTTCATATGTTTAATTAAATGTTTATGTGTGTTCATGAACTGCTAAGAAAGAATAATGTTTTGTATTTAAGACTATGTATTATGTACAGAAAGTAAGTTTGTTCAACATACAATTCTGTCATTAAATAATTGAACATAACTAGCCTTGTAAGATAACAAAGCTATTATAAAAGCACTACAATGGTGTTTGTGTGATATTCCTTGAATTCCTCAAGAGTTTTAATGAAAATATTATGATAACTTGAAATATAGATGACATTAATCATACAACATAAGCATAATTGTAAGAGGTTTGCATAACACTATCAAATGCTGTCAGTGATTTTAATTTAATTAAAACGAACAAATCTCTAGAAAGAGAGTGGCTCTGTAGGAGAAAGCAACAGTTGCGTGTTCTACTGAGACATTACATGTGGTTTAAATTGACTGGTATATTACTATAAGAGTGAATAAGACTGACAATTTGCCTTCCATATTTAGGCTATGATCTGTATTTACACTGGAATAAAGTTGTTTTATTTTGTTATGTATTTGACTGCTGTTACGTGAGTAAATAATATTAGATAAGATTTACACTCACCCCCAGGAAACTTTAACTCCTAAAGTAAAATGCTAATTTTTTTGAAAGATTGAAGCTGTTAATCAATTTTATTTTGGGAATACAGTTTCTTTATCCACATTAAGCTTAGAAAATTATGCTTTCCTATATTATTCAATGGTTTTAAGAATTTTGGATTTCAGTTCTATAAAATTACAAAGATCTGGCAATATATCTTCTGCAAATATTTTGATTTTATGACAGATTGTCCTAGGGTGATTCAAGTTATATAAACCTTTGTGAAAGAAAGGTTCCAAGGGAAATCTAAATAGGTAAGGTGATTCGATACCCTTTTCTAATTTGATTTAACATTTTGATTGGAGTAGGAAGGATCTCATTCATTGTATGGCACATTGAGGAACAGGCATGCAAATTTATAATGTACTGGATGCAGAAAGGAGATATGTATGTATATATATATATATATATATATATATATATATATATATATATATATATATAGCTAGATATACACACACACACACACACACACACACACACACACACACACACACACACACACACACACACACGTATACATACATTTATGTATATGAGTTTGTAATGAATAATCTCCTTTGAGTCTGATTGATTGAAACACAAAACATCAAAAAACTCACCGATTATTATACATTATAAATTCATATATATCCTTGCTGCATGCCACTAAAATCATAGCAAAAAAGTAATCACAAATGTAAACCAATAGTTTACATTTTCAATTATGAAAAGTAAAAGCATAGATATAGGTATATGTATGTGTGTGTCTGTGTGCATTTTTTTGATGAGTATTTTCATCAATAGGGGAGAGAGAGCCAGGGCAGCTGATTGAAAATCAGCTGTTTGAAAAGTGACAGCTTTACATTACAGATCGCACTAGAGAAGGCATAGAGGAACATGTTCCTTCTTCACTATAGTGCGATTTTGGAGTTGGCATGTATCATCAGTAAGTGGGAGGGGCACACCAATTTTATTTGTTTTTTGATGCTTTGTGGATAAATGTTTTTTTCAAGCCAATGAGTGGCATTTGCAGACTTCCAGATCAGTGGTTTGTGCTGTAGATAAAAATTTAGTGTTCAATATATATATATCTATACATATATATATATATATATATATATATATATATATATATATATATATATATATATATATATATATATATATCTATACATATATATATATATATATATATATATATATATATATATATATATATATATATATATATATATATATATATATATATATATATATATATATATATATATATATATATATATATATAAATATAGATATAGATATAGATAAAAACATGGAATAACTTATAAGAGAGACTTACAAAAACACTGACTACTTCTCTCCCACTAAAAAGGCTCTATATCAGTAAACCGCAGGTACAAAGGCAAGCTCAGGTGTCATCTTTGTAGGTGTAGGATTAGGGTTAGCACACATGAGGGGGGTGGGTACGGTGGCTCATGTTTGCTAACCTTAAACCTACCCTTGCTACTAACCCTAACCTTACAAATTATCTTACAAAAAACGTTCCCCTAGCAGTACCACAGCACAAGACAAAAGGACAGAGATTACAGACAACACAAAACATGCACAACGTTGAATCTTCCCTCATACCTAACTCTTACTCTAAACTTGACCTGTGAACCCTTACATATTCTCAACTGCTATAACACTGCCTTGCACATCTACTTTTTCATTCAGTCACTAATCTTCCTGCACACCACTGCTTACCTACTCTGTATAAAACTCAGTTCAACTATATGCCATTCACTTATTTTTGCATTCACATATCTGCATCTGTGTGTATATATATGTATATATATATATATATATATATATATATATATATATATATATATATATATATGCATGTATTTCTATCTATGTATCTCTATCTATATCTACATCTATATGCATCTGTATGTGTATGGATTCCTTACAATCTAGCAAGAAATCAATTACTCAAAAGTGAAAAAAGCTGATACACTTGATTGAAAATCAGTTGATTGCATGTACCACCTTTTTTTCTTACTATGTGATCGTGGTACAGAGGGGATCAGGGAATTTACCCTTTTCCCACTGTATTGCAATCCCATAGCTGGTATATGTAATGAGCAGGGGTTGTGGGAATACTGTGGAGCTTGCTCCCCTACAAAAAAAGCAGATTTTGTTTTTCTTTGAATCTTTGTGATTTGAATTATTGTGATATTTGACTCTTTGTGATTTGAACTGTTTTAAGTCTATAACAGATGATCAAAGTTTTAATACTTCAACACATATATTTATATATATATATATATATATATATATATATAGAGAGAGAGAGAGAGAGAGAGAGAGAAACTAGTTGTACAGGAATGACTGCTCTAGATTTTGGCATACAAATTATTAAAACTGGCCATTGTCACAGCTTCTTACATAAGATCTGTGTCAAATATCACTTTGCATTCTTATTAAAAATAAGAAAAAAAATGATTTAAGCTGGAATTGCTTGCATAATCCATGGTTTCTTAAGCTAACACAAGAAACGAGCACTTTCTCCCTTGACCCAGCTTCAAGCAGAAAAAGAGATCATCTCATGTTTTAACCTAATAAACTGTGGTTTAAACAGGCAATTCCAGGTTGAATCCTTTTTTTTAAGTTTTAATAAGAATGCAAAGTGATCTTTGATTCAGATCCTGCATAAGAGGGTGTGATAACAGCCCATTTTAGTAATTTGTATGCCAGTATCTAGAGCAGTCATTCCTGTACAACTAGTTTTTTTCCTTTTGCTGATTTGTTCTTCTTTAAGGAAAGTGTGTACAAACCTCAAGACTGGAAAACTACATTTCTTCAGTACTAGGTTACATTGTCTATGTACCTGTATATAGGTATCTCTCTCTCTCTGTCTCTCTCTATATATACATATATAATTATAAAGATATATATATATATATATATATATATATATATATATATATATATATATAAATATATATATATATATATATATATATATATATATATATATATATATATATATATATATATATATAGATATATATATATATATTTAACATTTGTTCACCAGGAAAGTCCAACTTGGAAATAAGTCAATTTTCAGTGGAGGCCTAGGGAGAAATGCTCCAGACTCATGTCTTGTAATCTGGGATGAAACCGGAGCACCCAGAGGAAACCCACATGAACACAGGGAGGACATGCAGACTCCACACAGAAGGCACCCCAGCCAAAAATTGAACTGGAGAACCTCTTGCTGTGAGGCGAAAACTCTGTGCAGCACTGCTCTGTTCTGTTTTTGCTATTTGTGATTGGCTAGGGGCCATTTTACTTGTCTATTGGTTGTTTTGAGCCTTTATAAATCATCACATTTGCACAACACTTGGCTCTGCACAGCAGGTGATAACAATGCCCTATATAATCAAAGGCACCTTGAATTAATAATTTCTCTATAACATCAGTTTTCAGTCTTCCCTTTCATTTGGTTGCATAAAGCTAGTATGAACAAGGGCAAGCACTGTCCCATGCATTTTGGATTAGATACTCCTGTTAGTACTCTATTCTCCTGCAACAACCTACCAATTACCTAAAGAGGGACAGTAACCACTGACATGAACCTTCCTGCAGTGACTATGCTGGATATGGGCATCCTAAGGCAATGTAGCAATTGTCTTATGTTTACTGACAACTAACTTATTATTAAACAAACTGTGTAAATACAACTGTCGCATAACTTATCAATGTCAGCTGAAACAAAGCTCTTGCATATAAGCACTCATAATATCAACGTGATTGTCAGAAATGCACATACTACACCCACCATGCCCAATATGGATCAGACACACATAGACCCTCTTATGCTGAGGCATTAAAAGTAATTTTCCTAAACCCCAAAGACCCCCCAGACATTGAACCTACAGCAGATATCCTCGGCAATCCTAAAAGCACTCTACCATACAGCACCCACCACAACACATACAGCCACAGCTCACAGAACCTCAACTTCGAAGGGCATAAGGCAAGTCACCCCACAACCCA
The DNA here is from genome assembly GCF_019279795.1 of Protopterus annectens. Taxonomy (NCBI): domain Eukaryota; kingdom Metazoa; phylum Chordata; order Ceratodontiformes; family Protopteridae; genus Protopterus; species Protopterus annectens. Next base: position 664,314,133 of record NC_056739.1, read on the forward strand.
ATGATTAATTATAGGAGACTCCATTGTGAGACACACAGATGTCCCACTCACCAGGCTCAGTAAGGAGAAAGTCATAGTCACTTGTCTATCAGGGACCAGGATCCACCAGATCGCTCACACACTCAGGTCACTGGACCACAAGTACCAGTATGATTCAGTCATAGTCTGCATGGGTATAAATGTCCTGAGACTTACCTCCATGGATAATATGGTGAGAGACATTTTGGAGCTCTCAGGCCGGTTTGAGCCTTGCACTGAACAGAATTCTACCTTCACAAATGATGATGCTTGACTTTAATAACTGGCTTTGCTTCTGGTGTCATTCAATGAGGATTCAGTATTTGCCAGCATGGAAGGATATTGTTGACAGACCATGCTGCTTTGCCAAAGATGGTCTTCACCTGTCCTCTCTAAGCTTTTGAATATTGGCCAAAACATTGTCCTCCTTCATAATGCCTTTTTCAGGCAAAGCCAAACTGACAAACCTTTTGACAAAGCAAAACCAATCCAAGGGAATCTAAAAGTGTTACTGCTGAATGCCAAGAGTCTAAAATGAAACTCCCCCTCCAAGCTCTCCTCATCCTGGAAAATGCAGACATTTTTGCTGTTCAGGGCCTAGTTGAGGTAATGGTTGAGAGGGCTGTGGAGAAGCACCTGCATCCATTGCAATCTCTCCTCCATCAGGTACATGACTTGCTGACCCAGTTGGTTCCAGTCATTGATCCAAAGGCCTCTAACACACAAATCATCAGAGGTCCCCCCTACATGCTCCTGACAGAAGGGTGATAGCTTGCTCTTAGATCTCCTCCCCTTCCTTTTGTGTTTGTAATCTTACTACTGTCTCTATAGTTAATAAAACACTTAGCAGGTAAAAAATATTAGCAGCGAACATTTTTGAAAGGCAGTTCCTCAAAATAGTGTTTGCCTGCTTATTAGATCTGTATGACAAAAATTCCTATTGGCCAGATACAACATCTTGTCAAAGTGTTAATTTTTCATGGACAAAATGCCTATAATATATAGAATTTTATAAAACTAAATCTCCAACCCTTAATCATAGAAAAATGATGTTAAAGGAACTGTTTCTTACTATATTCTGAAATGCAAAGCAGTCTTATGTTATAGCATGTGTTTATTTATTATTTATGATTTGCACTTTGATAAATGGCCAATCTTCCTTAACTGGAGTATTGTCACTCTTGTATGGATACCCATTGCTAATGTCTATCACAACCATTGACTGTATGGCATTTCCCTCTCCAAAGTGGCAATCACCCTCTAGGCTGTAGTTAAACTGCTTCTCCTAGTATGCTACCTGGTTTCTAGTTCAGATAAAAAGGGAATGCAACAAGTTACTTAAGAACTGATGGTGGGTGAAAGCTCAGAGTAGATCCTTCTTCACCCTTTCGTTATCATGCTGTTACATCTGGTTAGCTCTAAAGTGAAAGCTCATATATTTAATTTGCCCCTTACATCATGGGTAAGTTTGTTCCACTTTAAATATGTGTTTATCATAACATGACTTAAGGTGTCGTTGTCCTACCATCATCCAGAACTATAAGATCCACTGCAAACTTGTCTAATATTTGAAAAAATGTGTATTTGCATGGAATTTGGAATATGATAATAACTATGGACTACATGGCCTATACCTGTTATACCTTCCAGGAAAGTTTCAGTACACTAACCACTGTTTACTGAATTATGAATCACATTTTCAATAATACTGAAAAAGGTTAAACATGTGGCGCCATGTTTGTTGATGAGACCGGATCCTGAACTGGGGGCTCACTCCCTTTTCATCTCCAAGAGAATTGGCAGGAGCCTATAGACTGGTTTCCGAATTAGTTATCAGAGAGAAGTTGTCAGTTGGCAATGGATACAGAGTAACAGAGTATAGCAGCTGGACCTTCACATGTGGACCCTCTCGGGGTCAGTGCTGCATGCGGGTTTATATCTCTACTTCTCAATGACCTCTTGTTTCATTTGTCTGGTTATGCTGTCTGTGTAGATTACATTGTCCTGTTAAAAGGTGGCCACACCCTAGACAGAACCCAAATGGAAATGAAAACTGAATTTAACAAGCTCTGGAAGTGCCTTATAAATAATGAAATAAATAAACTAATAGTGATTAAACAAAAACAATGGTTTTAGCTTCCCTAAAAAAGTAAGGGATGCAGGGTTGGCTTACATATCTGACCACTCTTAGCATTATATTAATTCAGGTCAGTTGGTTTACCTAGGTGTCTAGCTTGCACCATCATCTTTAAAACTCAGTGATTAATTATGTGTTGACAATGTGATACAGTATCTCAAGCATAGCTATAACATCACTAACAGTGGTCTCAAATCCTGTCACAAAGCTAATCTATTAATATTCCCAGGTAAAATGTCTAAGTTTATTACACTCCCAGATTTCTCTGAACATGACCACATCTCCTTAAGTAAAACTAATTGCATTCCTAGAAACGTGAAGGGCCACCTTATGACCTACTTTCTTCATTTCAAACTCCTGCAAAAGGATTATTACTTCCTTCCAGCACCAGTGCCAGCACCAGCACAAGCATAAAGGTGCACACACATACACACACACACACACACACACACACACACACACACACACACACACACATATATATATATATATATATATATATATATATATATATATATATATATATATATATATATAGGCTGTCAAAGGCTTTGTTGGCATTTAATACAAATATTCCTCTTGCTAATTTCAGATAATAATTATGATACAGAACTATTTCAAGCATTATATTATCTTGAATCTGCATTTCTTCCATAAAGCCATATTAAACATTAGAGATTGTAATATATGTAACTGATCAGAAACAGTTGGATAAAATTTGTGGATAAATTTTATATAAAAAAAATATTAATTATATTGAACAATAATTGTTGATGCAAAGAGGATCTGAGTTTACTTTATAAATAAAAAATAGTTCTGTATTGGTTCATACATATGTTCATCATTCCCCTGCCGCTGTATGCTCTGGGGTGTCGCTTGCCAAAGACACAGCGACATGTCATCTTCCAAAAGCTCGGGATCCCTCACACAGATACATTTTGGCTGCTGACTGGCAAGACCTGAAAAGGGAAAATCAGCTGTCAAAATGAAGTTTCAATACATTCTTGCAGCCTCGTGACGAAACAACTTGGGGTTCCACAAGAGCAGTACCTGGCACTTCACCTTTTCTCTGGCATATAAGTCCCCACTGGGGAATCCTTCCTCCATAAAATGTACTTTTTTAGTATTATTTTTTAGATTTATTTATTTTAGTTTAATTTAGTTTTTAAAAAAAGAGAGCTCCCTTTGGGGCACCCTTCCACAAAGAAATGTGTGTGCTTCTACATATATATATATATATATATATATATATATATATATATATATATATATATATATATATATATATATATATATATATATATATATATATATATATATATATATATATATATATATATATATATATATATACTGCGGTGGTGGTGCTGCGGTAGCGTTGTCACCTCACAGTTAGACGTTGCCATTCGATTCTCAGTTAGAGCATCTTCTGTGTGGCGACATACATGAATGGGAGTTCCTTCGTTGAAGGTTGTGTGTTAGGCCCGGGAAGCCAGCACGTAAAACTCTACTGCCAATCATTAGCGGACCGGAGTTCCACTGTGGCGACCCCCTAACCGGGAAAAGCCGAAAGACACAAACAATATATATATATATATATATATATATATATATATATATATATATATATATGGGTTTAATTTACATGGTCGACATTTCAGAATGTCGAAGACCATATGGCCAAGACCATATGATCGACTTTCAAAATGTCTACCATGTAAAAACAACCTCCCCCCCCCAAAACAGTCACTTACTTTCACACTGCTAGTAGTGTGGCAAGCCCCCCTGCACCCGCCCATGGGGGGATCTGCTACTCACACCCCACCCCAGAACTTAAATATATAAACTCCAAGATCGCACTACAGTGTGGAAGATGGAAGTCTTTCAATTCCGTACTTTACAGAGATACCGGTTCTGCATGGTCAACATTTAGAAAGTCGATCATATGGTCTCGTCCATATGGTCTTCGACTTTCTGAAATGTCGACCATGTGAAGGGGACCTATACATACATATATATATATATATATATATATATATATATATATATATATATATATATATATATATATATAGGTATATGAGATCACTACATAATCTCAAAAGTTTAAAATACCGAATTTTAATCTTTTGAGACTATATAGTTGAAACCCCTAATTACCGAATTTCAAAATCCCAGTCATCAGGAGGTCAGGTAAGTATCTGTGTTTAAATGGGTTGGTTAGGGTTTAGTGTGTAAGTGTGTGCTGTGACTGTGATGTATGTGTGCGAGGGGAATGTAGGTGTGTGGCGGTGTTTCATGTGTTTGTGTATGTAGTGTGACCTTGGAGTTAGAATATTTATATAGGAGGGTGTGGAGGGTGCAGCCCCCCACATGGGGGATACAGGGGGGCTTGCAGCCCTGCTTGTCTGTAGTTTAGGTTTGTGTGTTTGTGTTCTGGGGGACGGTGTGTGTATGTGTATGTGTGTGGTGTATGGTGAGTGTAGTTTTCGGCAGTTTGAATTTTGCGGTTTTGATGTTTCGGTATTTTAGTGTTTTGGTTATTTGGTCTCGGGATTTTGGTAGTCAGTAGTTTGGGTTTTCGGGATTTAGTAGTGGTTTCATATATAAATATATATATATATATATATATATATATATATATATATATATATATATATATATATGTGCACACACACACACACACACACACACACACACACACACACACACACACACACACACACACACACACACACACACACACACACACACAAATATATATATATATATATATATACACACACACACACACACACACACACACACACACACACACACACACACACACACACACACACATAGTGGAACTTGGTTACTCAGAGGCCCCACAATAGACATAGCTACCCTCTGAAATGGCTCCTCAGTCACAGGCAAAGGCATCAAAGGAGCTTTGACCTTGTCTCCTGCCTTGCTTACTTTTTGGCACTGCTCACAGGTCCTGCAATACCCTGTTACATCCCTGGAAATCCCAGGCCAAGAAAAGTTTTGGGTAATATGTCTCTTTGTATGCTTTATGCCCATATGACCTGGAATGGGAATATCATGGGCTATAGCTAAAAGTGCCAGATGGCAGGCACTGGGCACTACCAACTGCTGTATTACTTCACATTCTAGCCCTCCCTCAGGGGTCCTCTATACAGTAACCCTTTGCCACAGTATACAAATTCCCATTAACCTTGAGAATCAGGCACGTCTCTGGCTACATCCCTCAAGCCCTGTAATGTAGGGTCTGAGAGCTGAGCCTGTCTCAACTCTCTCTTTGTAACCCTTCCCAGCTACCCTTCTCCAAGAAGTCTTGTATCCTCTGACAGCAGTGCCTCACTGTCAGTGTGGGTACTACTACTCACAGCTGCCCTTGCAGTCTCTCTGTCCAAGGGAACATCAGTACCCACCAGCAGCTGTGACTCAGCTTCAGTCTCACTGCTACAGTGTAGCTGCTTCTCTGATGTAACCATCTCACCAGTCTTGGCTTCAAGTGTGCAGTCTGTTGGGGTCCCTCCAGGCTACTAGACACACATGCCTGTCTCCAAGCTTGACTGCATGTCACTGCATGCACACAAGGTACTTCATTACCAAAATCATTCCCTATCAGGACATCTGCAGGGATATCCTCAAACACACCTACTTGCTTGCTTCATTTTCCACCCTCACAGTCAAGGTGAACCCTAGCCAAAGGTATTTGGAATGAGATCCCTCCTAAAGCTCTAAATGGTATAGGCTGTCCAAGCAAGTAGTGCACCTCTTTAATCAATGAGGTTTCACAATCGTTAGGTCAGAGGCTGTGTCTCTCTTAACAGTGGCCTGTTTCCCCATCTACTAAGATAGGATATAACTGCTTGCGGTAGTTTGGTACCCTCATTGCCTCCAGACAACTTACTGCTGGCATTCTGGCATTCCTACTTGCTGGCTCCCCCACCTTTTGTTCCCCACCTTGCCTTCATAGACATCTGTATGCTACATGGCCCCACTGATCTTTACATTTAAACTCTTTAACCCTTGATTCTGACTATGTACCTGAACTAGTGGCTTCCCCTGTTACTGGCAGACTCTGTTGGGGTGGTTTAGGCTGCCCACCATGGGTTCCCTTAGACCCATGTGCAGCACTGGGTATACCTTTCCAGTGCAGTGATGCTCTTCTTGCTAGGTATAGGTTTCCTTTTTCCCCAAATCATCTGCAGTGTTGCATTCTCTATCAGTCAACCAGATTCTCATGTCCTCAGACAAAGTGCTAAGGGCTTGTTCCCTCACAAAAATGCCTGTCAGCTCTTCAAAAGTGGTGACCTGACACCCACTCACCCACCTATAAAAATAAGTGTTTAACTCAGCAACATGATCTCACACTTTCATCTGCCTTGCACCTATGCTCATGGAACTTTTTTCTATAAGTCTTAGGTGTTAACTTAAAACACTCTAACAGACAATTTTTAACAGTATTATAATTTAAGCAATCAATGTCAGACAAATTAGAAACAGCAGTTACAGCTTTACCATAGACTAAAGGGGTCAGGAATCATACCCAGAGCCCCTGGTCAACATTATACTGTTTACAAACCCTTTCAAACATATGAATAAAACTATCAAAATTATCACGCTTTGTAAATTGTGGAAGAAATGACCTACCTTTATTGCTTCTGGGGTTCGGTTATTCCCTTCCCCATTATCTCCATGACCCTGTTGAAGAGTCAGCATCTCCTTTTCATGTTGTTTCTGTCTCTCATTTTCTTCAGCTTCCAGATGTTTCAGTGTCTCTGCTGCTTCTAATTCCATTTGTTTCTCCTGCTACAGTCTCTCTGCTGATGCTAGTTCCAAACGTTTGGTCTCCAGTTCAAGTCTCTTTAACTTCACATGGATTTTTAAGTCCTTTGAGACAAACTTGAGCTGTCCATTTTCTAAAACTTGTATATCCCCAAGGTCAGTCTGGCTGTCTTCCTGATTGCTGGTCTGTGATGCAGCTGTGACTAAGGCTGCAATCATTTCTGCTTTAGTCAGGTTGGCATGCAACAGTCCATTGGCTTGGCATAACTCAAGCAACTGGCTCCTTGTCAGCTTGCCATAATCCTCTGCTGACATCCTTCCCTGCTCTCCCTGACTAACTAAGCTAACAAAAAAATAAAATTACTGGGATATGAAACTCTGGATGTCCACTGTGTGGCTGCTTGAAAGTACAAACACCTTCTTTAGTGACCACTGCTTACAGGCTACAGGAGTTCAGTATCCACACTACTGAATCCTAATATGTGATGTGGTGATCCTACCACTGACAGCCAAATGTGATGTGGATATCCCATGACTGCCCATGATGACCCTGCACAGGACCAGTAATCAAGGAGCCTCAATCCTCACCACTAGCAACAGTGAGGGATGTTCTCTGAGAGGATGACAGGTACACATACGGTATTTCCAGATGCAGCTCTCTGCATCATGTGCAATTTCCCTTAAAGAGAACACAGAGATCACAGTCAGCCCAGGGCTGGTTCTCCCTCTTAATCCAGATCCCAAATAAGGCTCCCCACTGGCAGGGCTATATATCTGAGATCTCAGCTGAGTGACCAAGCCAAGACCTCCAGCATCATCTCTGTCCAACCAGTGCTTTGTGTCCCTGCCTAAGTAGCTGACACATACACACTCTTTAAGGTTTGATTTGCACATGCACACACACACACACACACACACACACACACACACACACACACACACACACACACACACACACACACACACACACACACACATACATGCACACACACACACACAAACACACACACATACACACACACACACACACACACACACACACACACACACACACACACACACACACACACATAGGAAATGCTGGCATAGGTTTACTAGCTATGCCCCCTTCTGCTCAGACTATAAGGTAGTTATTACTGCCACCAGCCAACTCTTTATCAGCTACTTTATGGCCCTTAAAAAAGAGTATCCAATCTTACTGTGTAATGTATCAGTACAAATGGTAGTTTGACCAACAGGAAGGCTATTAGGAGTGTCCTACAGAGTGTCACCAAATAAATATGCAAGTACTCTCAAAACTTAAATATCTCTACACAGATCAGCCGCAATGAAAGTTTTAAATATATTTAATAATAAATAATAAAAGAACAAGACAATATTAAATATATATTCACAGTGACATCAGCGTTCAGAACCACAGGAAATATTTAAAATAACATTGCAGAACAGGCTCACACAAATATTGAAAAACATCTAAACTAAACTTCACTATATTCCTGACTGTATCTAACAGAATTCTACTGTTCCCCAGAAACATAATTCATTAGAGCAAGGCAGATGTGTGGTGCATGTTTTTTTTTTTTTTGTTCTCAGGTCCAATACAGAATGCAGAATGCTGTGTCTCACTAAGAGACTTCTCAAATTAATATCTAAAATATTGCTGCTGGGATAGCTTGCAGAATGACATCATTTCTGGTCATCTGACTTTTAGTTCCCAAGCCAAAACCCCCATTGCTAGAATCTGGAAGCATTTAGCATCTACCTGTAAAATTATACAGACAAGTGCTTTTTCTCAGATCTTTGGCAGATGCTGGAAGTCATAAAATAATTGCATTCCTTCATGCTTCAAAAGTAGCAATTAGCTCACTCCCAGTACAATACAGAAAGCTTCCTAGTACAGACCTTGATTCTGAAGCTGACTTGAAAACTTAAGAAATAGCCTCTTTATTGCATCCTATAAAGTAATTTAATTTCAGATATAAACGGCAAAGGAACAAACAGTGCAAAAAACACTAGTAACCACAAAAACACTGTATTGAGAAAAGCGGTGCACTGGACAGCTCAGGAACAAAATCAAGTTTATTGTCATAAAACGTCACGAGTATAACAAACACATTTTTCGTCAAAAATTCAGACTTCATCAGACAACTAAACACAATTCTAACACAAAATTTATATAAAATACAATGGGACAATTAATTCAAACCACCCAATCGGGAAAGTTGCTCATAAATATTAAAAGCATACAGCTTATTGACATTAAAACTCCATTTCCCAGAAGGAAAACAATGAATAAATGGTAATAATGTTTCATAATACATCATAAAGAAATGTCCATAATTCTGAATCAACTAATGTGAATAATTGAATAATTTCCATATGGTCTCTGAAAAACTAAGAAACAGATATAAACAAAATATTCATAGCAACCTTTTCGTATGATTGAACAACAGCACCCTCTAGAGGTCTTCATAAAACAACACAATAAATAACAAAATCCATGCTCCAGATCAAGCTGTCACTCTCTGAATGCAAGAACTAAAAAAGAGAATAACATGATGCAAACTCTATATCTTGTATAGTAGCCTAATAAATATGTGTATGTAAAATAGTGAAAATTAATAAAGAGATAACAAATTAATAAATAAATATTTATAATAATATGGAAATGTGTATATAAAATATTATGGAATAAATACAAATATAAATACTAAAATGAATTGATGTATCAGTACCCATTCAAAAAACTAAATAGGTATATAATCCTAAAGTCTAGCTGGTGTAAGGGAGACAGAATCATTTAATCCTGGGGCCCTATTGGCTTCTAAGACCAATTGCCAATAAAGTTCACGATACTCTATCTGAGTTTCCCATAGCCCACCTCTTTCATCCTGTTGTACCTCTTCAATGATAAAAAATGAATATTTTGCTAGAGGGCAGGATAAAATATGTTTATAAAGAGCATTCGTAAGTTTTCTATTTCTTATATCGTTCATATGTTCATATATTCTTCTCCTGATCCTCCTTTCCGTCTTCCCTACATAAAAACTAGAGCAAATCTTACAAGAGGCAATATAAACAACTCCAAACAAGTCACAAGTGCTATGTGATCTACTGAAAATTTCCTTTCCCCTAGCCTCAACATATAAACTACATTTATCAGCCATCCAAGGACACTGGGGACACATTTTGCATGGAAATGTGCCATTAGCTTTCTTAGTTTTCTTATTCCCTACATGTGAAAGGGTCAACCAGTCCTTAAGGTAACATCCTCTTCTAAAAATAGTTTTAAAAATGTTTTTCCCAAAATTAAGGTCACTAATTTCCATAAAATTATTCCATTCTTTATTAAGAACCTTCTGAATAATCATAGCATCTCCACTAAAATCAGTAATAAAAGCACTATTAAAATTATTACTATCCTTTGAAAAAGGCTTCACCAGCCCAGCTGGGTTGATAGTTTCAAGACTATCACTGGACTTATCAGCTTTACCAAGAATAGGGTAAAATCTGTCATTCCTCTTGTCCAGAACTTCATCTTTTATTTTCAATAAAATTCTAAAGGGTAACCTCGTTCTTAAAACAACTGGGTCAGGAAATCACATTCAACCACAAAATCTAAGTCATCTGAAGTCTTTCTTGAAATCCTTACAAATTGACCTTTCACTATACGTCTTTTTTGGTGAATGGGGTGTCCACTGGTAAAATGTAGGTAATTATTGGAAAAGGTTTTCTTCCTAAACACCTTAGATTTAAAATGGTTAAAATCTTTAATTAAAGTAATATCCAAATAATTAATGGAATCAAAACTCATTTCATGGGTGAACTTCAGGAATTCAGTGGTGTTATTGATGTACGAGATAAATTCATCTAATTTCTCTATGGAATCATTCCAAAATAACATAGTGTCATCCAAATAACGTTTATAAAGAACCCAACTGTCTTTATAAGGACTTTGACAAATAAAACTCCTTTCCCAGGTATTCAATACCATATTGGCAAAGACGGGGGCACATCTTGCACCCATCGCAACACCACTCTTTTGTCTAAAAAATTTCCCTTGGAAAAAAATATAATTGTGTTTTAAAACTAATTCCATCATGACCATACAAATGTACATCTCATCATCATTCAAGTCACCAGAGACCCTAATAGCTTCTTCAAACCAATTAAGACCAATATCATGAGGTATGGAGCCAAACAAATCAACTACATTAATTGTTACCAGAATAAGGTCATTATTAAATAAATTGTCCTTCACAGAATGGAGCAAATCCCAAGAATCCTTAAGGAAGGACCATCCTTTCATCATACTTCTCTTCAATTTGATGTCAATATATCTGGCTAAAGTAGAGGTCACTGAACCTTCAGATGCAACAATAGGTCTTAATGGTGGATCCAATACCTGCTTGTGAACTTTAGGGATCCCAAAAATAGAGGGAATTCTGGGTTTGTCATTATTTAAAAAATTGAATAGCTCCATATCAATAAAACCTTCTAAAACCAGGTCATATAAAGTGGAAAATATTTTCCTATAACCAATATGAATTTCATTTTTAGAAATAGACTCATACTTTAACTCATCAAGTAAAAGATTTAACATTTTGGCTTCATAACTAATATTATTCATAAAAGCAATCCCACCCCCTTTATCTGGCTTCATAACTCTTAGAGTAGGGTTTCCTTTAATTGTTAATAATAATTCATACTCAGATTTAGAGAGATTAGATGGAAATCTATTATTTTTAATACCTAGTCTTAGTTCTTTCTCAACCACAGTTTCAAAATTTTTCAGTTGAGCATGAATTGGGGGGTTCCATGTGCTTTTCCTTTTTAATGGATTCGAGGTTACATCATCAGATTCATTATCACCAAATAACAATCTAAAATTAACTTTTCTCAAAAATATCTTCAGGTCTATTAAAAGTCTACTGGTATTACATTTTTTTCTAGGTACAAAATTAAGCCCTTTTGAAAGTAAACTAAAATGAACAGAATTTATTTTAAGATCCGTATAATTAAAAATAAAAAAATTCTTGTATTCATCAGAAGTACAAATCACATTATTCTCATCAGAGTCAGTCTCAATTGCTTGAAAACTGTTACTTTGCCCTACATCCACTGAAGCAAATGATCTATTTAATGAAAAAGTGATTATCTCCTGCCCCTCCCCCTCCATGCATTCTGATGGAAGTTCCCCTCCCTTTGGTTTTTGATCCTTTCTGATCTCCGTAAGGGGGGAAAACCTAAAGGGTCCAAATTATCGGCCCCTGAAAAAGAATCCTGATTAACAGGCATATCCTGTTTCTCATAATCAAAATAAGGAACAGATTTATAAGTGCCTCTAGGTTTTGGGTACTGTAAATGATGCTGATATTCATAAATATCTCTATTAATCTTCTTTTTCTTTCTTTCAAGAATTCTGTCACATTTCAAATCAATGTTTTTCCTTAAATCAAAATATTTTTTGTTTTCCTCAGCAACAGTAAACATTAAATCATTATTAATCTTAGCATTAACAGAGTCTATTTGTTCCGTAAGAGTTGCCATTTCAGCTTCATTTTGTTTGATTATGGCCCTCAATAAATCAAAGCCCCAACTATCAAACAACTGTAAAAGGGACACCACGAACAGGCTAAACAAACCAGTAATAGGAAAATACGGGTAGGAGATAAGTGCAGACAGCAAATACGAGCAGTTAAGAAAATAAATAAAATTTATTTAACCGCTTTTCATCAGCCTCCAATGCTGACTTCTTCAGAATACTAAGCACCATCGAAAATATGTATTTAAATACAAAAATCCACTTAATTGATACAGAAAATTTAAAAGGGCAACACAAGTCATCCATCAGTTAAAAAACACTCCTCATTTTTCCATTTATAAAATCGAGGAACAAGTAATTCTTGAAAATTTTACAATTAATATTAATAAAATAACCCATAATGATAACCCAGGTAATATATATATAAAAGTGGTACTACCACTCTTATGAAAATATTAAGTTGCTCCCATAATTGTGTGTCTTACATTTTTTCATCTCTTTAAACTAGCTAATTTTAACAAGCTACTGGTCGTACAAGAATCATTAAGCCCTGGGAAGCTATAAGAATTCAGTCTAATTTGCCAGGTCAACTCAAGCTCATCAAGTTTAAGGCTTCTTGGTCCACCCCTAGGGTTTACCTTAACTTGATCTATCACCATAAACTTAAAGCTGTGGTTTCTATTACTACCTACATGTTTAGCAAGTGCATTTTCTAGCTTAAGCTTTTTAATAGCATATAAATGCTCGTACACCCTTTCTCGTAACCTCCTTTCTGTTTTACCAATGTAAAAACACAGACAGGATGTACATCTTGCTAAATATATTACAAACGTTGAATTGCAGTTATATCTTCCTTTCAATTTGTATGTTGTTCCGTTCATTTGAAAGTTATTAGTTTCATCCATACACTTGCAATAATTGCACTTCAAACATTTACTCATACCCGGATTCCTAACCTGTATTGTATGACACCTTTCTAGTATTGATTTGAGATTCTACCCTTTCCTATATATTACTATTGGGCCTTCACCTAATTTCTGGTAGATTTCTGTAAAAGTCTTAAATAAATCCCAATTTTTCCTCAATATAAACAAACAATGTTTGCTATATGCACTATAGGTGGTTATAAAATTTACTGAAACATTCATATCTACTTGTCTAACCCTATCAGTGACCTCCATTGTGACATTCAGAATATCTGGCACCTCTATTAGGTCACTTTCTATTGTGGTTATTGACATAGATTTAGCACTTAACAATGGTGCATAGATCTTATTCTGTCTCTTATCCAAAACCTCTTGAATAAGTGTGTCCAAAAGGGACTCTGGATACCCTCTATGTGAAAACATATTCTTAATGGTCTGGCACTCATCCACAAATTCTAAATAATAAATTTTCTGTATCAATTAAGTGGATTTGTGTATTTAAATACCTATTTTTGATGGTGTTTAGTATTCTGAAGAAGTCAGCATTGGAGGCTGACGAAAAGCGCTTAAATAAATTTTATTTATTTTCTTAACTGTTCGTATTTGCTGTCTGCACTTATCTCCTACCCGTATTTTCCTATAACTGTAAAACGGAAGCATGGAATGGTGTACCCTCAGTAACATTGTTGGGGAACTTAAATACACATAACCCCTTTGGAACAAGTTTCTCAGATAAACATTCTCGCAAATAAATATTATCAATATTCAATATTTTATATCTGAAAAGCAAGTCGTTTAAAACAGATAAATTGCCAGCATAGGTAAAAACATGTCCATCATCTTTGGAAAGGAAGTCCTTAAATTCTACCTTTTGTTTCAACCAGTCATTCAAAGCTAGCGACTGGTATGTGTTCTCATTAGAAGTAGCTGGTTCGCCAATCTCCCTTCTAAGCCTCTCATTCCTGTCGCTGGCAGTCCCATCATTGTTCCTGCTAGAAAAAATATTGGGAGAAACATCCGCCCTGTTTAACGGGTCCAAGGGACTGGAACAAGACTGTTGAATAGGTTTATTCCCACTCGAGTGCCTCTGAGGAAACATAGCTCCTTGGTTTCCTGGAATAGAAGCTAAAACGTTATTACAAACCAAAGAGTCGCACAACGGAGTAAGCAGGGCGACCAGCTGACTAAGCTGACCAATCAGTGCCGAAACCTCCTTCCCCTTCAGTGGATATTCATCCCTGACTACCGGGGAATAGCTCTCCTCTTGATCCATGTAACACTAATAAACGGCAAAGGAACAAACAGTGCAAAAAACACTAGTAACCACAAAAGCACTGTATTGAGAAAAGCGGTGCACCCGACAGCTCAGGAACAAAATCAAGTTTATTGTCATAAAATGTCACGAGTATAACAAACACGTTTTTCGTCACAAATTCAACAAAAGAGTGGTGTTGCGATGGGTGCAAGATATGACCCCATCTTTGCCAATATGGTATTGAATACCTGGGAAAGGAATTTTATTTGTCAAATTCCTTATAAAGACAGTTGGGTTCTTTATAAACGTTATTTGGATGACATTATGTTATTTTGGAATGATTCCATAGAGAAATTAGATGAATTTATCTCGTACATCAATAACACCACTGAATTCCTGAAGTTCACCCATGAAATGAGTTTTGATTCCATTAATTATTTGGATATTACTTTAATTAAAGATTTTAACCATTTTAAAATCTAAGGTGTTTAGGAAGAAAACCTTTTCCAATAGTTACCTACATTTTCCAGTGGACACCCCATTCACCAAAAAAGAAGTATAGTGAAAGGTCAATTTGTAGGGATTTCAAGAATGACTTCCGATGACTTAGATTTTGTGGTTGAATGTGATTTCCTGACCCAGTTGTTTTTAGAACGAGGTTACCCTTTAGAATTTATATTGAAAATAAAAGATGAAGTTCTGGACAAGAGGAATGACAGATTTTATCCTATTCTTGGTAAAGCTGATAAGTCCAGTGATATTCTTGAAACTATCAACCCAGCTGGGCTGGTGAAGCCTTTTTCAAAGGACAGTAATAATTTTAATAGTGCTTTTATTACTGATTTTAGTGGAGATGCTATGATTATTCAGAAGGTTCTTAATAAAGAATGGAATAATTTTATGGAAATTAGTGACCTTAATTTTGGGAAAACCATTTTTTAAAACTATTTTTAGAAGAGGACGTAACCTTAAGGACTGGTTGACCCTTTCACATGTAGGGAATAAGAAAACTAAGAAAGCTAATGGCACATTTCTATGCAAAATGTGTCCCCAGTGTCCTTGGATGGCTGATAAATGTAGTTTATATGTTGAGGCTAGGGGAAAGGAAATTTTCAGTAGCTCACATAGCACTTGTGACTTGTTTGGAGTTGTTTATATCGCCTCTTGTAAGATTTGCTCTAGTTTTTATGTAGGGAAGATGGAAAGGAGGATCAGGAGAAGAATATATGAACATATGAACGATATAAAAAATAGAAAACTTACGAATGCTCTTTATAAACATATTTTATCCTGCCCTCTAGCAAAATATTTGTTTTTTGTCATTGAAGAGGTACAACAGGATGAAAGAGGTGGGCTATGGGAAACTCAGATAGAGTATCGTGAACTTTATTGGCAATTGGTCTTAGAAGCCAATAGGGCCCCAGGATTAAATGATTCTGTCTCCCTTACACCAGTGTTAAAGATGAGAGCAGCTAGACTTTAGGATTATATACCTATTTAGTTTTTTGAATGGGTACTGATACATCAATTCATTTTAGTATTTATAGTTGTATTTATTCCATCATATTTTATATACACATTTCCATATTATTATAAATATGTATTTATTAATTTTTTATCTATTTATTAATTTTCACTATTTTACATACACATATTTATTAGGCTACTATACAAGATATAGAGTTTGCATCATGTTATTCTCTTTTTTAGTTCTTGCATTCAGAGTGACAGCTTGATCTGGAGCATGGATTTTGTTATTTATTGTGTTGTTTTATGAAGACCTCTAGAGGGTGCTGTTGTTCAATCACACAAAAAGGTTGCTATGATTATTTTGTTTATATTTGTTTCTTAGTTTTTAAGAGACCATATGGAAATTATTCAATTATTCACATTAGTTGATTCAGAATTATGAACATTTCTTTATGATGTATTATGAAACATTATTACCATGTATTCATTGTTTTCCTTCTGGGAAATGGAGTTTTAATGTCAATAAGGTGTATGTTTTTAATATTTATGAGCAACTTTCCCGATTGGGTGGTTTGAATTAATTGTCCCATTGTATTTTATATAAATTTCGTGTTAGAATTGTGTTTAGTTGTCTGATGAAGTCTGAATTTTTGACGAAAAATATGTTTGTTATACTCGTGACGTTTTATGACAATAAACTTGATTTTGTTCCTGAGCTGTCCGGTGCACCGCTTTTCTCAATACAGTGCTTTTGTGGTTAATTTCAGATATTTTTCAAAAGTTTGCTGGACTAAGGTTAACCTTCCAGTTTCCTCTGTTAAGCACATACATTTACACAGTTGCAATAGTGCAGGCACATTTCTGTTCTCTTCCAGTAGGGCACACTGTGGCTACATTTCAAACACAGCACTCTACAAATACCTTTTCAACACACACGTCTATACAAGTAGTTTAATATACACATGACATACAGTTCTAATACATTTGTAACACAAGCATCTTGTATAAGTCATTTCAATATTCTCCAATGACATATAAGTATCTATAAAATTCCAGCTAGCTGTGCCGGCAGTATCTACTTTCATTATAATATATATAAAATCTCTTTCTTTCTCTCTCTCTCTCTCTCTCTCTATATATATATATATATATATAGTTATGTGTGTGTGTGTTTATTTATATGAAGAAACTTTGCAGTGGTTATAGCCTTTAAGAAACCTGGTATTTTTGCACTTCTAGTAATTTCCTATCTAGCATCACTCTATTTAGCCTAAGTTAAGTTAGGGGCTTATCTAATATAGTTATATGCAGCTTTTGCAATCTTTTGTATTGTGTTTCAGTATTTTGGTGTGGATGGTGATTTTACTTGGACAAAACATTGTCAGATTGTGTAGTGTTTATGAGAAAACATTTCTGCCATTTTTTTCTCTGAGATTACTTCTTACTTCACTATAAGTACTGACAGGATTGTGTCTTTTGGCATGTCCATTTTTTGAATAAGTGCTGCTTGTATTTTCAAAGTGACTATTACCTTCCATTAGTCAGACAATTTTTGATAATAAGGGATTCGGCATTGTATAAATTCACCATTTCTCTTTTATGAGGAAAGTACTGCTTGTGTACAGACTGTGACAACTTACCTATTATCTAGTCTTGTTAAGACTATTGCTTCTTCAGAGGAGTTCAGACATGATTTATGTACTGCCTCTGCATTTAAGGGATATATACTACTTGCACTTATGCTATGAAAACTTACCTGCCATTACTTCTGTCAGCATCATTTTATTTTTATGGGCTGCTGACAGGATTTTTAAAGTACTACTTGGGCATTTATGGGGAATGTGTGTGTTCCATGTACACACAGTGACAACTTAATGCCATTTATTTTATCAGCCTAATTTTTACTGATATTGCACACTGATGGGATTTAAATGTACTGCTTGTGCATTCAGTATAGGTGTTGAGAGGCAAGTGGTGAAATCTTACCATTATTCTTGTGAAGTACAGTTTTTTTGTTTACATCTAAAGGCATCTGACAGTATTCAAGATATGGCTTCTGCATTTATGAGGTATGCATGTTCACTCTGAAACAACTTAACCTGCCATTCCTTATTTCAACCTAATTTTTATTTATTTGGTTACAAATGGGATTTTAATGTGGAAATTGTGCATTTATAGTATTTGTGTGTTGTGTTGTGTTATTTATGCAAGTACTGACGATTTACCATTATGCCTGTCAGGCAAAAAATTAACTCTTAAGATTTCTCACCTGATTTAATGGATGACTTATGTATTTATGTAATATATACTGCTTGTGTTCACTCAATGTCAACTTACTTACCATTTTACTGCCACCCTATATTAGCTGAAAAGGGATTCTGACTTGATTTTATGTACTCCTTACGTATTTGCTGAATATAGGCTGTGAGTGTTCATTCAGTTTATTTCTGCCAGATTAATTTTAATCTCAAAGGGTTCCTGACAGAATTTTAGTGTACTGCTTGTGCACAGCAGTGTTTGGTGGCTTTATCTTTAGGAGTAAACATAAGTGTGCAGCTTGTGCAAACTTTAGACAACTTACCTTCTGACTGATGTGCCTTAGCGATCTTGACCATATCCGATGCATCCTCAGTCACAGCAAGAATACTTACCCTGGTCCCACTGGTCCAAATTCCGCAGCTTCTGGGAATAAAATGTTACTTAACTCAACTGGTACTGGGATCCTTAGAAAAGGGTAGGAGCAAATTACATAGGAAAAATGGGAAATGTGGGATCAATACATGCAGAGGAGGAACGAGGTTCAAAAGAAGGCAGGATTTGAATGAGCTATGTAATGGTTGACTACCAGTGACTGAAGATATTAAAAGTGATGTATAAAGTTTGCAGCTACAGTTGTGTCGGCAAGGTTTGGAATGTATAATGCGTGCAACTGAGATTGTGTCACTATGGTTTATTTTCATTTATATAAATGTGCCATGGCTATATCATACATGATAATTTAACAAAGGTGTTTCTTGTTAAAAAAAAGTTACTTAACTCAGAGCCCTTACTGTCTATGTTGGCTAAATCTACAATCCAGTCAATAGTGGATGCACCTTCAGTGGTCATTTGTGGTTTGTCAGACCACTCACATACTTTTCTGGTTTCTTCCAGCCCCATGAACTGGGATCAGTCAAGTCCTTATCAGCTGTGCCAAATGTCCAACCATGGACATAGGAAAACCCTCTATACTGGGACACAGAATGTTTTGGGAGGTATTCTACTTAATGCACGAAGGGGAAGCATCCTTTAAAAAGTATTCATGTTTCTGTTCCTTTCAATCATAGATGATACCTATTAAAGTATTTTCAGATAAATCCAGTTTAAACATAGATGGTGATTCTCTCCCCATAAATTCTTTTCATTGGTTTTCTAATATGGAGGAATTCTGATCCTGACATCCACCTTTAGAGAAGGTAAATTTTATTCAGAATCTGTAGTTTCCATGAAACAGAGATGTAACAGGCTTCTGTTACCTTCCAAGACTGGACAGATTTCTGACCTGTCTCTAGTAGCCAGAAGTTTGGAATAATTATACAGAGTCTCTGTCTAGGTCCCCTGCTTTGGTTCAGTTTCAGTAGATATTCCTGGGTATGATATCTAATCCCTTCATATACCTAAGTATCAGCTATAGTTGTTAACACAGGAACAATACAGAAACTTTCCATTTAAGGGACAGCTGCATTTTTAGAATGGCTGGGCTTACATATGTCATGTCATTATTTCTTAATCTTATACTATCATCTGTCTCTGTTCATTCCCCTTTGGTAGCTGTCCACCCCAGTCTCATGGGGGTTAAAAGTGATTCAGTAGAACACATTTAGCACTACTTGGAAAAACTTCTTCTTAAGGGAGTTCCTACCTTCCTTCCAAGCCAGATAGAATTTTTTCCTCTGGTTCTTCTGCCTTAGCTTGCCCTAGGAGCCATTTAACCAGTGCCAGTTTTCAAGGGCTTATACACCAGAATGTTTCTGACAGCACAGATGATCCTTTTCAGTGCCCAGTTTTAAAATCTCCCTCCCTATCTCTCTTTGGGGAAATTGCAATATTCTGGTTTCTGATCCTTTGTAGACATGTTACTTTTTATTCCCTAGAGAAGCTTTATGATTCCATAAGATCTCTAAACTTCTGTGTCTTGTTCACACTGCAAGTGTAATTGTTATTCCTCTTGGGCTTGATGCAATGGACTGCAAAGTGGTTGTATAGTGGTCTTCTCATATAGGCTATTACAAGTATCTCCTTGTTTTTCCTCTACCTGAAAGTCAATCTGTGCCTGAAGACATCTTAGAGTTCCTTTGGAAGGCAGTTTCTATTCATTCAAAGGTGCGAGGCCTGTACTATTCTGATACAGACCAGAGCACATAATTTCCTTAAATATTTGTACAACACCACAGTGTTGTGGTACTTCAACAAGCTAAGGGGAAAAAGGCCATACCCCTATTCAGACTACGAATATAGTGACAGACTGAGTGGAACCAGGACAGACACTCACAATATAGCTGATATGACTAGGTCTTCCAGGTATTGATCCAGTTCTGAGGAGTACCTCAAACACATCTGTTAGCTTTCTTTCAAAAGAGACAGTACATACCTTGTTTACTCCTTATTAGGGAATCTTCTTGTTCAATCTACCCTTTCCACAGGTTTTGTGGGCTTTTCTGATTATTCAGAAGGACTCTATAAAAATTTTTTGTGGTGAATCTGTTTTGGCCGAGGTAACACAGGTACTACTTCAAAGGTGTATCTTGTGGCCATTCAATATATCTGCACATACATCCATCGCTTTACTCAATACTTTCTTAGTAAAACAGTTTCTGATAGGAGTGTTTCGTTTAGGATCTCTTTGCAAACAAATTGCTTCTTCCTGCGATCTTAACTTACTGCTGGAAAAGTTAATCTCATCTCCAAATGAGCCATCTCTTCAGGCATACTCAAGGTTCATTGCATATAAAACTATTATTTTGTTTGATGATATCTGCAAAATCAGTACCTGAGTTGCAAGCTTTCTTGGTGGGTAAACCCTCTCTGGTTTATGT
Organism: Protopterus annectens; assembly: GCF_019279795.1. Taxonomy (NCBI): domain Eukaryota; kingdom Metazoa; phylum Chordata; order Ceratodontiformes; family Protopteridae; genus Protopterus; species Protopterus annectens. The sequence continues at coordinate 664,335,356 of NC_056739.1, forward strand.
TTAGGATAGGGTATCTGTATGAACAAACCCCTCACTCATGCCCAAGGTAGTTTCAGAGTTTTCATTGAATCATGCAATCAATTTCCTAGTGTTCTATTCAAACCATCAGAGCCATGATGAAGGTATTCCTCCCAATCTGAACATGCTAAGGCCACTCAGGTACTATCTGGACAAAAGCATCCCCCTAAGAAAGGAGTACTGGCTCTTTAGTTCTTATGTCGGTACTTAAAAGGACAATCCATGTCAAACACACAATTTGCAGTCAGTTGTCCCTTGTTCAGCCAGAATTATTTTGCACACTTTCCACTGACTCTGCAGTCATTGATGACATATTGGAAAAGGTAAATTCTAGAAGCTTTCTAGAAACATTTATGTGCTCTTCTGTATATACCTCCACAAGGAATTACAAAAAATGATTCTTTGTTTTGATCCAGGACTGATATTGCAAGGACAATTCTCCAGGGATTCCTGGATCCATAGTCATTCTCCTCCAGGGTGAATAAGCTATGGTGTTCTACACACAGGCTAATGCAGCAGTGGGGATGATGGGCATTCTAGAGTTGCGTAAGTTCCACTTAACCATAATAGTATATGTTCAAATTCCTCACTGCTGCAGTAGCCACACCTACCTATAATCCCCCTAGTGGTGTATTTGGATATATATATATATATATATATATATATATATATATATATATATATATATATATATATATATATATATATATTTCTTTTTTGGGGGGGGGCGGGTGTTCAGGATAAATATTCCTCTTCTTTTCTAATTGGTTGACAGTCCTGAAGATTTTCCACTCTGACTGCTGATTTTTCTTCTTCAGGGCTCACCGATTGGCAGTCAGAGTGGATCTGAGGGAGGGATACCAAGCTTTTGGAAACTGGCCAGTTGCTATTTCTTGGGAAGACACAAACCAAAGGCTAACACAGCAGTAATAAATGTAAACATCTACTGTTTGTTATGGGTAAGTGGAACTTACACAACTGTAAATTATCTGACCTTCCATTGCATTTATATATGGCTAAATAAAATGTATACTTTTTTATAAAATAATACATTAAACCATCTTAGTCAGAGACTTACATTTAAGTGATAAAATGCATCTAACACTTCCTGCTGATCAAAGCTTGTGCTTTGTCAATGCCATCTAGTATCTGAGTGGGATTAAAATTTGCAAGACAATTCTCAGTGTCAGAGTTTACATGGACATCATGTGATTTGCAAACTATTTTATGAGATTGATGAAAAGTATCAATAATTTCTTGTGAGTTAATAATTAGGCCATCTCTTTCTTTTATGAAGGAAATGTTATAGGATATATAGCTTATGTTTAATAGTAAGCTAGCCAAAAGTTTCATGGTAATGCTGGTTCATTTAGAATGTATAGCTGATCATTTCAACTCAGTAACACTTTTTGAATATTTGAGGCCCCTTTGGGCTGTAACTAATTCTTTATATTTACCATCATCATAGAAACACTAACCTTATCTATCTTTATTAGATTATTTCCAGAACAGTTATATTGTTTTTCTTTTAAACCTTCTTGTGTTATAATTCATTACTAATAAGGAATGATCTAACTATTACTTTGGAGGCTACCCATCTTAGATCAAAAGAGATATTATCTTTCTATTTGTTAGTGGCTTAGGACTGTTGTCATGATTTTCCTATTTTGAAAAGCCTTTCTCCATCCAGTACATATAATGACATTATAAATATGGGTATGGTTAATAGATGACTGCAGAATTCTATTAATATACATCTATCAAGTTCCTACAGAGAAAGCTCAGTTGTGTAAGTAAGTCAAACTTAGCTGATTAAAAGTTAGGTTTGGGTGCCAAGTCCCTCTTATAGCTTTCATGCCAAGAGAGAAAGGGAGCTAAAGCCCAGTGAAGGAGAATGCTAAGATGATGATGATAATAATAATAATAATAATAATAATAATAATAATAATAATAATAATAATAATAATAATAATAATAATAATAATAATAATAATAATAATAATAATAATAATAATAATAATAATAATAATAATTGTCCACACCCTGGCATAAAAACATACAAAAATAAGGGGGCGTAGCTACTGCAGCAGTGATCAATCCAACATCTAATGTTATAGTTACGTTTAATAACACAACTATAGTATGCTCTTCATTTGATCACTGCTGCATAGCATAGGATATATGGGTAGATTATCATATCCTAGATAGACTGGGTGGAGGAAGGATGAGGGTCCAGGAGCCCCTGGACAATAGTCCTAGCAAATCCTGCCCTAGCCTTGGAGAAGTAATCTAGTTTTAGTGCTCTGTAAGAGTGTGCAAACAGGACCAAGTTGCTGATTCTAAAATACTTCAAGAATCCTATCCTTTCAAAAAAAAAAAAAAACACACAGAAGAAGTCAAGGCCCTGATGGAATAAGCTTTGACCCTGCCTAGAATACTTTTGTTGTGATAGGAATAACAAAAAATAATAGCATGAGAAAATAATTTGGAAATAGTTGGTTTTGACACTCATTGTTTCTTCTTCTCAAAAAATGAACAACTGATCAGAAGTTTTGATAGATTTCGTTCTGTCAAGATAGTACCCGAGTTGTCCATGGACATCCAATGTATGAAATAACATTTCTCTATCATTTTTAGGTTCTGGAAACAAAACACAGAGGTGTGTAGCTTGGCTTAAAGTAAACTTGTACCACTTTAGCCAGAAAAGAAGGATTAGTTTTCAAAGAAAAACTGTCTTCGTGAAAAATGAGATACAGTTGACCCGCCATAAGAGCTTTCAACTCAGATACTCTTCTTTGCAGAGGTCACAGCAATGAGTAAGGCAGTTTTCCATGCCAAGAACCTCAAGTCAGCCTGCTGAGCAAGTTAAAATTCAGCAAGAGATATTTTTTCTAACACAAAATTAAGATTCCAAGAGGAGCCACCTGCTGTCTTGGAGGCTTCTTGTGCAACACCACTTTCAAAAACATTTTCACATGAGACTGCATTGAAAGAGAGGGGTGCATGGGCAGACATGCTGAAATGACTCATAGATGAACCTTGATCAAGGAATAAGACATACATAAGTATAGCATAGTGAATCATACAATGTAAAACCATAGAAACACTAGCACTGAATGGGTGCCAATTATTTTGTTCACACCAACTAGAAAACCCTTTCCATTTGGCATTATATGATTTTCCAATAGCATGATTTCTTGCTTCCACTAATAACTATGGCACATCCTCAGAAAAAATGCGCCTAAGGGATATTAAGATCCTATCATCCAGGAAGTCATTTGCAGTTGTTTGGGGTCTGGATGCATCAAAAAACCTTGGTTTTGTGTGAGTAAATCCAGTATGTAAGGAAGCTTGTAGTAATTTTCCTTTGTCATTTCCAGAAGAAGGAAGAACCACTGTTGCCTGGATATTTGTGGAATCCTCCTGAATCTTCAGAAGTACTCTAGCTATTAGTGGAAAGAGAGGAAAAGCATACAAAAACATTCCTGTCCAAGGAAAAGAAATGACATGTGTCTCCCAAGCCTCCTTGTGTGGTGTCTTGGAGCAGAGTTTGCCAATTTATTGTTTAGAGAGGAAGCAGAAATATCTATTTGAGGCATCACCGACTGATATATCAAATTTTGGAAGACAATCTGATTTGGCTTCCATTCATGAGGGCCTGACTAGTCCTGCTCAGCTTATCAGCCATGTAATTTTGCTCTGACAGAATGGAAGATACCCATAAGGTGAAATTCTGTTGAAAAGGTATATTGTAGGCTACAATGGCTAGTCTGCAGAGAGTGTAAATCTGATTCCCATTTGCTTGTTTATGTACTACATCACCATGGTGCTGCCTGTAAACACTTGGACGAGGTCTCAGGGACTGCATATGATTTAGAGAGTTGACAGCATTTATGAGTGTTAACATCTCTTTAATGTTGCTGTGTTTTGGTCTTTTTTGTTCCAAAGACTCTGCACTTTTACCCCCCTGACACTGCTCCCCAAACAAGGTATGAGGTATCTGTTGTGACTGAATGTGCTGGAGCATTAGGGGAAAATGAGAGATCTGGATTCTGAAAGATTTGGTATCTCTACCACATAATCTCCCATTTCACCAGTCCTAGAATTAAAATTTGAAAGGTCAAAGATTGTTTTTGCTGGGCATAGAGATTTCAGCTACCACTGCAAATTTCTCATGTAGAGTCTTGGAAGAGAAAGTATGAGTATCATTAGAGTCATAGGAGGTTACCAGGCTAACAGCTCTAGAGACTTTTTAAGCCTAGCCATTCATGCCTCAGTTCTTCCCAATTATCAATACACAAGGATTAGAATGGCTTCGGTATATAGCTGTGCCTTAGGGCATCTACAGGCTGCACTGTTCATAAAGGAGAAAGGTGGCAAGCCAGATTTCCCATCCATTGATCCAAATTGCATTTGAATATGCTTTGGGGAGAGCTCTGCTTCACATGAATAGGGAGTCTGTTTCAGAGAAGGGGTACTCTCTGGGGCTCATACATCTCCATTCAACATGTTTTGTTTATGATACAGATGAGGTTTAGATCCTTAGAGCTGGTAAGTCTAGTTATGTTTGTTGTGTGAATGTGTAGCAAATCAATCAGAGCTGGATTAGAGAATACCTTAGATGTTAGGCATAGATCACCCTTCAGTAGTCTGTAAGAGACAAAGTACAGGGACAGGGCATTGATACCATGAGTCCCAGAATCCAGAGAAATTCACTTGCTGAGGCAGAAGTTTGAGTGGAAAACCTCAGGAATAGTTCTAAATACACATCTATTTTTTTTTCTCTGAAATAAAAGTTCTTTGAACTGAGGTGTCTAGCAGACAAACTAAAAAAAATGATCTTTGGATAAGGAGTCAGGCAAGCCTTCTGAATGCTCTCTTGGAATCCCATCCTGCGTAGGAGATCCTTTACCAAAGAAAGAGATTTCTGACACTTTGAAAAAGAGTCTACAAAGATAAGCAAGTCATATAAATAAGGAAAATATAAATATCTTGCAGTCTGGAGTAGGCTATCACAGGAACTAGACACATTGTGAACACCCTTGGAGCAGTAGATAGCCCAAAGGGTATGTCAGGGAGCTGATAATGTGACCCAGACAAGTAAAACCTTAAGAAATACCTGAAAGCTGGATTTCTTAGAATGTGATGATATGTATATTTTAAATCTAAGGTCACTGGGAACTCAAATGGGAAATAAGGAGCAACAAATTGTGAAGTGAAAGCATTTTGAACATGGGCACTATCATAAAATTGTTCGGAAAGGAAAGGTCCATAAATGATCTCCAAGTTGCTTCTTTCATTGGCATCAGAAACATCCTTGAATAAAAATCTTCTCTTAATTGAGAAGGAGGGACATCATGTATCACCCTCCTGAGCCATCGTACTCTGGATGATAGGAGGAAAAAGAAGAGTTTAGTCAGGCAGATGAGGTAGAATCCCCTGAAATGGAGGGAGAGGCTCCCACTATGATCTGCAACCTTGATGGGATACTTTTAAAGTCAATCTGCCAAAGAGAGAAATGGGGGTTCAGGCCTACTGGAAGAATTAATGGACTGTTGGGGAGGAAAGTCCATCAGACTTATTAGACTCTCCTTTGTTCTGTGGGGGTCCAGCTTTCTTGTCAGTACCTCTCTGCCACTGCTTTTTAAATATTTTCTTACCAGCAGAATGATGTGACTGTTTCACTTTTTACTGAAATTAAAGGGGGCATAGAATCCCTTAGTAAACTTAAAGAAATAGGGCTGAAAATTTTGAGAGCTCCCTTAAATCAGCTTTTCCTTTCATCAAAGTTTTTAATGACTTCTGCAGTAGAAGGTCCAAAACCTAGTTCTGTATCCAACAGAGAATTCAAAATTTCATCTTTGTCATCCTCTAGGAGGCTTTGTGAATGCAGCCAGGCAAACCTTCAAATAACCATTCCAGAAGGGATCAGCCCTGGAAGTGGAGTCAGTAAAGTCATAAGCAAATTTTAAACGATAGGTAGTGACTTAAGGAACAGTAGACATTAAATTACATAGAGCAGATTTTTCATCTCAATCCATGCCAAAACATTCCTTGTATTCTCAAAACTGGTCAAGATAAACTACATATGAGCATTACTGATGAGAATTCTAAAAATAAGGATTACAGAAGCATAAACCTTTTCCAAACTTATCAAAAGCCTTCCCATCCTTGTCAGGAGGGGTGGGATAAGTGTTAAAATTCTTAGCAGAATCTGGGTTTAAAACTATACTTGCTGGGTCAGGTCAAGTCTAGGATTAGTGTATAAAAAGGTAAAAGGCTGAAGATCCTTATATAATCTATCTAGTTTTTGTGGGACAGCCGGCTGGCTGTCATGGAAATTGCTGTCTGTGACAGAGCCATCCTCAAAGCAGAAAGAACAAGAGGAATAGGAACTGTTTCAGGAAATTCTAGTTGTAATTAATTGTATTTTCTGAGGTACTGAAAAACATCATTGTTTTCCTACTAAAGCAACTGAGTTGTCAGCAATCTCTTCCCTCAGAACAGGCACAGCTTTCTGGCTAAGCAGAGAGGTACTCCATGCCCTTTCGCTCAGGCAAGAGTGGATCTCTGCTGCCTGACAAAGGCACATCAAAAGCTGCAAAGGATGTGTCTAATCCCCTGGCCCATGGTGTCTGCATGGACTGTACCAGCAGGACCCAAGGATAAAGAAGAGCAGTCTGTGGAGCCTGCTTTTGCCACAGCAGAGTCACCCACCTGTGGCTGAGTCAAAATATTACTCTGCTGTGGTGGCAAAAGCTGCTTAATTATCTTTTGCTTTTAGTGGCTGGAAGAAGGTACAACCAAGGACCGTTAGGTTGTTCCATGGTTAAGGCAAAAAAATGCGCCTAATTCCAGTGGAAGTTAAACAGCAATAGTAGATAAAACAGGTAAATTAAAATAAATGTTAAACACCTACCCCAGCCCCAAACATTACACTAGTTCACTAGTTTCTCCAGAAGAAATGTAGTGTTAAATAAGTTTTCCTAGCTAGTGTGTGTGTGTGTGTGTGTGTGTGTGTGTGTGTGTGTGTGTGTGTGTGTGTGTGTGTGTGTGTGTGTGTGTGTGTGTGTGTAAGTTTACTGTAACAAAAATAATGTGTACATTTCTTCCTCAATGGAACAGTGTTAGCCGACCATTGATTCTCGAAAGACTGCACAGGAGCATTCTTTTCAGTGGCAGGAAAGTTCTGAAAACAACTCTGTTTTAGCCATCTCAGCATGAGCTGACTAATGGTTTGGGCTTGTGGAAAGTGCCCTGAAGCTTTGGAAGCTGGCCAATCATTATGCCCTTTGCAGGATATAACCCATATAGCTTAGGCTATTAGTAATCAAATGAAGAACATTGAGTTATTCTCAAAACTAACATTTTCCTATTTACTGAAATTACCAGTAATCACAAATGGTATAACTTCCCAGGAAACTGTAACTGAGGTTGATGCCCACTCTTACGAATTTTATTCCCATGTGGATAGACACACTGAGGCATCCATACCAGTCTGGAGTAAGCATGACGAGTTTAGAATTATGTAAATTAAAGCATGTTTTTGTGTCAGAAAATGGAAAGATGACAAAAAGCACAAGTGCCCTAATCGACCATGAAGCCTTCCCTTGACACAGTGTCCTTGAAGATCTAGGAATCTCGCTTGTTCTGGGGTTTCTGTTATTTGATGATTTCCATGATGTCTATAATACTGATTAAATAAGTCTGAAAAAAGCAGCTGCTATTTCAGGTAAAGAATAAGATTATCGTTCTTTGTTTTATAACCATTTTTATTGAGAAAGTTAGCTTCAGGCAGGTAATCTACGTTCAATCTTGATTAAATTGGCTGATCATATACATCACAAAAGATTACTTGCATAGGGTTTTCTTTTTTTTAAAAACAATAATATTTAAAAAGTGTTCAGTCTTGATCCTATTGGCTGATCTTAAATATTGCAACCAGAAACCACATTTAAACATTTAAAAAATATATATATATATTTATAACAACTCCAGATTAAAATATTTCTACTCGTGAGGGCTAATCATGTTTGAAGAGAAGATGCTCTGCAAATGCTTTTGCATACGCTTCCTCAGATCTGCCTGACTAGCAATGTATAATCTCTTTTAGGGTTGTCCAAGTCCTGAATGTAGGGTTGACTGCATTTATTTTTTTATGATTTACAGCTTTATTTAAAAAAAAAAACATGTTAGCGTCCCTAACTACTAAACCGAGCCACCTCCCCCTCTTAACAAATTTGGACATCAGCAGACATGACCGTCACTCAAAGTACATGGTCACCCAGTTTTGAATATGGCCACCAACCACAATCATATATCATTTTTCAATCTGTATGTTACCAGATGGGTAGCCAACTGGCTCACTGATAGAACCCACCTAGTCAAAATAGGGGAAGCCACTCAAGCTGTAGACCTGTATCAAGGGGCCTACCCCAGGGTTCGGTCTTGGGGCCTCTGTTATTTGGGATATACTTTTCTGAGGTACAGGCCAAAACCAGTGGGATATGGCTGACCAAGTCTGCAGATGACTGCAAGTTGGGAGCTGTCATCAATTCCCCTAGTGACGTGGACATCTTCCAAGAGGGTCTCACCCAAACAAATGATTAGTGCCAGAAACATAGCCTCAAGCTGAATACAAAAAAATACATCATCATCCCCTTTGGGGAGAGAGATGTCCCCACAAATTATCACATTAATAACAACAATTTAAGCATGCAGTCAGTCATGAAAGATTTGGGCACCCAGATTGATAGCAGCCTGACTTTTGACTACCGTGTTGCTTCCATTGTATGGAAAGCTTTCTACATGGCCCAACTCATAAGTAAGGGTATCTCATCCAGGGACAAGGAGGTCATAACATCCCTGTATTCTTCCCTTATAAGGCCCATTACTGAGTACAATGCCCCATTTGGCATGTACTTCACAAAGCACATGCAGCATCTAGATAGACCACAGAGGTTCCTCACCAGGAGAATCCAGGGTCTCAAAAATCTACCATACACAGATAGGCTAAAAGCCCTATGCCTCTACTCTGTTTCATACAGACTCCTCAGTGGTGACCTCTGTCTGGCATGCAAGGCGATCTCTGACCCTGCCGTGATGGGACTGCTGCATATCCGCAAGTCAAGCTCCTCTCAAGTAACCAGCAAATGCAGCCTCAACCTGGTCTGTGACATCAATAGGACTTGCTGGCGGGACAGATTTGTGTACCAAAGACTCCCCCATCTATAGAATAAACTCCCTCTCAATGTCAAGCAGAGTACCTCTTTACCCCTTTTTAAGTGTAATCTGGAGAACTGGATGGGAAATAGAAAATACATCCCTGGGATTCCACCTGTGTCCCTGCTGGACAGGGGCATTGGGTGCTGATTTGTCTATGCATGGGCTAAACTCATGGCTAGGCTTATAAAGGCCTCAGGGCCAATAGCCTAGTAACTTTCTATGATCCTATAATCCTATAAATAAAGGCTGAAACTCTACTGACCAAGAAATTTCAGATTGGTTAGACCCTCCTATCAGAAACCGTCCATCAGCTCTTCAACTTGTGTCTTTCCAAAGATTATGTCCACAAGGTGTGAAGAGTAGCAGTCTCTTTGTTTTTTTTTTGTTTTTTTTTTTATAAAGGTGGCACCTCTGCTGACCATAGAAATTTCATATCTGTTAGTCCTACTTGTAGTATTTGTAAGGCTATGGAATGTAGTATAATTGACCTAAAAAACACTAATGTAGGAAACCTTATATCCCTGGATACCAAAATATCATGTCTACTTAACTGGTTGAGTTTTTTGGAAAAGTTACTGAGGTCATGGATAAGGAATACAATCCACACTGCTCATCTGGACCTTGACAAGTCCTTTGATGCTATCCTTCATGTTGGGATAATTGACAAAATTCCTAAACTCAACATTAACCCATACATAGTTTTCAGAATTGGTCATTCACTGTCTGATAGAACACATACTGTTAGGGTTGGTGGTATTTGCTAGACAGACAAATGTCACCAGTTGTATCCCATAGAGCTCTGTGTACCCACCTCGGTGGTAATTATCTCTATGACATAAAAGCCAATATCAAGGTACCATGGCTAACCATGTTTGCTGATGATTGTATACTGGGAGTTTTTATCACGTCCTATTCTGATACTCAAATTCTCCAGCAGGTGCCTGGGCAAAACAAAGACTTGGTATAATAATAATGGTCTTACCATCAACATCAGTAAATACAGCATATTTTCCTTTGATGAATCTTCCATCACTGCTTGCCATATAGATTACATTCCACTTAAATTTGACAAAGTTATCAGGGACTTGGGTACATTTGTTGATAATAGACTCTCCTTTGACCACCATGGCTTTGCGTTTTTCAGAAAGTCCTTCCTTGCACAACTTATCCTTTGTGGTATGTCCTCAAGGCTCAAGAAAGGTCTTTATTCTTCCTTTATTAGGCCTGTCATTAAAAATAATGAACCCTTTGGCCTGTACCTCGCTTATCTCCAGACCAACCTGAGAGACCTCAACATTTTCTTACTAAAAAGATCTCAGCGCCCTTAACTTCCTTGACAGACTAAAAGCCTTGCTCCTCCTTTTGGTGCCATGCTGACTTTGAATGACCCAGCACTCTTTGAACTCTTTTATGTAAATAGAACCAGTGGTAAAACAAACACCATTTCCAGGCATCTAAACTTATACTTCCATATGGACACCACCAGTTGACTTGACAGATCCTTAATCATATGTATCCCTCATTTTTGGAATAAGCTGTCCACACCTATCAAGCAGGGTCCTTTCCTAGCAACTTTAAAACTAGTCTGGTTGACTGGATGGTGATTGCAGATTTTCACAGGAGGTATGTGGAGAAGATCTGATTAATGGAGGACATTGTTAGTCTACTGCCAGTAGATGACATCACTGAGCTTCTTGACACCTGTAAGCTTAGTAAGAACCTATGAACATATAAAGTGGGTCTATATTATATAGTCGAAGTTTCAAAACTTCAAACTCACATGAGCGAACTCATATGAGCGAAGTTGAAAACATCGACTATATAATAAAATAAAAAAAAAATAAAAAACTTACCTTACCGGTCTGAGCAGAGGGGGTAAGCTCCCCTGCATCCCGCACACCCCCCTACTTAAATATACCAACTTCGGGAACGCACTTCAGTGCAGAAAGGGAAAATTTCCCATTCTGCACATGAAAAGCCGTTGACTTTCACCTTCGACCTTTCCACTGTGTGATCATATGATGTCGACCATCTATGATTCTAACATCGAAACGGTCGCTCATCTAATATTGACCCTATAAACCATATTTGGTAGGTGGACTCACACCTGCAAATATACATGGCAGCCATGTTTTCATATTCCATGAAATGGGTTACTAACACATCTCTTGTGACAAACATCTGTGTTAATATTATATAACAAATGCCAGAAGAGATATTTTTTTCCTGGACAATTTGGATGCCATGTGAATCCAGTGGTGACAATGTTATTTGAGCCATTTATTTTGGCTTGAAATATTTGATCAATGTTTTTATACTGAGTAGTATGTAGAACACTGACAATCTACCTGTTTCATAACATACTGATGAATATCAGTTATACTTTTCCAGTTGTCAAAATACTTTATAATGCACCATATAACGTTTTTCAAGGTAAATCTTATTTTGTTGCTGTTTACTGTTTTCCCTGTTTGCAAAGCCTTTTTTTTGCTATTTTCACTGATTGCAAAGTAACTGTTGCTTCTTTTCACTGTTCACAAAGCATCTGTTCTGTTTGTTGTTTTCCCACCAAGCAGTGTTCTAAATAATTGATTTGTTTGCTGTTTAAAACATTCTTTTGGTCTTCTTGCTGGTTTTCTGCTGTTTAAAACATTTTTAGTGTCTCACTGCTGTTTTTCTGCTGTTTAAAATATTTCTAGTGTTTCCTGCCTAAATTAGTGTAGTTACTAGCTGTAGCATAGTCCAGATGCAGGTTTGCTGCATCTGGGTCAGTTTGTAGTGGCTTTTATATTCTGAGTACATTTTTCCAAGCCATCTTTAATGGGAAGGGGACCATCTGCACCCTTGTGAGAGAAGTGTGCTGATTGGAACCTGCCTGGTAAAGGGTGATTGGTCTAGGGCTTGGAGAAAGCACTTTCATTGGTTCTTTTGAGTTTTTTTTAAAGATTTTTTTTTTCAGTTTTTAGCCTATGGTATTTAAGCCCCACATTCGAGAAAGTTTCTATTTGTTTGTATGTCGTGCAACACAGCGCACTGCCATACATTTATGTGCCATAGCCAGACAGTTAATTTTGTCAAATTTTCCCTTAGATACAGTAGTACATTAGTGTAGTCCACATCTTTAGTACATTTCTGGTCTAACAATTATTAATGCTAGTGGGCTGTGATGCATTAAACCATCAGATAAAAACCCGATCAGAAATACCCATCTACAGAGCATCTCCTAGATCAATCCTGAAAGCACCTCCTTCGTGATAACAGTTTTTCAAACCTAGTACTATAGACAGTTGGACTACCCCTGTTTCTCCTGCCAGCCTTGTTGACTTGGGCCTCTTGAAGCAGTGTAGCAACTGGCTCATATACAGACAACCATCTGCTTATAACTCACTCTAGTACAGCTTGTGAGAGATGTATCTCCACCAAAAATCTTGAATCCCTGCTCTCTTGCACTCAAAACAGTAACACTGAAGAGGTTGTCATCTCACCCTCCACTACTCATGCACGTAGTACCACTGCTCATGTATATTAGTACGCATCCAACACATAAACCAATATATGCAGAGGCGCTCTCAAAAAAATTAACAAAACACCAGAGACCTCCAAAACACAAGACTGCTACAACTAACACAGTTCCCACAGTATCCAAGACACATAGCAACACCAGTGTCTCACCTACCAAGCCCTTAAGGTATAACAATCATAAACCAAATGTTCTTGTCATTGTAGACTCTATAGTGAGACACATGGATATCCCACTCAGTAGGTTAGATAAGAAGAAAGTCACAGTCAACTGCCTGTCCGGTACGAGGATTCATTAGATCACACATGCACTCAGGTTTCTCGGCAACAACTGCCATTATGTTGGAGTGAACTATCTGAGATGTACCTCACTGGATTATAGGAACAGAGACATGATTGAGCTGTCTAAGTATATGTCCCAGGGAGGTATGTCCCTAGTCTTGAGCAGCATATCACTCTCACCTACAATGATGCCACAGTATAAACAAAAAATGATCAATTTCAATACCTGGCTTAGTTTTTGGTGTTATTCAAAGGGGACCCAGTTTCTGCCAGCCTGGGATGACATGGTCGAAAAACATCTCTGTTTTTCCAAAGAGACAGTTTGCATCTGGCACCACTAGGCTTTCCGCTGCTGGCAAAGTCTCTTGCCTCCTCCTTAGTACCTTTTTTAGGCAAGGTCTCATAAACAAATTGCCAACATGAAAATTGCAAATCTTAACAAAATAAGGGCTATGCTTTTAAACACTAGGAGCTTCAACCAAAAACTGCACACTCCTATCACTGGAGGATGTAGATCTCTGTGGAGTTACAGAAACCTGGTTCAAAGCCTCAGAGAGTATCTCGGCCTTGCAAGACTGCAAGGCCTTCCTTCCACACCTTCAGACTAAACATAAATGCATGAGAACCAAAGGAGGTGGTGTTTCTATCTATATTAGAGATAAATTCACCTCCTGACTAGTTAGACAGGACAAATCTATGAAATTACTCCAAGTCAGATTACTGTGGGTAAGGCTCCCATTCAAGTAATAGCTAGTTATAGATCTCCCTCCATGGATCATGATGCACATGAGGCCTACGTGACCAAAGTGGAGTCAACCTAAATACTGCCAAACACTTTGGTCATGGGGGATTTCAATTATCCCACCATCTACTGGGAAACCTACTGTCACCCTAACTCACTAGTGCAAATGTTCCTTGAGTTTGTTAACTCAAATGCCCTGGAACAAATTGTTCAAATCCCAACAAGGGGAACAATCATACTAGATCTGGTCCTCACTAATATGACAAACAGATGCACCATGACAACTGTTGGACTCTCATTAGTTAAATCATATCACAAATCAGTCGTCTGCAAACTGGCACTAACACCAGAACTCATCAAGACAAACTATACATTCCTAGGAAAAGGTATAAATGCATTCCAAGCCCTACCTCAGATGGAAGTGGTAACTACACCAAAGCTTACACTAAAGCCCTGTACAATCACTTATATAAGTGTATAGACCCGGCTGTTCCAGAGAGAATCAAAGCTACAGCTCCAAGCTAAAACAAGCTGCCCTGGTAGACATTCAGCATCATCAAACTTTACAACAAGCACAAATAATTGCTGTCTAAAAAAACTAAGACAAGGCCCTAACAATGGAAAAGCACCCTCTTCAGTGTCAACAGGCAAATAAGGCAACATGCAAAATCCTCCTAAGGGTAACTGAGAAAAACTTAGCAATCATAGCCAAGGAAAACCAAAAGGCCTTTTACAGCTACATACACAGCCTGAAAGGTAGGCCCCAAATATGTGCCGAGCTAGTAACTAATGGTATCACACACACACACTGATCTCAGTGAGATAGCAAACCTGCTGGTGGACAGATATGGTAAAAATTTCACTCCCTTATCCCCTCCAAACTTATTACAAACCTTGCCCGCAACTTCTCCCCAACCCTACATATCTGAACAGCAGGTCACTAAAGCATTGTCTAAGGCAAAAACACAGCCTCTATGAGACCAGACAGCATCCCAGGCTGTCCTCTAAACAAACTAAAACATGAACTAGCATCACCATTGAGTATCCTATTCAGTCACAGCCTAACCATAGGCTATGTTTCTGTGGAATAGAGAACAGCAACAGTTCCGAAAGGTGGCTTAGAAACAGACCTGGGGAATTATATACCCACAAGTCTGACCAGCTTCATCTGTAATACCATGGAACATAATATCATAAACCTCATAAATAAAGACACAGATGACTTTCAAATCCTGGATCCAACCCTATTTGACTTAGTAAATGGCAGATCCTGCCTGTTAAGCCTGGTGGATTTCTTTGAAAATATGATCAGGACCATTGATGTGGGAAAATCTGTGCACATAGCATACTTCGACTTGGCCAAGGCCTTCGACACAATCCCACACTCAGGCATTACCGATAAACTTAACAAACTGAATATAAACCCCTTTGTTGTAAGACGGGTTCCCAACTGGCTCACAAACTGGTCACACACTATCAAAGTGGGTGACTCCACATCAACCAGCAGACCTGTCACCAGCAGGGTGCCACAGGGGTCAGTTTTGGGTCCCCTAATGTTTGGTATATACTTTTCAGAAGTTCAGGCCAAAACCAAGGGGCTGTGGCTGACCAAGTTTGTGGATGACTGCAAATGAATCCCTAATAGATGTCAGTATAATTCAGGAGGGTCTTACACAGACAAATGACTGGTGTCTTAGTCACAGTCTCAAACTAAATGCAAAGAAATGCATTATCATTCCCTTCAGTAAAAACAATATCCCTTCACACTATCAAATTAACAACAATTCTCTGTCGAAGTGATAAGGGATCTGGGATCACACGTAGACTGTGACCTTAACTTTGACCACCATGTGTCTACTTTAGTAAGAAAGGCTTTCTATGCAGCACACTTGATTAGTAAACGCATCACCTCTAGAGCAAAGGAGGTTATAACCCCTCTATACTCGTCACTAACCAGGCTCATAATTGGGTATACCCCCACCCTTTGGCATGTGCCATACAAAGCACCCACAACAATTGAAGAGATCACAGAGGTTTATAACAAAGAAGAAGAAGGGACCCCAGCATGTGCCTTATACATACTGACTCAAGCCCCTGTCACTATACTCAGTATCATATAGACTCCTTAGGGGAGACTAATGCCTGGCTTACAGAGCAATCTCCGACCCAAACCTAATGAATTTGCTGGACATCCGTAAATCAAATAGGACTACAGCTACCCATTCCAGGGACCTAAATATGGCCTGCAACTTGAATAGGATGTGCTGGATGAACAGATTTGTCTCCCAGTAACTGACACATTTTTGAAATAGCCTGCCAGTTCATGTGAAGCAGAGCACCTCTTTGACACTGCTCAAAAGGAACTTGGAGGAGTGGATGGGGCACCCTAAATTCATACCAGGGATAGCTCACAACCCTCCTGGACATGGGCAGTCATTACTAAATACACTCTTGGGTATTGACTAGATTATCTATGTTATTACATTGGGATGAAATGGCTAGGCTTGAAATGACCTCTAGGTTGATATGATCCCATGAAGTTAACTGTTACAGTAAGAAACCCCTTTGACAAACCCTTTGTAATATTAATACTGACAAGTCAACTGCAACTTGCTTCTTTTTCTTTGAGCATAAGCCCCACAAACTCATAGTGAGACTACATGAAGGGTCTGAGCATTTCTCAGAAACAGATCAACACCTCCATCATATTAACACACAAGACAAAAATCTTTAACTAAAGTATTTTCATCAGTTCCTTGCTGGTTTCCAGCAGTTACCAGTGGTCAGCAACCTTTATCTCTGCCATTTGCCTGTGCACTTTGTTTACTTCATCGAGTACTCTTGATGTGGAGAATAGTTATTGCACTAAATAAGGTGGGTACAGATGTTTAACAGTAGTCCATATTCTTCCACATTTGCTCAATATTTTCATTCACTTTCTGTGCTAGTAAGCTGATTGTTTTAATTACTAAAAATATTACCCAAAATCTAATTCTGTAATGTCACTTTTTAAGATATACAGCTAGTCATGTTAGAACTGAATCACCTTGTTCATAGATGCTGGATAGATTTTTTTTTTTTTACAGAGCTACCTGTTATTCTGTATCTCTGAGACTGTCATGTGTATAATCCATTATAATTCTAAGGCTACATCATGAGACGTCCTATGAGGGGTAAGATACTCATCCTCTTGACCCAGCTGGTCAACAGGCTATAGTCACAAAACATATTAAGAAGTGCAGTTTGGCCATTCTCCAGGCCTAGACCATCGGTCCAGTAGAGGCATAGAACATGGTTTAACTTTGGGAAGTGTTGACGGTACCACAAGTATATCCAATAATTTGCTTCTTATATGTGGACCTCCTTCATATCATACATATTTCATTGGACTTTGGTATAACTGATCTCAAAAATCACAGTATGTCCATTGTGGTTAACCATAACCAAAACTTCTTACTTCCTTTAATGAGTTATGCTCAGTAAGCAAGACATTTAAAATGGAAAAGGTTAGGTACAAGAAGAGAGTATATCAGTATCATCTTGTCTATTGCTAAGCGTAAATACCAGTTAGGAAATGCATTTTCATACTTCCTTGTAATACACGTCATCAGCTCTACTTTCGTGCGCACTCATCTTCATACATACCCCCAAAGCATTATAGTGAATTCAAACACTCTGCCATGAACAACAATCCCACTTTATTTTCTAGTTATTATTTTTTTTATTTCAATCCTACTTATTTTTTTGTTTGGACTGAAGCATTCTCTCCTAAACTAGGAGCGTAATACTCCTCTCTCTCTTAACGCTACTGCAACTGAAGTCACTTCTTATAGCAAATTATTAGGGATGACAGTGGATGATAATCTTAAATTCAACTACCATATACGAAATTGCAGTAAAAAAAATTCAGCAAAAACTAAGGATGCTTTATTGTGCCAAAACTTTCTAATCAATACAACACACTTGACAACACTTATCTCCTCTCCTCACTACTTTATGGTGCTCCATTCCTAACTAACCTACTGGCATCACAAAAAGTAAAACTTGAACAATGCTATAATAAAGTGGCTAAATTTGCACCAAACACCTCTTACAGAACCCACCACTGTGTGACGATGAAAAGCCTAAATTGGTTAGAATTTCCATAACAGCTGACATATACACATCTTCTTACCACATATAAAGTTATCCAGCATCCATCTGCTTATCCAGCACTAAATAACATTTTACAAAACTATGTTCCCACTCAGTCATTATGATCCAGTGACCAAAACTCTTCTCTGTCCACAAACCTATAAACTCTGCTGGGCATGGTCTGTACTCCTACCGTGTTGCTAAGGCCTGTAACTCTTTACTGTATCCTTCAGGTCAATATCCTCCTTGCAGTCCTTTAAAACCATTCTGAAAGACGTCTTAGCCAAAATCTGACTCTGTTCTTGTTCAAACCCATGATAAATTATATCCCTAAATATGAACAAATTCCTATTCATATCTTATACCCCCTTACAATCCTTACTGCACTTACTTCCTTACTTCAATTTCTATCTAAATATGCCATAACCCTGTTTTTATTCTCCCACTTCATACTGCAATTCCTGTTTGTATTACACTACCTTACCTTTAATTTCTCTAAACTGGCTAAAACTTTTCTAAATATTGAAACATTGTCATATAAATCATATTTATTCTTAACCGATGTTTTCACACTATGCCTATTTTTTTATAATTATTTAAACTGTAGATGTTTATGTATTGTTTTTGAAGACTGTAATATTATTGTTCTTAAAATGTTTTTGTAATACTTTGAAACTTTTCTTCCCGGGTCTCCTCTGAAAATAGGCACTTACCCTATCAGACCTTCCCGGAAATCAAATGTCAGTAAATAAATACATTAATTAATTAATTAATTAATTATAAATGTACTAAAACCTCCTAACCCAAAACACTTTGAGGAGTGATGGCTATTATTTAGTAATAGACTGCCCCCACCAGAAGTTTACTTCTCCTATTTTATTATTGTAATGACACCATTAAAAACAAAAAAGCAAGCTGGCTGCTGTTACTTCACTAAAAATTACTTTTAATGTTAGCGCTTTCATTGAGGTCAATGCCCCAACTTCTTCAGACAACTCAACTCAGCTTACCAAACAAATATATATCATATTCTATTAATTAATTAACCAATCTATTAGGACACTTTAAATTTAAAGGTCCCTTACATAGAAATTTATTACTAAAATTCATAAAATTAAATACATACCCAAGATGTATATTAAAAACTATAAATGTATACAAAATGTAAAAAAGCTTTTCCTAGCCTAAACTCATACAAATTCTTGATATGAACAACAGTTGTCAGAAATCCTTAAAAAACCTCTGAAAACTAAAACCTTGTTATACAAAAAGTTGTTATGCAATAAATAAATATATAAATATAAATGTATGTGGACATTAATTTTACTGACACTCATCCTATTAATTCATTTTTAAACTAGTACAAAGCATACATACATAGCATAAATTAATTATTAAAAATTAATTGACCTCAATGAAATCGCTAACATTAAAAGTAATTTTAGTGAAGTAACAGCAGCCAGCTTGCTTTTTTGTTTTTTAACAGTTTGTTGAGTAAGTAGTTGTAATGACACCATGTCGGAAATTATTAATTTTTGGGTATCTTACCATCTAATCAACACAAGAAATCTAAATAAAAAATATAAGCAAGGATATCATGTCCTTTTTCTTATATTTATCAATCTTGAGTACTGCATGTGCTTTGTCATGCTATCCAGGCAAACATCTGTATGACTATAGTCTAAAATGTTTGTTAGGATTATTTAGTTTTATCATTATGCATTTTTCTTCCCTAATAGGCATAATATAAATACATATGGTAGTCATTGATCCTATAAGCAGAAAGACGTAGGTTAGGTATCACAAATTTCTTCTTAGCCCTTCATAGACAGAAATTTGAGATATTGCAAAGACTACCATCTGTAGATAGTTCTGTAATCTTTCTATCTGAAATGCAGAATAGTAGTTAATATTTGCCATTAAGAGATTATACCCATTTAAGGATTGCCACCCAATTTAGGGCCCTGTCATTCAAAATGACGTAAGCATTTAGAGAGGAAGCAAAGGTTACTGTAGGACTATTGGCAGATCTGACAAACTTGGCAATATATACTACAGTGTCAACTGATATAGTACAGTGACAGAAAGGGTCATGTTAGTTGTGAAGCAAGGAGCACAGTTAGATTAAATGACTTTTTTGCACAAAGTATATAATTTGGGTAAAGTTACATTTTGATTTTAGATATCTTATTTAATGAAGATCTTAAAAGTTGACTGTATAGTAAATTCAGCTCATTAGAGAATTTTAGCAAAACATTCATAGAATCCACTCTCATTTAAATACTTTGCTACAGATTTCTGTTAACTGTTTGTTATTGGATGCTTTCATTCCATAAAAATTATACTGCTGCAAAGCATGCCACCATTTAATATGAGTATGGGGTAGAGGAATCTATGCACTCTAACAATCATGTATGTTGGCAGTGCAGAAGCCTGCTATCTGTGAAAACCTGACCTGCACAACTTGACACAATTTTACTTTTTCTTCTTCTTTTTTTTTTTTTTATTTTACCTTTTTTGATTAGGTAAGCCCACCAGACAAACTGCCCCTCTTCTGGGGTAATATGGGAGTACTGTCTGGTAAAGCAGGTTTTTTCAGAGCTGCTCAGTAGGCAAATTAAGGTGTAAAGAAACAAACCATGGACAACTCAAAATTTTAGACCTCCGCACTAACTGCCAGTCAAAATTTTCATATAGACCACTTATTATTATGTTCTCTCTTTTAGGTCTCCCTTCAAATGATGAGGCTGATTTTGTAAGTTCAGCAGTCCAGTAACAAAAATCACATTAGGCAACATTTTACTATTCTGATCATCTTCATGTAAAGTCTATGCTCGTCTCTTTTATAAAACTTTTCATACGCAATAATATTTCTGACTCCCTTTACACAATTTTGAACAGCAAAGAGGAAACATTTTTCTTTCCAGGGCAGAAGCTATCTGATCATGTGTTGAAAAGTAGGGGCTTCTTAATGACATGAAGCCATTTTGTGGCAAACATAAGGTTGTAATGTCTATATGGAATTAAATTACATTTTCACTCCATATCGCTTATTAGGTAATCATCTTGACAATGATCAACTGATATATATATATATATATATATATATATATATATATATATATATATATATATATTTTTTTTTTTACATATTTTACATCTGTAATCTGCGGTGGTGGTGCTGCGGTAGCGTTGTCACCTCACAGTAAGACGTCCTGTTCGATTCTCAGCTAAAGCGTCTTCTGTGTGGAGACATGCGTGAATGGGCATACTTTGTTGTCAGAGAGAGCTGGTGGTCGATGCGAAAAATCTACTGCCAATCATTTAGCACCCGGAGTTCTGCTGTGGACCCTAACCGGGAAAAGCCGAAAGATACAACAACAACAACATATTTTACATCTGTGAAAAGATCAAGGAGGTTCACCTACTTTGTATCCCTTATTTCAATAATAGCTGTAACTCTTTTATTTTTTGCCATGGTACTGCTAATTTAAATATAATACTTTTTGATTTTTAGAATGGAATAAATAATGTTGTTGTTACATGTACAACTCATTGAACTTTTTCTCAAAATAGCATCAGTGTATTAATCGGTTACTGACTTTGCTTAAAATCCCCAGAATGTGTTTTAAGAATTAACTTGGCCAATGAACACTCAGTTATTGATTATTTAATTCTGTCTATATGAATTAATTTAGTATTTTGTTCTGGTCATATGTATAGGTTACAATCGACAAATATCAGTAGCATTCAAGTGTAGTACTGACATTGACATTAGAGCTGCAAGGATATTGTGAATTCGTAAATAAATGCCAAGGCTGCTTAGGATGCATTTGCTGGTTTATTCTGTTGAAGCTCAGCAAGGTTTATCAACTAAAGCAAGTAGCTTATTGCAGTTTTTTTTAATGTCTCCTCAAATATGAGTTGAGGGGACTTCAGTACAGGAGGTTCAAAGAGCACCAAATGTCTTAGCTGCAGTTCTGATTGCAATATATAACCCGCTACCCTGACTACAGAACTCATGGTCTGGCATAGGCCTTCTCTGTGCTAATTTACTACAAATCACACAAAACAGTGTTCTCAGATTAATTTATTTGAGTCCACTGGACATCACTATTCAACTTTAAATAAAATTGTGATTGTCATTTACAGTCAGAGTCACCATTATCCTTAATATATTAGCCTTATATAGATAAAAAGCGCTTACTGGTTTCTTGATTAAAGTGGTTTGGTTTGTTGGTTTCTAGACCTTTTATTTTGTTGTTTGTTTGATATTAATGTTTAAATTAATAGGGGAACAATACTTTTCCCCTTTAAAAGATATCTTCATGGTTCTTAACATGCACTATGGCCTAAGAGGCCATGACGCCATACAGTTGATAAGGTCTAACTTTATTTTAGCCTACACAGAAAGTGCTTTCTGTAAAATAGCCCCTACCTTATGAAATAAAATGCCTAATGAACTAAGAACATGCAATAGCCTTGTACTACTTAGAAAAAAAGCTTTTAACAAAGGAGACAAAGGGCCCAATTCCAAAAGATTTGATCTCAGTGATAGTGACCATTTAGACTGACAGCAAGTCATTTGGAATATGGTCCCCGGCCTGTTTATAGATAAGCCTTACACCAAAGTAAGTCACTTACACTGAGGCCAGGTTTTTCGTATCATGTCAAACTTACACTGAGAACAGCTCTTTTGGAATCTGGCCCAAAGTGTGACTGCTTCAGAGATACAAGTTAACTAACCAGGCACCCTCTTTTCTGATAGTAATTTTTATCTTTTAGACTGTTTAGTATTGCTTGTAGTAGACCCTGTAGCATATAATTAGATTCATTAGATTGATATTAATATGTACCTGTGTATATATATATATCAAACATTTTGATTTTGGGCATAGTAGACAGACAAAGGTATTAAAATTCGAATTCAGTGCCTGTTTAGTTTAGTATGTGCATTGTGCAACACATGTACTGATATACTTCTGTAGAGAATTTTACATCTTTTATTCCAGCATTACTACTGACTAATATACTCTGTGTATTAAGCTCCCTACTATATAAATGCTGCAATTTTCCTTGACTTTTAACTGAATGTTTTCACCAGTTCCACACCTTTTCAAAAATGCATGTGCACTAAATATTTCAAATAATCTGTGGGTTGCTATTTATCGGAAAAAAAGGAAATGCTTCTTTGTTTAGTGTTTTATATATATTCTGCTGTACTATATAAAAAATTCCACTATGGTCAGTCAACTAAAATATTGAGCATCAGATGCTGTCATTTGCTGTCACATGTTCAGTCTTTAGCATGTGGCCCAGACGGAGTAAAAAAATGGTCCTTGGACGAATACTTTTGCCTGGTTAACACGTGAGATATATATAAAAAAAAAAACACGCATTGTCTCTCTCTCTCACACACACACACACACACACACACACACACACACACACACACACACACACACACACATACACGTGCACATTATCACATGCTAAAACACACACACACACACACACACACACACACACACACACACACACACACACACACACGCTGCGTCTTTCTGAATTAACACTCACCTCATCCATGTTAATGTCTCTTCAGGTTTATAAATCTCAATGTGAATGTATTTTTAATAAGTAAATAAAGTATACTTCAAAACTCGTATGCGGAATAAACTGATCAGACAAATATAAGAATGAAGGAATACAGAAAGTTTATAAGTTCTTGGGATATACATATAATATTACATTAAAACTAGCATTTATGATAAAAATATATGCATCATGTATTTTTGAAAGTTATTAAAATAGAATTAAGATATGTAAACAAAACTGTGTATCTCAGAATGTAAAGAACATGCATGCAAGTCTTCGCTTACAACAGGATGTATCTTCCTTTAATTAAATTCAACAAAACAGCAAAATTAGCATTCCTCAACATACTTATTGGATTCTTTAATTTTATTATTTTTTGCTTAAAACTTTTAATGACAAATCTCTCAGTTTCTAAGGATGTTTGTTGTTCATAAGTAAACTTGCCTCCGAGATTGACATTAGTTCTTAATACCACATTCTAAGAATAATTAGTGACCTTATCAGAGCTGTCAAATTGTTATACGTTCTTATTGGTTTCATTGAGATTTTGCTGCTTTGATGTGCATTTTTGTAGTACACTGCATGCTCTAAGTGTTCATTTGTGAAAAATAAGGCCTGTCATACGTACAATAGTAAATCCCATGATTAATACAAGAGACAGTAAGGACACCATCCAAATTTGCAAAACATAAAAATGCATTGTTATTAATTATTCATAGATTTTTGTTATTCTCTTCTACTGTTAATCACAAAATATCCATTATGCATCTATTGATCTTTTTCTGATAAGATTCCTGAGCATTAATATATAATTCCTGAGCATTTATTTAGTGATCTAATTAGGAGGTCTATTCAGATTTCTGACTTACACATGAAAAACTTGTGGAATTCATTCTCTTGTGTGCAATGGTACAACATATATTGCTTGTTTGTAGCTCACTGTTGTTATGCAAAAATAAGGAAATAAATTAGCTAGAAAGGCAGACTTCTAGCCTTAAGATACGTCCATGTTCAAGAAAACATACAAATGGTGCACAGCAGAATGTGACAAAGGTTACTATTCAATGGTAAGATATACCATGCCTAGGTGGCCAGAGCTGCTTTGTGGACTGAAGAATAAATGCAATATTTTGATTAAACATTTCAGCTAGTTATGTTGCTTTTTAAAAGTTATGTTAAATTATTGCTGGAAATGCAATTATGTTATTTCATCATATAGTGCAGTGATGATTATTTAAGTTTGTAAAGCTGCAAGCTATCCTTTAGTCTTTACTTTTAGTCTTGGGAGCAGTTTCTCTGTAGCTAATAATAATTTTAGAATTTCTCACATCTATATAGCTAACTTGAAATATTATTTTAGTAATGTAATTATTTATTTTAATTTATCTAATAAGGTGAGGTACTGATCCCACCTGACTCTCCCTGGCCACACATAACAGGTGCATATCAGAGATGAGAAACTTTGGACATCCAAGTATACTTCATGTTTATGGACATTTTAAAACATGCTGAAAACAGTAAGCAATCCATATGCCAAACCAGATTAATTATTTCTGGAAAACAGATTGAGTAATGAAGACACCAGAAAAAAAGCATTATATCTTCCAACAGTCCAGTTAAGGCAGCTGAAACAGACATTTTCAAAAAAAGCAAAGGGAGAATATGAACTAGTGTGAATTTTAAGGTTTGTTATTTCATTCAAATTCTAGTAGAACCCTGAGAGAAGATTGTATCTCTTATAAAGATTTAAAAGATGGGCTGCTTCCAGAATGTATATTTACAAGAGAAATGCAACAGTCCGGCATGGATAAGATTCTAATTTTCTTCAGTGGTGAGAATGTGCTGTTATCAGGGTATGACAATATTAACTCAAGCTGTACTCGTTATAAGGCTCAATGATCACAATCTTAGCCAACACGACTGCTACTGCTATCAAGGCAGGAGTGGGAATAGATAGCACATTCATGGATGAAAACTTTCTTTTTTGCATTTTGTACCAGAATTAAGGCAGCACACTCTTTCTCTAGATAATGGATATATGATTGTGCTGTTTTCTTTTTGGTGTCTTGTTACTATCTGACCTTAAAGATGAAGGTAAGAAACTGGTACTGTTTGATAACCACAAAAAAACACTGTGAATAAACAATGTTAAATTTTATAATGACATGACACTAACATTTGGGATACCGATGGTTAGGATTCAATGAAAATCATAGGCTATTTCTTCCAGTATAATAAAGGTTCCAAGTAATGGTTCAACATTTAGAAATTTATTCCCATAGTGTTCACTAAAAATAAGTATCCAGGATACAATTTTGAACAGTGATTTAGTATTCAGAAGTAAGGTAACTATCTTTTATAAGTTTCATATTGAATATGGAATGCAATTTCGATGTATTGAGTTACACTTTTTCTAAGAAGTTATTATTGGAATATTTTATCACTGCTGTAATGTAGCAATAGCTAATTCCTGGGTAGGGGTAATGCTTGGTTTACCCATGGCTGGCATAGTTTGGTCATGAGTTCAAAACTAAATGACCAAACAAAGATAGTCAGGGATAAATCAAATACCCAGCTATGTATTACTGCTATGATATAATTATTTTAATTTTGTATAATACTGTATATGTATATATATATTTATGTACGCCCACACACACACACACACACACACACACACACACACACACACACACACACACACACATGTATATATATATATATATATATATATATATATATATATATATATATAAATATGAGAGCTTGAGACAACAAGTATACTCAGTTGCCTGAGAGCCTGAGACAACAAGACCAACAACTTCAGAAGACCGACATCCGGAAGACTAACATTCCACACAAAGTAAGTAACTGGTTGGCCATCCCGATTAAATTAACTAAAGTAAGCAAAACTAAACCCACTGATGTGGGGGGCTTTGCCCACCACACCCCCCCAACTAAATATACCAACTTCGAGAATGCACTATCACGGGAGTAAGGGGCAAAGTTCAACAGGATGGCCAAGCGGTTACTTACCTCATGTGAAACATCAGTTTTCTGGATGTCAGTCTTCTGAAAGTGTAGGTCTTGTCCTCTCCGGCAATTGGATGTCAGGTAAGTGAGAGGTCGGTCTACTGAAGTAGACCCAGATATATATATATATATATATATATATATATATATATATATATATATATATATATATATATATATATATATATATATATATATATATATATATATATATATACATATATATATATATATATATATATATATATATATATATATATATATTTATATATATATATATATATATATATATATGTATATATATATATATATATATATATATATATATATATATATATATATATATATTTATATATATATATATATATATAGAGAGAGAGAGAGACACACACACATACACACACACACACACACACACACACACACACACACATATATATATATATATATATATATATATATATATATATAATTTGTGAGTAATGAAGTGTGTATTCTCTACATTGGAATACTATATAATATTCCAAATGAATTAAAAATTAACTGATTATGCATCCCCATGGCATAACAAGTATATTGTGAAGAAAAAAAGTTTATGCAAACTTTAATGCTAGCAAATAAATAAAGAGATATGTCATAGTGCTATAGACATATGGGATGATATTCTGTATGTATTAGAGGCACAGTTGTAGCGAGATGCAAAATGAAAACTGTGAGTGGCATGAAACTTGACAATGTACATCTTACTTTCCTATAAAATTTAGGAACACCTAATCATCCCTCCTAATATATCTGTTTCTTTTTTCTTTTTATAGGTTCATAGGTTCATAGGTTCATACTAGGCTATCTGCCCTAGGGCATTTATAAGCCTAGCCAGAATATGTTTGGCTTTCGCCACCCATTTTAAATTAATTTTGCTATGCCCTTTTTCGAGGTTAGTATACTGTGCCTCTGTCTAACAGTGACACAGAAGTGATACCCGGGTTAAACCTACGATCTCCCATCCACTCATCAAGATTCCTCTTGAAGAGAGTCAATGAGGGACTCTGCCTAACCTGGACTGGGATTTTATTCCAGAGTGAAGGGAGCCTCTGGGTTATGAATCTGTCCCTCCAGCATGTCCTGTTTATTTCAGTGCTGAGGTTCAAGTCTCTCGAGTGCGTAGCTCGATGGGATTTGGATTTTCTGAGGTGCAGCATGTCCATTAATTCCGGGTTGGACATGGCTTTATACGTCAGGCACAGATCGCCCCTGAACAGGCGGTATGCCACTGAGTAGAGCTGGAGTTTCTTTAACCGGGCAGCATATGGCATCTGTTTGAGCCCTTTGATCCTCTTGGTGAGGTACTTTTGGGGTCTTTCCAGTTGCTGCAGGTGTCTGGTAAGGTACATCCCAAAAGGGGCATTGTACTCAGTTATGGGCCTGATGAGGGATGAGTAAAGAGGCACGATGACCTCCCCTGATCTAGATGTGAATCCCTTCTTGATTAGGTTGCCTATATAAAATGTTTTTCTAACCACTTTGGCCACGTGGTTGTCAAATGAGAGACTGCTATCAACTTGGGTCCCCAGGTACTAATTACTTCTTTTGTACTTAATGGATTACCACCTATGTGGTAATTTGTGGGCACTTTGTTTTTGCTAAAGGGGATGACTATACACTTTTTGGCATTTAGCTTGAGGCCATGGCTCTGGCACCAGTTGTCTGTTTCTATGAGGCCCTTTTGGAGGATGCTTGTGTCGGCTGGAGAGTCGATTATGGCGCCCAGTTTGCAGTCATCTGCGAACTTGGTCAGCCACAGTCCTTCCATGTTGGCCTGTACCTCCGAGAAATATATACCGAACAAGAGAGGTCCCAGGACTGAGCCTTGTGGGATGCCACTTGTAACTGGTTTGGAGTCTGACATGGCTCCAGCAATTCTAACCATGTGGGTTCTGTCCTTGAGCCAGTTTGCAACCCATCTAGTGACATAGGGGTTTATATTTAAGCTGGTGAGCTTATCTATAATGCCCGAGTGGGGTATTGTATCAAAGGCTTTTGCGAGGTCCAGGTAGGCTGTGTGGACCACCTTCCACTATCAATGGCCTTGGTGACTGTTTCAAAGAAATCAACCAGGTTTAAGAGGCAGGATCTGCGATTAACAAAGCCGAACTGGGTAGGATCCAGTGTCTGTAGGTCCCTAATATGTTTATTTATGAGGTCCATGATGATCCTTTCCATAGCTTTGCAGACCAAGCTAGTCAGGCTTATGGGGCGATAGTTTCCAGGATCCGTTGAGGCACCACCTTTGTGGAGAGGGACCACTGTTGCTGGACACCACTCTTTGGGTACATATCCTGTAGTAAGGCTGAGATTGAACAGTAGTTTTATGTTTGGGTTTAGGTCTTCTTGGAGTTCATGTAGGACACAGCCCGGGACACCGTCTGGTCCCATTGATGCTGTTTTTTTGCTTTGGAGAGGGCGGCTCTTACCTGAGCATCTGAGATGTCAGGGGGGCAGCACTCTGCTGGGATAGATATTTGCCCTTTTGGTGGGGAGGGGGAAGAAGTTTGCGCTGAACCTGTCAGCTAGGATGTTGGCAATGTCTGTGGGTTCGGTGTATTTTTTGTCATTTTGGACTAATTCTGAGCATATCTGGGAATTCCGACCCAGGTTCCTAACATAACTAAAGAAAGCCTTGTGATTATCCTTAGTGTCCTGTGCAATTTTTCTCTCAAAGCTGGCCTTAGACGATTTTATGAGTGCCTGTAGTTTTTTGCTAATACTGATCAGAGATGCCTTCCCTTTTTGGGATTTTGCTCTATCATTTAGTAGCTTCCTCCTTCTATTGTATAGTTTGTTTATGGCTGGGGTCCACCAGACAGGACGCCTGCCTTTGGAGGATTGAGTCTTGGTTTTATTTGGGATTGCATGATCCATGCATTCCTGAAGGTGTTCATAGAATGCATTTATAAAGGATTCTGCGGTCTGGGCCATATTTTCCACAGGCCCGGGGCTTTGAAGGATTCCACCTCGGTTTTGAGGAGTGTGAAATTTGCTTTAGAGAAGTTTTTCACTGTGGTTTTCTGGGCAGGAGGTGGGGTCACGATGTGAATATCCAGTGAGTTTAGTTTATGGTCTGATCTTACCAGTGAGGGATACACTTCTGGTCTGGAGCATAGAGTCCCCATGTTGGTGATGATCAGGTCCAGTATGTTTTCCCCTCTTGTGGGAGTGGTAACAAGTTGTTCCATAGCATTTCAGTTTATAAATTCCAGGAACCTTTGGGCTAGGGTGTTGGAGCTAGAGTAATGCTCCCAGTCTATGTTTGGGTAGTTGAAGTCGCCCAATATAATGGTGTTTGGAGAGACCTTCATATTTTCCAGTGTTCTCAGGAAGGCCGAGAGGGGTTCCTGGGTTTGGGAGGGTGGTCTGTAGCAGGCTATAAACTGGAAGGCAGTTTTACCCACTGTTCATTGCACATGGATAGTCTCTGATGCTTCATGCTGTGCCACCAACCTGGAGGTGTGGGTATCTTTGATGAATATTGATACTCCCCCTCCTTTTGTGGTTCAGTCCAAGTTTTGGGGCCGAAAAGCATGGTATGAGGTATAACCTGGTAGTGCTGGGGTGCTCTCGGGAGCCTTGAACCAGGTGTCTGTTACTGCACAGATATCGATGTTCTCCATGCTAAGGAGAGTTTCGAGTGCATGCATCTTGAGGTTTAGACTTCTGGCGTTGAGTAGCATTACTCTTAGTTTCTTATCCCTTGTGATACCTATGGAGGTGGGTTTGTCTTTTGAGCCTTGCCTAAAAAGGCACTATGGGGAAGCAAGAGCCTTTGCCAATATCCGAAAGCCCAGGGGTGACAGGTGCAAGCCGTCCCTAGCGAAGCATCGTGGCTTGTTGAGCATGTCATCTCAGGCTGACAGGCATTGGATCCCCTTTGAATGACACCAATACTTAAGCCAATTGTTGAAATTGATCATCTTGTCTTCATATTGTTGCATCATTCTTGGTGAGGGTAAGATGCTACTCAAGGTCAGGGTCATACCTGCCTGGGCCACATGCTCAGAGAGCTCCTCTATGTCTCTTTTCATGTAGTCCAGGGAGGTACATCTCAGGTCATTCACACCAGCATGGACAATGACTGAGTCATATTTGTACTTGCCTTGGAGTGACCTGAGTGCTTGTGTTATGTGGCGGATCCTAGCGCCTGACAGGCAGCTCACCGTGACCTTCTCCTTGTTCAGCCTGGTGAGCGGGACATCAGTGTGCCTGACGATAGAGTCACCTATTACAAGTGTATCAGGTGTGTTGTTTAGCCTTAAGGGCTGTGACTGTTCAGCACACTGGCTTTGTGAGCTATGTGTTGCACGTGTTTTGTTTTGGGGTAGCAGTTGCTTGGGTGTCTGCTTTGGAGGTCTCTGCTGCTTAGGCAGATTTTTATTTAGAGCCTCCAAGTATGTTTTTGTGTGTTTATGTGTTTCGTTTGCTGTCGTGGTAGGTCTATGTGAGACTGGAATTGTAGTGAGTGTGGTTTCCTTCTCCTCCTGACTGGTTATGTCAGTACTGAGTTGAGAGAGCTTAGCCTCCAGTTTGGCTATATGGATGCATCTCTCACATGTGTTGGAATTTGTTGGGAGGAGGAGAGGGTTGTCTGTGTACATGAGGCAGTTGTAACATTGCCTCAAGATTCCCAGATTCACCAGCTGGACTGGAGAGGAGATTGACAACTGACCTTTGGACATGCTAGAATAGTATTGGGAATTCCTTTATAATTGAAAAAAAGGGCCAATGGGGAACAAGGTACTCAAGGGGAGTTTGTGAGGGTGTAGTGCTTTTAATTTTTTAGTGCTGACTTTAGTGAGCAAGTGCCAGGTAACTTAAATGCAATGTGTTACAGGTAACTTAAATGCAAAAATGACAAACAGTAACTTTCTTTTAAGTGAAACAAGGAAATAAGTACAGTAAGCAATGCAGATATCACTAGGGATCCACAGAAGCGCTGAAAAGCCGCATTTTAGGTGGTATTAGTGTTTCAGGGAAATAACAAGCAAACAAACAACAGCATACAAACAAAGCTAGATTCAGCAGGCCTGGATCTAGTCTATGCTACAGCAAACAAGGTGTACCAATTTCAGTAAGAAACAGTTCAAATATGCAGGCACTATAAGCCTTTAACCAGAAATTCCCAGCTCAGAAGGGCAGAGTCCAGCCTCTCCTCCCACAAGAGTGCAGACCACGAACCTTCTTAATGTAAAATAACTGGCCTGAAGCCCAAGTGCTTAAACCAGAACTAATACACTTTTAGAATAACAGACACTGAGCCCTCAATCAGCAGTTCCCAACTTAGAAGGATGTAAGCTACCTGTCCTGCCACCACAGTGCAGGCCACAAACCTTCCTAATGTAAAACAACTGGTCTGAAGCCCAAGTGCTTAATCCAAAAGACTTAGAATGATAGCTACACTTTAATCAAGTTACTACCAAGCAGTAGTAAATACAATTGAATACTTTAAAGAATGCCTGGATTAGTGCTCAAGTTATACAAACAAAGCTAGATTCAGCAGGCCTGGATCTAGTCTATGCTACAGCAAGCAAGGTGTACCAATTTCAGTAAGAAGCAGTTCAAATATGCAGGCACTATAAGCCTTTAACCAGAAATTCCCAGCTCAGAAGGGCAGAGTCCAGTCTCTCCTCCCACAAGAGTGCAGACCACGAACCCTTTTAATGTAAAATAACTGGCCTGAAGCCCAAGTGCTTAAACCAGAATTAATACACTTTTAGAATAACAGACACTGAGCCCTCAATCAGCAGTTCCCAACTTAGAAGGATGTAAGCTACCTGTTCAGCCACTACAGTGCAGACCACAAACCTTCTTAATGTAAAACAACTGGTCTGAAGCCCAAGTGCTTCAACTAAAAGGCTTAGAATGAGTTACACCAAGCAGTAATAAATACAACTGAGTACTTTTAAGATGATGCAAAAGCAAAATAAAGTAGGAAGAAACACAAATACAGTAAAAGCAGATTTTTTTTTCAGAAAAGTAGCAAAAACAGTAGTAAAAACAATTCACATGCAGTGCAAGCTGGCACACTTGAGTATGTAGCAATATTAGTCCACACACAGTTTGAAAAAATGTAACTAAATTAAAAAGGACTAAAAGCAAGTGCAGAAAGGGTTTATTAGGTAGAATGCGGTAAAGAGATGGGACTGGGGGAGTGTCCTAGATCAAATCTACAGTGGGGCGGGCACTGCAAAAGCCACCAAATTTAAACTACAACCAAGAACAGGGAGTGGGGGTGGGGAAGACAGTTTCAACAGAGATAGATATGAGGAATCACAGTGCAAATTATAACCAAAAATATATATACTGATATCTGTATATTTGCAGAACAGTAAGACAACAGATATCTAAGTAACAATTTAGCTCTATAATACAGAATAATACAAAAAAATATACTCAGCTCTATATATTTGCAGAGAGTCTTGTAAGGCTGTCTCTCAACAATCCACTTTAAATGCAGGCTGCTATTAACAGCAAATTAAGGGAACCTTGAGTTAACACACAAGCTATAGAAACTAAAATGAGGGAGGGGTGTGGGGAAGACAGTTTCAACAGAGATAGATATGTTGAATCACAGTGCAAATTATAACCAAAAAATATATATACTGATATCTGTATATTTGCAGAACAGTAAGACAACAGATATCTAAGTAACAATTTAGCTCTATAATACAGAATAATACAAAAAAATATACTCAGCTCTATATATCTGCAGAGAGTCTTGTAAGGCTGTCTCCCAACAATCCACTTTAAATGCAGGCTGCTATTAACAGCAAATTAAGGGAACCTTGAGTTAACACACAAGCTATAGAAACTAAAATGAGGGTGGGTGTGGGGAAGACAGTTTCAACAGAGATAGATATGAGGAATAACAGTGCAAATTATAACCAAAAAATTATATACTGATATCTGTATATTTGCAGAACAGTAAGACAACAGATATCTAAGTAACAATTTAGCTCTATAATACAGAATAATACAAAAAATATACTCAGCTCTATATATTTGCAGAGAGTCTTGTAAGGCTGTCTCTCAACAATCCACTTTAAATGCAGGCTGCTTTTAACAGCAAATTAAGGGAACCTTGAGTTAACACACAAGCTATAGAAACTAAAATGAGGGAGGGGGTGGGGAAGACAGTTTCAACAGAGATAGATATGAGGAATCACAGTGCAAATTATAACCAAATAAATATATACTGATATCTGTATATTTGCAGAACAGTAAGACAACAGATATCTAAGTAAAAATTTAGCTCTATAATACAGAATAATACAAAAAATATACTCAGCTCTAGATATTTGCAAAGAGTCTTGTAAGGCTGTCTCTCAACAATCCACTTTTTAATGTATTTGGCCTTCTGTTAGTGTGTTCGGTACAGTTTGTGGACTGGAAACTGCTGTTGTCACGTGTCACTGTGCTGCATGGAAATGAGATGCTGTGTCTAGTGCTTTTTCTCCAAACCTGCTCTTTGGGGTAATACAGACAAAAGTAAAACTGTAATGTACATTTAATTTTTTAAATTAAAGCAAAAGAAGCGTGTGTGCCCATGGATTAACAGCAGCAGTAAGTAGCTAGAATATTTGCAACAATTTAAAGGGGTATTTCGATTCCTTAATGAAAAAAGATATGGAATGTTTAAGTTACTTGCAAATATTTCAGGAGGTACCATTATAGTCTACTTCTTAAATTTCTCCTATTCACATTTCTGCTGTATTGTGGTAAGCTGCTTTGAATGACACTATAATTGACTCTGTATTGTGTTACAGTTGTGAGCATTAGTTTTTATATTTTACAGACGTTTCTGTATCCTTTACTGTATTCAGTGCATTTTGGGGACTGGAAACTGTATGGTGTTATTTCCACTCCTTAAACTCCACGAGAAGCAATAATGATCAGTTCTCTCAATGTACAAGATGCCAAGGAATGAAAACATTAATGAAAAATACCTAAAGTACCAAATGGGTGAAATCACCAACTGTGCATGTTTTTGGACTCCCCAGACTTATTTATGTCAACTCCATGGGTGCACACATATGAGGAAGGGAGAACTCTCCACAAACAAATGTATTACTGCAGGCTCACAGATATTGTACAAGCAGTGATTTCCTATGGAATACAGAGATGGGCATTCTGCTACTTGGCATCTTGTGCTCTGGGCAGTTCATGGTTGCAGATTTTGATTTTGGCCTCATGTAGATATACTGTAATGATCACCACCAGATCTCCATGCGAGCTATGTAGCTAGCTATTTATTTTTTGCAGAATTCTGCATTTCTTTGCATATTGGGGAGGTGGGGTATATCAGCTTCTCTTCTAATGCAGTGCTTTCAGCTTGCTTTATTTATCACAATAGATCATTGGTTTATGTTTGGATGCTGGACTTGTCCATTTGGCAATGCTTGATTTATCACATGCTCATTGACTAGTCTAGCCAATCTTGGTAATAGGTTTCATTGTGTCATAATGCCTACATGTCTGCACAAATATATGTACATATATGTAGAATGAATGCTTATCATATATATGTGGAATGTGCCTTTTTTGTATGCAATATCTTACAAAGTTCAATGAACAAAGAATAAAAAAATCTGAGTAGAAATCAAGATCAATACAGAATAAAGTTATTGTTGGTCTTAGTAGAAAACTAGTACACAGTGACTCATTCAGATATTTGCATCATAAGATGGTTACTAAAAAGGAAAATCCTACAATCTCCCATAATTGAAAGGTTGCATAAATAGTAAGCGATACAACAATAAAACATTTGCCAGTGCTGACAATGTAACAAGGTTACACTGTGCTGTAGAGCCATATGCTAATATACTGCTTGTGTACTCTCCGACTGTTTCACTGAAGATTGATTAAACTGATAGGACGCCCTATCCTGCACTTTTATAATCTTCTTCCCTTTATCCTTCTTCCCTTCTATAGTCAAAATATGAACACCATCTCTCATACTAAGACATCACTCAATTTTACCTCTCTGTCTCTAATCATGTAATCTGTAATATCTCTTTAAATATCTTATTAGAATTGTGTCAGGGTTCATTTATCAAACACTAATCTATGTAACAAATAATATGACTATTGAGTTTTTCTTCACATATTCTCTTCAACTCATGTTATTGTTTTTATTGCACTCTACTGTAAAGCATATGTTCTATGTTTTTCTCATTACAACATTTTTTCACTCATGTTTTATAGTGTAACCTGATACTTTGTGATTTAAAATATTTGTACTTGATGTTTTATAATTTAACATGATACTTTCTGATTGAAAATATTTGTACTTGATTTTTGAATTATTGGGATTGTGGATAATTTTCCTCAGGCCTCCCCTGAAAATGGGCATTTTCTGGCCAAGTCAGACTTTCCTGGTAAACAAATGTCAAATAAATAAATACATTGATCATGCTTATTCTAGCAAATACCATGAAAGGTAAATGCCTCTGTAAAGTGAAGCACAGAACACCCTGTATTCACAGCATTCTATTCCCTGTGTCCCTATAACTATTATAATCTACCCCAAAGATTGAAAAACCTTAGGGTAAGCAAATGCATTCTTGCTTGCTAGTCCACAACTGTGTCTGTAGTATCCATGCACTACATGAAACATCCGCACTAACAGTTTGAAAGCTTTCACAATATTAAGGATTGAACTAAGTTATCACCCTTCTGTATGCAAACTGCATTAGGTCAGCTGTCAGAAAACACAATCACAAAACAATGCACTGCAGTCTTGTGCTAAGCACTTAACATGTAATGCTGTGTCTCTTATATCATCCATCTGTCTGTATTATACCTCATACTTACATTGTCATAGTGTCACTTCTCAGCTACTGCCCCCCATATTCACAGAGCATGTAGACTCAACAGTGTATCAGACTGGTTTGCATACTTGTCTTAACCTTTACACTAGCAGTGTAGGGCACTCTGTTAATTACAAGTAACCAGCATCTCACTGACCAAGTTTTCAGATGATTGCTAGCTAGGTGAAGTCATACAATCCCTGAAAGACCAAATATCTCCAAGAAGGCCTGCCATAGATTAATAACTGGTGCCAGAGCCACAGTCTTAAACTCAATGCTAAGAAATGCATAATAGTATCCTTTGGGAAGATGGCTACGCCTGGACAGTACTACACTGATAATACACCCCTAAGAGATGATACAGCTGGTCAAAGATATGGTAATTAATGTAGAGAGTATCCTGGCCTTTGACCATCATTTGTCTATGGTAGTAAGGTAATTATTCTATGTTGTGCAACTTATAAGCAAGGGTATGGCATCTAGGTCTAAGGATGTAACTTTTCTGCTCTACTCAGCCCTCATCAGAGCAGTCAATGAGCACAGTGCCCCTTTCAATATGTACCTGATCAGGCACATGCAACAACTGGAGAACATACAAAGATTCATCACAAAAAGAATACAGGGCATCAACAGCTGTGTGGACTGCTAAAACCCTATCCCTCTACTCTGTCTGCTACAGACTGCTGAGGGACTATCAGTGCCTAGCCTGCAAAGTATCCACTGACCCCACTTTGATGGGCCTGTTCACATTTGCAAAACAAATAGCATCAGAATTAAAAGATCTAGGAACCTAAACCTCATCTGCAACATAAATGTGACATGTTGGTGGGACAGCTATGTGTCTCAGAGACTACCCCTTCTCTGGAATAGGCTTCCCATCCATGTGAAACAGAGGTCTTCTCTAGCCCAATTCAAGTGTAACTTGTACTGGTGGAGAGGGAATTGGTAATTTACCCGTCTGGCTCCCATGTCTCTAATAGACAGAGGCAGCCTGTAAATGCTAAACCACCCAAGCCCAAGCATACATATACCCTTAAGATAACATTGAGTACCAAAATTTGTCAGATATATTTGGGAAACATGATTATTTTAAAAAAGGGCCCAGCAGTCATTTGCCTTGTATACATCTATGACCCTTTGAGAAATATGCACCCAGTTGTATGTGTATGATTAGTCTAATATAGCATGATGTGACTCACTTTGGGTATCTTATTTCTTGCTTGCCCACCTCCTCCAGCAGCTGATCATCATTCATCCCAGCTCACTGGGTCTAGCAGACCTGCCTTAGTATCCCCCAAACTCAAGCCAATCC
This sequence comes from Protopterus annectens, assembly GCF_019279795.1. Taxonomy (NCBI): domain Eukaryota; kingdom Metazoa; phylum Chordata; order Ceratodontiformes; family Protopteridae; genus Protopterus; species Protopterus annectens. The sequence continues at coordinate 664,373,079 of NC_056739.1, forward strand.
ACATCTGGGGCCAGTAAGGAGACCGAGGTCACTGGTGCCAGATCATATTGTTGCTGGGTAGTGTGTTCTAAAGCCTCACCTTGGCAACCCTGTGATCACCTCATCATCACTGTCTTAATAGGTGCATGTGCAACCTCTGACTAAGCAGTACACCAGCTTGCAATATGGGGCTTGCAGGCTTGTAATGCTGCCATACTGGATATAATGAGAAAAGATGATGTCTGCCCCTCACTTTCACCCATGATCTCCTGCAGCCCCGACAGTGCCTGTGCCACTAATCAAACTCAGATCATGTGGGTTACAGTAAGAGCTTTGTCCCTTCGTACAACAAAGCCATTCTTGCTTTGGTTGATATTTTTTACTGAAAGTGACCAGCACTGCTTAACACTCTCATATGTTGCATATGTGTCAATATTTGCATGCTAAGAAACAAAAATGTATTTATTTTTTATTTATTTCAGTTTGATGACCAGGGAGGTCCACTGGGCTCAGGAGCCCAATTTCAGTGGAGGCCTGGGGAGAAAAGCTCTACATTACATAGTAAACATTAAGATACAGCAGATTAAAATTAAGATTCAAAGATACAGTTACATTATAAATCAGACACATGATGTGGTACATTGGTTACATAGCATGTGAGTCATGTGTTGACACGACTGTTTCAATGGTTACATAGAATCGGAGTCTTGTGATGGCAGTACAGGTACAAATGTTAGGGAGGGGAGAAAGGGAAAGCTGACTATTTACAATATTTACATTATGTACACAAGATAACATTGTAGAGTGAGTAGTATCCAGGGGAGCTAAGTTGTTAGAAATAGGAGTATAAAAATACAATTTCGACTAGAGAAAGAAGAAGGCATCTGTCAATATAACACAGATGGTTGCAACTGTGACCTGCTAACAAGTTTTATCCTGTAATACTAGGTTTGACTATCCCTTCCTACTGGTCTTCTGTGAGAACACATTTAAGCAGAGCACTGACCCAGTGTTTCCCTCTGGAATGAGCCACTTGTATGTAATGAGCTAACATTGTTGATAAGTGAATAGAAATGTACAGCACAAAACACAGTGTTATATTTATTTGTACTTTCATCATTGTTCCCTGTAGTCACAGGTACAGGGTTTGACTTCTAATGTCTCACTTTGCCTTTTGTGTGATTCCGAGTTAGACAGTGCTCCTGGGTCACCCTGAAAAGAGGCAGTTTTGTCCAGTGGGCTTACCTGGTTAACAGTTGCATAAAATAAAATAAAAATAAAATACATACTTCCTCAGGCTGACTACAGAATGAAAAATATCCATTTTCTGTGCGTTCTCATATGCTGTGTGTCAGCTCATGCAATGCCACTTCTGTAAGCTATCTATGGCTCTATGGCCATTCATATGCAGCCATGACGATGCAGTAATATATATTTTTACATGGCAGTATAGCCAATATGGATCTGGAGCTACCTGACTGCATTTAGAGATCTCAGACATGGGCCACAGGGTAACACTTCCTGGACATTTTTTTATGTGAAGTGTAGTAATATTTTCCTTCAAAAGTACAAGTCAGAGCTAACTGGGTACATACCTCAAAATGAAAGGACAATACAACCATGAGAAGACAGTCAAACACTCAAAATGGCATTTTTCTGCCAGACTTATAGCACAACAGAAATCATGAACTGTTGAAAATAAGAATATCAATGCTCTTACTGAGTTATTAGTTAGTTTCTTTAATCACTCAACAAAAGCATTAATAAAGGTAAAGACAGCACTGGCAAATGTCAATTTTTCCCTCTAATACCTAAAAAGGCTCCCCCATAATCTATACCCACCACTTTCCTAAGTATACTTGAGAGTACCCAACCTTGAGAGAAAGAGGAAAACTCCTTACTCCCACAGTTCTATGTGATTGATAAACTGAACAGTTTATGATGAATCAGGGATTCAGCTAAAGAAATTCAATGAATACAGGAGTAAACAAATGAGTGTCGGTTTAATCCACATAATCCACCTATATGGGATTCTTTATACTTCCGTTTCATCTCTTATCTCTTTCTCTTTCTCTTTCTTTTCTTTTACCATATGTTGAGTCAATGCTTTATTTAACACAGTAAGGCCTATAGCACCATTTCATAGTTCCTTAGTAAGTTGCGAACAGGTCAGTATCTAAAGACCTCCAGAATTCATCTAATAAATGATGCATCCTTAGTTGTAATGGCAGGTTGTTCCATGATCTCACAATACTTTGGGTGATAAACCTTGATTAAAAAGTGATTTTGCATTTTGCTACTTATAAAGTTTAATTTGTTCCATGAGAAGTTAGCCTTCATTACAACAACTCAGTATTTGGAAAAAACAACAAGAGAGGCAAACTGACACGACCACACTCTAGTTTATTGTTAGCACTTTCGTATAGCAAATGCTTATACTTCTTCAGACAGTTTTTTTACCCACATCTCCCTGTTTAAAAAGCATCACTATTACTTCAATGAGCCCATTAAGGACTCGTTATTCAGTTAAAAGAAGTCTGCTGTTATATAACCTATTAATACTTAAAGGTAAAACATGTAAACCTACTGAACATAAAATAAACTGCTCTTGACAAGAGCATTAAATATTTACCACTCCACAATTATTATTACCATCTCCACAATATTTAATATAAGTCATTTTTCTTTATCATGAAGTGCAGAGGATGCTACGCACAGTGTGCCATATAACTGGCAGTAATTGATAAGCGCAGCTACACATTCCTGATATGTGATTGTCCTGCACCCCATATTGCTTTTAATAAATTTTCTTTGAACACTATGCAATATAGAGAGATCACATTTTGAATATGTGCAAAATAATGAGTTGGATTAAATTAGAGACCTAACATTTATCATAAATAACAGATCTGGTCAAAACATTTCTGAGAATGAGGACCATAACACACACACAGCATTTGCCTTAACACATACATGCATTCTTTTAAACATTAAGCTAGAACTTATAAATATACCAAGGTCGCTGTAGTCAGTCGCTTGCTCTGTAACATGACCCAACAAAATAAAAAGTTGTTCACATCTGAAATGACCAAAGTACATAACATCTGCCTTAGATGGAGTGATACAAAGATTATTTCACCAGTCAGGTAAGTAAAAAATGTCAGAAATGCTCCAATTATAAATCCATCAGCATATTTAGACATCTAGAAAGTGCTATTCATAGATAAAAATTAAAATACAAAGTTAAACAGTATAGGGCCTAAAACAGATACCAGTGGAGCACTGGTAGCTCTCCCTAACCATTTCAAAAAGTGCCCCTTGTCTTTAACTTGTTGACAAGTCAGCAACTAAACCCTTTCAATACCATAGGGATTTATCTTATGCATTAGCATGGAATTAATCATTGTGATTTGAAAGGTACTATCAAAAGCCTTTGATAGATCTGCATGTCAGTTGGTGCAGAAGATTAAGGAACTGGTAATAAGCTATTTCCTGTGGTGCAGTGGTCAAGGGTTTGATTCCATCAGCCTCCATTGCCTGACTGTGTGACTTTGAGCAAGTCACTTAACCAAACAGCTTTTGCAGGCTGAGTCTGAAAATTTTCCATGGTGATCAATGCTCTACCCTGGTAAGTAAATACAAATAAAGAAAAATAAATCAAATTTAAGTGTGCATCCACCACACTAATACCATTATCTAAGGCTTCACTAACAGTTTCATAAAATCTAGTCAAACTGGTAAGAGTCAATATTTTCTTTGTGAAATCATGTTGTTTCAGATCAACAGGTACAAGAACATTCTCAGGGATGTTCAGAAATGATAATAAATAACTATCAAAGCACCTGCCTGTGACATCAGACTTATTGGATATTAGTGCTATAATCAAAAGATCCAATCTTACGTATTTATTGACATTTGATTACCAGGAAAGTCCAACTCCATAGAAGCCCATTTTCAGCAGAGGCCTGGGAAGAAAAGCTCCAGATTATTACAACACATTTTAAGTCATGTAAAGCCATGGAAAGAATTATCATGGTAATGATCAATAGTGATATAGAAAAAGTCCAGACACTGGACCCTATCCTGTTTGGTTTTGTCAAGGGCAGATCATGCCTACTCAACCTGGTGGACTTCTTTGAGTAGGTCAACAAAGCAATGGATGAGAGCAAAATGCTTTACACTGCCTACCTTGACCTGACCAAGGCATTTGACACAATACCCCACTTGGACATTGTTGACAAATGAAAGCGGTTAGGTACAAACTCATATGTCACCCACTGGATAGCCAACTGGCTCACAAACAGGACCCAGGAAGTTAGAATTGGGGAGTCCACCTTTACAAAGATGACTGGAGTCCCTCTGGGATCAGTCCTTGGGCCGCTCCTTTTTGGCATTTACTTTTCTGAAGTCAAGGCCAATATTAATGGTCTCTGGCTGATTAAATTTGCAGATGATTGCAAATTAGAAGCTGTCATTGAATACCACACTGACACAAATGTTCTCTGGGTGGGGCTGACAACAGACAAACAACTGGTGTCTGAGCCATTGACTAAAACTAAATGCCAAGAAATGTATAATAGTGTCCTTTGGGAAGTCATCCATCCCTGGTAACTATCATGTTGATAACACAACCCTTAGAGCTGACCCAGTTGTCAGGGGCTTAGGGACACACATAGATAATAATTTAGCCTTTGACCATCACATGTCTACTGTAGTGAGGAAATCATTCTATGTTGCACAACTTATAAACAAAGGTATGGCATCTAAGTCCAAGGAAATCATTGTTTCACTGTATTTGACATTCAAAAGATCTATCATTGAGTACAATGCCCCCTATGCCTGACATACAGGGTATTGTCAGACCCCACTCTGATGGACCTCCTGCATATCCACAAAAGAAACAGCACCAGAATTATTCATTCTAAAGACTTAAACCTTCCCTATGATATTAATAGGACCTGCTGGAGAGACAGGTATGTATCCCAGAGATTACCCCATCTCTGGAACAGGTTCCCCATCCATGTGAAGTATAGTTCCTCCCTAACTCAGTTGAAGTGCAACTTGGAAAATTGGATGGGTGAAAGGAAATGCATCCCTGGTTTGCAACCTATGTCTCTGATGGACACAGGCAACCTGTACATGTTTCATCTCCCAGGCCATAGTTTGTAATTATTTCATGTCCCAAGCTTCTGTTTACACTGATCAAGGGTATCAGAAATTGTCAGTGATTAGGGATGCATGGCTAGGCTTAAAAAGGCCCTTGTGGTCATTAGCCTAGTAAACACCTATGGACCTATAAGAATAACAATTTTACAATCTTCAAAAATAAAACAAAAACATCTGCAGTTTAAATAATTCTAACAAATTAGACATAATATAAAAACAAATTTTAAGAATCGCTAGATTTATGACAATCATTTACTATTTAGAGAAATTTTAGACAGTTTGTAGAGAAATTAAAGGTAAGTTAGTATAATACAAATAGGAATTGCAATATCAAGTGAGGGAAAAACAGGCTTATGATATATTTAGAGAGAAGGTCAGGGCAGAGAATTAGATAACATTAAGGACATAAGTGAAGAAGGGAGAGTAAGGAAGTATAAGGAGTGAAAAGATTCCTGCTCACATTTAGAGATATAGTTTTTCTGGGATTTGAGCAAGAACAGATACATATTTTAGTTAGGAAGTCTTTCAGAGTGGTTTTGAAAGATGGAATGGAGAGTATTGACTTGATGGATACAGGTAAGGAGTTACAAGCCATAGGGTACAATCTTATCCATTGGTACAATATTTGCCTGGCTTCATCCTGTGATTGGAGATTCTTTTGGAATTCACACTTGATGTACTATTTTCTTCATCTGTCTCACAGTGTACATCAAACTACATAACTCAGGCACTTCATCTCAGCCACGTCTAGCTTCCTCAATTGCTCTGTCTTCATTACCCAGTTTTGCATGCCATAAATAAGCACTGGTTAGACCACTATGTTGTACATCTTATTTTTTATCTTCATTAGCATAAGCCTGATAAACAGTACTCTTGGCACTTTGTGCCATTTGGCTGCAGATTTTACCTCTGACCTCTTCATACAAAAATTCTTCTCTTCAGCTACTTCTCTCAGATACTCAGAGGACACTATTTTCCCTGCTTTCTTAGTTTTCAGCTTCTACTGATTCCCCATATTTACTGCCATGACTGTCTCTACTCAGTTTTATCTCATATGTTTTCAGTTTTCATTCCAGTCCTCTTTTATTTGCTGAAGTTCCTGTTCAGAGTTTGCATATAGTGTAACATCTGAATTCAGGAACTTTGTTACTCTTTCCACTTTGACTTGTTTAACTGATTCATTCCATCACCAATATGAACAGGAGGGAAATTTGAACTTAATGCTTATTTACACCCACTGGGATCCACCCTCTGTGCCCAAGCATTGTTCTTAATTGTGCCATTGGGTATTTCTACATAGTCTGCAGTATGCCTAACAATGTTACAGGACATTAAATCACTGCAGGACTGCCCAAATTATGTGTCCCAGCACCTCATCATACACTTTTAGTATGTCTAGAAATGCCCATTCAAAGATGTTTCTATCTGTAGCTGCTTATCCACTATCTGTCCTACCACAAACATTAGGTCAGTTGTAGTCCAGCCTGACATGAATCTTCCATCTTGCTTTCTACTACTCTGAATATTCCTTTAACAGTTTTCCTCTCTATCACTTTATATAGTGTGACAGGAAATATTTTACTTCTGTGCTACCCGCAGTTGTGAGTATCTCCTTTGTCCTTGAGTTTTCCATACAGTGATGAGCAAGCACCTCTTGCTTTACCGCATTTAGTCAGTTATGATACTGTATAGTTCATAGAGCTAACTTCTGCCTATTTCCTAGCTACTCTTAGAAACAAATAATAATAATTATAAAATATGTGCTGTGAAAGATATACTGTTTTATAGCTGCCTGCTTTTCTGCAAGGGTAAACACAGTTTGGGATAGCAAAACTCTTTTGCAGACAGTACCAGTCTAATATACAACATCTGGCAACTGTAACCAAATATGTCATGGTTTGGCTATACAAATCATACCCATGTCCACCAAATAATACATAGCAACCATGGGTATTGCCTTTCAGCACATTTCATCTCAAGCCAATTAATTTGTGTGAACAGCTGTCCTTGAGGATTAATGGTAAATGCACAATGTTGCCTTGAACAAGAGCCAACACCAGCCACAGCCACAGTCAAATATGTTTTACACTGTATAGCTGCAGATCAGTGTTAAAATCCTAGACTTTCAAATATTTCACCTACTTTAGATAGAGCTTAGAACCTTCAAGTACAGTCTCACCAAAAGTGATTAAAATTTGTCCAGAATTATTTGCACAGAAAAATACAATGTTTTCTAGAAAGAGTGTGTGAGTTGACAGCAAATTATTACTTTCAAGAACAAATACCCTCTATCCCAATTCATTGCAAAGCTGCCAAAAGCAAGACTTCTCTGGGAAACGATGAACATAAATTGCTGTTTACTTTAAAGTGAGCTAAACTAAAATATCTGAATGGTAACATTTGTTTTTGTATTTATTTCTTTGTATTTGTTTACCATGAAAGTCTATGAGATGTGAAAGTCTCCCTTTCAGTGTTTGAATAGTATTTTGATTCATTGTTTCAACACCACATACAGAATTATAAGTAGCAGGCCTTTGTAATAATGTACCAGCAGTATATCAGTATAATAATAATTTTCAGTTTTTAAAAGGAGTCTGTTCTTGATATTTGCATCTCCACTGAATCTATTCCTTTAACAATGCATACAAGAGTACCAATACATTGTCTGCACAAACATTACTTAATGGGGTTAGGCCAGGCAAAGGTAAGCCCCCCCCACACCTTGTTGAAGGGAGTAGTAGTCCACAAATGTTGACAGGCCAAAGAAGAGTTATAAAGATGATAGAAAGGACAACTGAGGATAAGAAAGAAATAAATTGTCTCATTATTATACAGGAAGTCCGGAATTTCCAGTTAGAAGAAATTCAAAAAGATTAAGAGAAAAAAATACAGGAAAGAAAAATACAAGAAAAACTGTCAAAAGCTTCAAATACAAATTTGTGTTCATTAATACAACAAGTCTGTGAAAAACATTATATAGTCCAAGAAACATTGGGCCATTGGGAAAAAGAAGTAACTGAGGAAGTGCAAAAATATAAAAAACAAAAGCAAGAGATTTTTGAAAAAGTGTAAAAAATAACCATGAACATGAAAAAGAAAGAGAGATATGATATGGCGTAATATTTATTCAAAGGAGAAAGCCAAACTAATCAACAAAAAAGCAGCTCTAAATATATTTGAAGAGAAATACAGGCAAACGAACCAAATCAGGGAAACCTTCACAATATAAAAAATAAGATCACAAAGAAGGAATGCAGAACAAAAGATTAGTAAATTAGAAGTTAAATAGAAGTTGAAGTTGTGGAATACCTGCAAAGTGAAAGATTTGGTGTAGAGAGTCTAACACAGGTTATATCACAGAATGAAGAAACAACAAGTCCCCAAAGTAAGGACAAACAGGAGGAGCGGGAGACATCTGAAGAAGAAATATGGACATGGGAAAGAAAAATAGATTTAATATGATGTAATATTTATACAAAGGAGAAAACAAAACTAATCAGTACAAAAAGCAGCACCAAAAATATTTGAAAAGCAATGCAAGCAAAACATGCAGATATGGAACATTTTGCAATACCAAAAGTAAGAAAACAAAGGGGGAAGTAGAAAAGATGATTAGTAATGGAGAAGTTAAAGAAATAGTAACTATAAAGTTGTAGATTACCTGTGAAGTGAAGGACTTAGTGTAGAAAATCCAGGTCTGGTAATGTCACAGCAAGATGGAACAATGAGTACCCAAGTTAAGGAGAAACCGGTGGAATGGGAAGCAGCTGATCATGTGCCACATGAAGATACTAGCCTTCAGTAAGAATCCTGCATAAAAGCAAAGATGGAGTTGGAGAGCAAGGGAAGGAGGAAGAAATAGTGGCAACTCTGATACAGTCAAACTTGTGTTGTGATAGGCCAGTGGGTTCCCATATGAAAGAGCAATGGATGATGCAAGGTGCAGCTGAAGAGAATATGCCACAGGAAGATGTTCTGGAACTTTCTGTGGAATGCCCACAGCAAATGAAGAACAAAGAATGTGCCCTCAGTTTATAAGAAAATTATCTAAGGGAAAAGTTGCTTGACTTAATAATGATCAAGTCAATAAGACCCACATGTTAGAAGTATGACACAACAAACAGAGTTATTAAAACTATTAACAGAAATTCATGCGATATAACAGAAGCAAATAAGATATATTACTGTGCAGTTGAATTAATAACAGATAAAGTCTTACCACAAAAACACAGAGCAGTAAGGAAAAGGAAGGGGAGGAATCAAATGCCATCATGGAAGTATCGAATAGAGAAAACTATAAAACAATTAAGACAAGAAGTGGAACTGTTAGAAGAGTATAGAACAGGGAACAGATCAACAAAAAAATTCAGAAAGACAGACATGATAAAATCAATGTACAGTTTAAGAACATACTAGGATCTATCATACACTATTGCAAACAATAAATTAAAGATATCAGCAAAGGCAGAGAAAAAATTAGAAGATATGCAGAAAAAATTAAAGGAAAAGTGCAAAATAAACAATTCATTGATGATCCTAAAAGGTTTTATGAAGAATTGGGAAACAAAGTAAAAGGAACACCAAATGTTTGGTGATTGGTATAATGGTTAAAGTGTTTGACTCACAGACACAAGGTACAGTAAAGTCTATCTTAAACCATCCTAACATCATTACATATACAGCTTCACCCTTCAAACTGAATAGCTTTTCTTAACTCACCTAGTTACAAATGTTATCAGTTATGGATTACCATTATGGTTTTGATGTATTATGTAAAGTATCATGCACTGTATTTGGGAAATGATGTAAAAGGGAAAATGTCTTACTTCTGTACCTGTGAAATTGTAATTGATAATACTTATGTTGTATGTGTTTTGTTATATATGTAGAGTTTCTCTCCGGGCCTCTGCTGAAAAAGGACTTGTATCCAGTCAGACTTTCCCAGTAACCAAATGTAAAATAAATTAAAAAAAAAACCTCAATTATGCCATTAGAACAAAAGGTTAATAAAAGAAAGTCATATGGAACAAAGGATCATTTATTGTTAAATAAAATCATAATGGAGAATTGTAAAAAAGGAAGAATCTAAGTATGGCATGTATAGATAACAATAAAGATTTTGAAAGCATCCCATATTTAAGGATAAAGTGCTTATAGGTGAATAAGATATACCCTAAATTCCTTAATTACATTACAGTGACCATGAAACAGTGGTAAGCCACTTTGCAGCTAAACAATGTTATTATCCCTGGGATAAAAATTCAAAGGGGGATATTTACAGCTGATCTTTCATCTTGCCCTTAACCCATTAAGCTGTTTTCTTAACAGATTAGGTCATGGTTACATTTTGGCAACCAGAAAACTACCAGGTATAAAGACTTCTCATCTTCTTTTGTGGATGATTTAAATCAGTATAGTTCATCAGATGAGGAACTGAAAGCACAACTGCAAGTGGTTAAAACATTCTCAGATGATATAAGAATGTCATTTGATCTTGTTAAATGTGCAATAGTAGCATTTTAAAGTAGGAAAGCAGCAGCACCAAGACAATATCATGGCCAGGAATGTGATATAAAGGAACTTGAGCAGGAAGGACTGTATAAAGGGTCTATATTAGAACATCGAAATTTCATTATTTCGAATGTTCTAACATCGACCCCTATTCAGCGAACGCTGACAACATCGAACATTCAGAACAGCAATTTTTTTCCTAGGGAAAAAATTTGCTGTTCCAAAACACACACACAACACAAGCACACCAAACAAACAGCAATTCACACACATACACCCAAAATCTTGCAGCTAACCCTACACTAAACTGTACAAACACCACTAACTATCTACTTACCTTAACCCAAACCCTAACCCTAAGATCCGTCACCATTGCACACTCACCTCACACACACCCTAACCCTAACTCACCTAACCCGCCATAACCCTCATGTCCACACAATCACACACATACCTCCCTCGCACCCTAACCCTAACTCACCTAACCCATGCCCAATCGCACACTTACGTGAACCCGACCCGTAACTTTCCACCACAGCAATGAAAATAGCGAAACGACAGAAATGGACAACCGAATTCTTTCCCTAGGAAAAAATGTGGTTATCTGTCGTTTCACTATTTTCAGCATTCGCTGAATAGGGGCCAATGTTAGAACGTTCGAAATAATGAAATTTCGGCATTCTAATATAGACCCCTGTATAAACATTGGGGAAATGATAAAGAATAAAACGTGAACAAATAGATTCAAAGATTCATAGTTACTAGCCTATCAACCTGGGAGGGTCTTTCGAAGCATAGCCAATGTGAAGAAAACTCAGTAAGGAATAATTTAGAAGATTAAAATTAATATTGAAAACAGCCCTGACATCTAACAGCAAAGTCCAAACTATAATCCAATTTGCTCTTCCTGTTCTAACTTATAGTTTTGTAGTGTCTGGCTGTAAAAGATATTGGTTCATTTGGATAGGAAAACATGCTTCACACTTATCAAATGATATATAAAATGAGTATTTATGTAGAAAACACTGGACACAACCACCACGATGTAATGGACCAAAATTTTAATGAAAAGATAAAATAAAATAAAAAAATTTTGGTCCATTAAATCGTGGTGGTTGTGTCCAGTGTTTTCTACAGAGCATCCTTCTTTTTTGGGACGTATACCTTTGGATGGTAGCAGCATTTTATTCTTTATCTTAAAAATGAGTATTTACCAAGATTATATATTCCTCATTCTGAAGGAGGTATGAGCCTCCCCTAAACTGATTTCATGTATAGAACTACAATTGAGGGACTGCATACATATCTACTGACCTCACCAGATCCAAACATAGTGAAAGTTTTAAAACATGTGGAGAACAAGTCTAAGATGACTTCCCTGCTTAGTTTAGCAAAAGCATACCAGCATCACGTGGGAATGGAAATCATACAAAAGGTAGACAAAAAACAAGCAGCAAATAAATGTGCCCAAAAACATATTTATTTGACATTTGTTAACCGGTTTGTCCAGCTGAAACAAGTGGCCCATTTTCAGTGGGGACCCGAGGAGAAAAGCTCCAGTTTACAGATATTTACAAGTAAGTGTAGAATAGAGAGCACAAATGTTTACATGCAGCATTGAAAAATAGAGTACAAAGACAAAATATACAATAGTGTATGTGGAGAGAATACAGTTGTTGGTATGCAGTAATGAAACTTAATTTACATTGACTATACAGCAAGAATCAATTTTATTCAATACTTAAAAAAATCTTTATAATAACATGAGTGATCAGTCAGTACAAGCATGTCCTTTATCAGGTAGTATAGTAACAGTAAAGAAATTTTTAGCAGCTTGAATGAGACAGATAATTTTGTTAATGTAAGAAAGGAGATAATGTGGACAGAATAGAGAGAAGAAGTAGGCGAGAAGTAGTAGAGAGATGGAGTGGAAATGGATGGCTAAGGGGGATTATGGGAACGGCAGGTTCTGGAGTTAAGGAGGTAGGTTTTGAGTTTGGTTTTGAAGAGACTGGTTCTGTTAATGTTGCGGATATTGGGAGGAAGCCTATTCCAGGCCTGGGAGACTGAATTTTTGTACAGAAGTTTGCCAATGTTTTCATTTGGTTTATAGATAGCAAGGAGGTTCTGGCCAGAGCTACGAAGAGAACGAGCTGGGGTATACGGGGATATTAGGGATGAGATAGAGGGGCAGGCTTGAGGATTTTTTAGCAAAGAGTGTGTGAGCTGAAGTTGGGAGAGGAGCAATAGCTGGGGGAATTCAAGCCACTGGAGTTATTTTAGGGCAAGGCAATGATGTGATTTATATGGTTGTTCAGAGGCAAATCTGGCTATATTGTTACAGATTTGTTCAAGTTTGGTCAGTAGGGATGACTGGAGATGGGTAAGAGTAGGGGAGGCATAGGGAAGGTATGGAAGGAGGAAGGCGTGGGCAAGAGTAGGTTTGGAGTCGAGAGCTAGGAATTTTTTGTTTGTATATAGAAAACCTAGTTTCTGATTGGTTTTCTTAATACAGTGTTGTATATGGATATCAGATTTTAGCTAGTCATGGATTATAGTGCCAAGTAATTTGCTGTGAGATTCTGCTTTGATGAGGGTGTTATTAAGAGAGGAAATGACAAAGGTGTATTTATGGTGGGAGAGAGTTTTGGGAAAGAATAATAGGAGTTAGTCTTTTTAGGGTGGAGTATGAGTTGGTGGAGAGTTAGCCATTTTTCCACACATGAGAAAGTGTTTTTTTGTAATGGAAAGAAGGCTAGAGATGTTGTCAGAGACAGACATGAGAGTAGAGTCATCAGCATATTGTATGAGAGAGGAGGTGGAGCAGGAGGAGTAGAGATTATTAATGAAAATGTTGAAAAAGAGGGGACTAAGGATAGAGCCTTGTGGGACACCAGCCTGAATGGGTAGGAAAGGGAAACAGGTAGATTGCCATTGCACAGACTTGAGCTGGTTGGAGAGGTAGCTGGAGAACCACTGAATTGTAGAGGGGGAGAGTTTAGGTTCAGTTAGTTTAGCGATTAGCTTAGGCTGGGAGACAGTATTGAAAGCTTTAGAGAGGTCAAAGAATAGGGAGGATACCAGACAATTTTTGTCCACTGTTTTGGCAATAATGTGGGTAAAGGATAGGAGGGTAGTGGAGGTGCTATGTTTAGGCCTGAAACCATGTGAGAATGGGTCAGAAGGTTTTCTTCAATTAGGTATTTAAGAAGTTTGAATACATTTTTCAAGGATTTTGGAGAGTGTGCAGAGGATAGCGATTGGTCTGTAGTTTGATGGGTCTGTGGAGTTACCTCCTTTGTGAAATGGTATGGTAAAGAGAGATTTCCAGATGTCAGGGACAGTAGCCTCCTGGATGGATCGGTTAATAAGGATAGATACAGGGTAGGTTATAGAGAGGGCTGCAAGTTTAAGAAAGGGGGAGGGAAATTGTCTGCGGAGGGAGAGCATGCTTTTTGTTTTAGTAGGAGAGACTTTATATGGGCAGTGGAGACTAGGTTGATACAGAAAGAGTAGGTGTTAATTGTTGTATGTGTTGTATGAAAGAGGTCTTGGTTGTGGCAGGGTTGGGTTAGTTTTTGAACTGATTTAATAAAGTGGGAATTAAGTAAGGTGGCTGTTTCATGGGGTTGATTGTTAGGGAAGGGATTGGGGGTGATATACTCACCAGGGTGCATTATTTTATTGATGGAGTGCCAGAACTTTTTGGGGTTGAACTTATGGGTGCATTGCGCCTCATAGTAGAATTTTTTCTTGTCTTTAATGATTTGTTTTTTGAAAGATTTTGTAATTCTTTATATTTTTGGACAAGCGGAGGAGATTTAGTTCTTAGCCATTGTTTCCAGTACTTGTCTCTCTTTTTCATGAGAGTGAGGGTGCGTTTAGATAGCCAGGGAAAGCAAGTATTCGTACTAACCTTTCTTAGGGGGGCTACAGAGTTGAGGATATAGATAAAAGTGTGATTAAAGTATAAAACAGCATCATTGAGGGGAAGGTACTTTAAGTGGTTTCAGTTAGTAGCACTGAGCCTGTCACTGAAGATTTCAGCATTAAAGAAAGAGAGGTTGCAACATTCTCTAATATGATGGGACTTAGGTATTTCAGCAGAGTATCTTTTCACTCAAATAGGAACATAGTCACTTAGGGAGTTGGGTAGGGAACAGGGGTTATGATATAGGATATGGTCAGAGGTAAGAATCCAGTCTAAGGTTGAGCAGTTTGAGTTTGAGTTATTGTAGCCAGTAGGAGTTGAGATAAGTTGGTGAAAGCCATAGAGGTTAATCTGTAGAGTAGGAGAGGTAGTTGATAGTTGTTGCCAGTCTATGTTAATCTCACCCAGTAATAAGGTTTCATAGTGGATATGAATTGAGAGCCAGGATAGGATAGATTCAAGGAGAGGAATGCTGTTATCAGGTGGAA
The DNA here is from genome assembly GCF_019279795.1 of Protopterus annectens. Classification (NCBI taxonomy): domain Eukaryota; kingdom Metazoa; phylum Chordata; order Ceratodontiformes; family Protopteridae; genus Protopterus; species Protopterus annectens. The sequence continues at coordinate 664,388,154 of NC_056739.1, forward strand.
TATATATATATATAACTGCAATGGCAATTTTCTTTTGGGGGTTTTGGTGGTAGTTAAGAAGTAGTAGATCAGCTAGGCGGTGGTAGAGGTAGGGGTGATAGGTTAAGTTACTCTGAGTACATGATTGCAACTTCTCCACCTTTTTAGGCAGTTCTATCTAGACAATAAATATTGTAGTGGGGGGTATAATTTCAGAATCAAAGATGTGTGGTTTTAACCAAGTTTCAGAATGTGCTAAGAGATTAGGGGAATAGAGGGAGAGCCAAGAGTGTAGCTCTGTAACTTTATTGGGTAGGCTCTGTATGTTGATGGTGTATACGGAAACGGGACAGTAGCCTCCTGGATGGATCGATTAATAAGGATAGATGCTTGGTTGGGTTGGAGTTAATGTTAGATGTGGTGGGGGTTCCAGGATTGGGGTGAATGTCACCATCAAGTAGTAGGGTGTGTGAGAGTGGCCATGGCTTTATGAGGTAGAAATAGGGATGACAAGGTTTATATCTGGGTTCAAGGGATGTAGTTGAGAAATTGAATATTTTAAATTTAAGTAACTGAGTGTAGGAAGAATTGAAAAGAGAATGGGAGATTAGGAAGGGGATGGAGGGTTCAAAGTGGGGTACAGAATAGATATGTGTAGGAGCAGAGGGAAGGTGTTGAAGTTAAGAATGATATGACGTAAGGTGGGCAAGGTATAGTTTTAGGGAAGCTGGGATGATGAGAAGTGGAGTTGCATCTGGGTAATGACAGCTGGACAGTTAGGGCTAAGTAGTGGAAGGGTTGAGGTGAATGTCTGAGGAGGCTTTAGTGTGGTGGAAGGTATGGGGTAGAGAGGAAATGTGAAGAGAAAGGTATTAAGTTGGTAGGTACTGGAAATAGAATTAAAAGATAATTGGAGAGTTGCAGGAGGGAAGGTATGAGTTAGGGAAGGGAGGTACAAGAAAGGTGAGGACTACTAGGATTGCCTGAGTAAGGGATGAGGGAGGGGTTAGGATGAAAGTTAGAGAAGAGTGATCAGTGGAGGGTGTGGATGGTTTAGATTGGATGATTTGGAGATGTGGTATAAGGAGTAATTAGATTTTAATGAATATAAGGAGAAGGATCACATGAGAAGGCAAGAAATGTGGAAAAGGCATAAATATTGTACCAAGTACAGAAAACTCCTGAACAGCCTCATGCTGATCAAGATCTGACATATGAATGGTTAAGGAGAGGTGTTTTTTGTAACCTTACACATTGTATAATCACTGTCTGCACTGTCTTTACCTTAATTGCCTTAATAGTACCATTAGTATTTTTTGTAGTTTTCACACCTAATGTATATCTTGTCTTTCTACTCCTCTTAGCTCTTTTCCTCCTATCCTGCAAAAAAGGACCTGCCTGGTCATTAAAGACCCTTTAATTTCTACCTTCAACCATCCCAACGACTGGCCAACAAATCTCTGCTGTTGTGGCGCATAATTCCCTGTTATAAACAGATCAGGAAAGTATGTTCCACCCTGGTCCTAAACATTATAGTTGATCTGCTATATTTCATACTGCACCTGTTATTACACTTAGGCTGTTCTTTGCAAAGTACAATGTACCTAGCTTAGTATAAATTTTAGCCACTGAGTCAGGAAGCCAGCAGCCAGACTCCTCTCTGTCCTAGCACCATCTGCTTTCCCCCCTCCCTGACTCCTCTTTCTGAGCCCTCTCTAACTGCTATCTCTGTTACAGACACTGTATTCTACTCTCTGCCCACTAGGAGGTGTTCTAATCCAGCCTTGTGTAAAAGCTTTTCGCCTACTTTACCTAGGTTCTCTTTCTAAATTTCCTTATCAGTCTCATGTTCTACTTTCCTTATCAGTTTTTCACCCCTTGACTAGCTACCAACCTTCCTGTGTTATCTCACTGCTCCTAGCATCTCTTTTCCTCCTCCTAGATGTTTTTCTAATTCTTTTATTGGTCCCACTCCAATATCCTATCTTAACTTTGCACTGCTTAACCACATTCTACTTTCCTGTGACCACTTTCTCTGCCTCAGGAATCTCCTCCTCTCTGATTGTCTCTGGAAAATCTTTCACATAGCTGCTCTAACCCGCTCCGTTCTCCCTGCGGGCTCACTCCACTCCCCTACCCTACTCCCAATGCCCACCCACCCCCAGTGGTCCTAGCTTTGTACTTCCATTGCCACACCCCCTCCCACTATCACCCTATCACATACTAATTCCACTTAACAACCACACCCCCTACCTCAACAAATTCGTAATTAAGCCAATTTACCTTTAAGTCCACTCCCTAACCTTTCCACACCTTATGCTGCATTGCTATAGTTTGCAGCTTCACTCTTATAACCACCTTTTATTCAGTTTATTATTCATTTCTTCCCTCAAGCTACCTCATCTCATATAACACTTTCTCCTTCTCCCACCTTTATTCCTACCCACATCTAGCCTTCCCCCAACATATTCTAACTCCTCTTTTACAAATCCTAATGGACCCAACATACAAATCTTTATTCACAAACCTACTACTCTTAACTACAACTCTTGCTTCTCTTACTATTCCATACACACTAACCTTCTTTGAACATTCTTCTCTTCCTGAGCAACACCACCCCTACCAACAAACTCTTCCTGATTCTCACATAAACTCACTTAAACATAGTAACATAACTGCCACCTTTATCAACATACTTCCAAAGTACCATAGAGCTAACCATGTTACTTACATCCCTGTCAAAAGAACTCCAATCAATTACTTCAAAATCCTTAAGTTTTTACAATATCCTCTACAACACCCCATATTAGATGGTGATATTCATTCAAACCCTGGCCCCAATACTAATACTTCCAGTAAGCCTCACAGTCTAACATTTCCCACTATTACTACCACTAATAAACCATCTAACTCCCTCCTGATAGCTCACCTTAACATCCGCAGAATTAACAATAAAATTGCCCACCTACATGAACTATTAGAGGTGCACTCATTTGACATTCTCTGTATTACAGAAACATGGCTAAAACCCTCTACTCTGGACCAGGAGATTACCCCTCCTGGATATAATATCCTAAGATATGACCACAGAATTAAAAAGGGTGGAGTAGCCATTTTGTATAAATCTGAACTCCAAGTGTTACCCTTCAATGTGCCACTACCCTCAGATACCAGTGCAGAAACCCTTACTGCCAAGCTACAAATCAATAACTCCAAATCTATCTATCTAATTTGCACATATCTCCCTCCTGGAAATAATATTAATACACTTGAAAACATACTTGGTCACCTATCTACCCACCTACCTCAGGAAACCATTGTATTAGGAGACTTTAATATAGACTGGGCAATCTGTGGTTCCCCTAATCCTACCAGTCACATAAATCTACACAGTATCTCACAGATAATAACCACCCCTACTAGAATCCATAAGCCAAGCAACAAGGAAGCCACCCTAGACTGGATCCTTCTCAACAGCCATCTTGATACTTATAAACCAGGAATCCTTCCTGATGATATCAGTGACCATATGCTAACCTATATCATTAAACACAAAATTCACAGCCCTAATACTAATAATTTTAAATCCTCCCGCTCCAAAAAATTCTTTAATCCAGACAGCTTCCAAAATGAACTAAAAGCATGTGACTGGTCACCTATGTCTCATCTTCAAATTGATGAAGCAGTGACCTACTTTAATACTAGATTTCTTCAAATCCTAGATTACCACGCCCCCATTTGCTCTTCCCGAATAAGAACCAAAATTGCCACCTGGCTTACAAAACATACTAGGCAAAAGATCCACCTCAGAAATAAAATTTGGGCCAAATGGAGAGCCTCCAAAAGTCCATCAGATCACCTTTACTTTAAACAATTAAGAAATGCCACCAAGAAAGACATTCTCAGAGACAAAAAAGCCTATTACCTTCACCTTCAACAAACCCACCAACAAAAACCACAAAAATTCTGGACAGGCATTAACAAACTTCTTAAACCAGGGCACTCTAAATCTCCTGCCCTTCAGGATTTAACCATAATAACTCTAACCAAATACCTGATGCCTTTAATAACTATTTTACAGAAGCCATTCTAACCCTAGCTAATACTTTACCACCCATCACCACTCCACCATTAAATACCAATAATACTCTAACTCCAACCTTTCATATTCAACCTGTAGCCACATCCCTCATTTGCAACCTCCTTCACAAACTTAAACCATGCACCCCTTCTGCTTACTGTCTTCCAGCAGAATTCCTGAAAATTGCAGCTAAAGAAATTGTCTATCCCATCTCTATCCTTATAAATAGAACAATTTTAGAAAGTAAAATCCCTTCCATATGGAAAGTATCTCACATCATCCCTCTACCCAAAGGTGGATCATCTACCGAGCTCTCCAACTTTCGGCCTATTGCCTTACTCTCTCTAATAGCTAAAATAATGGAAAAGTGTATACACAAGCAACTACTTGCCCACCTTCTCCATAACAATTTACTTGCAGACTGCCAGCATGGTTTTAGGCCATTCCATAGCACAACAACTGCCTTGCTATCCTTTTCTGATTCCATAAACAAACATCGTAACAATAATACTTTCTCCTCTGCACTGTTTATTGACCTCTCAAAAGCCTTCGATATGGTGAGTCATAACATGCTTATTGACATATTAAAAGCCCAATCACTTGACGCACAAGCACTACATTGGTTTAAATCCTATCTTGAAAACAGACAGCTGGCAGTACTTTGGGATAATAGTCTTTCTACTTCCCTCCCTGTAAACATTGGAGTACCACAAGGCTATATATTAGGACCCCTTCTCTTTTCATTGTTTATTAATGATCTACATACCAAAAATCCTCAAGCCACCTGCATACAATGTGCAGATGACTCAACTTTAATTTGTTCAGCCAAGTCCATAAGCTCTCTCCAGTCCGTCACTCACAGTATTTAACAGTGTTGAAAATTGGTTTATGCAACACTGTCTCCTTTTAAACCCCCCAAAAAAACAAAATTATTGCTCTTTGCTCCTACTCATACGTCACCTCATCTACACTTCACAGTAAGCTCTAACAATGGAACTAACATATCCCCTGACACTACAACCCGTCTACTGGGAGTAACAATTGATAACAACCTTAGCGATGATGACCATATTAATTCTACAATAAACTAGGCACCCTTTACAGAATCAAACCCTTCCTTACCCCTTCAGCCAGAATCACTATTGCCCAGACTCACCTGATCTCTACCCTTTTCTATGCTTCTGTGATATACACCAACCTATCTAGAAACAACCTCACCAAACTTTCTACTAGTTATAACAACATAGCCAGATTTGCCACAGGCACCCCTTTCAGAACTTACCACTGTCACAACCTCAAACAACTGGGATGGTTAGAACTGCAGCACCTACTACTTTGTCAACAACTTGTTATCACCCAAAAGATCCTTTATCACCTTAATAATACCCCAATCCTTACTAATCTAATTACCCCCTACAGAAATCTTGCAACTCTACGCTCAGCTAACAAAATTCTAGTCTCCACTATTAAATCTAACAACAAATCTGGGGACTCACTTTTCACCAACACAGTAGGAAAATGCTGGAACCAGCTTCCTAGTGAACTTTCATCTCTTGCTTCCACTCATCTCTTTAAAAAAGCATCTTAAAGAATATCTTCAAAATCACTGGTTTTGTCCCTGCTCTAACCCAGACTGATATACCCTGACTGTTATCTCTTTCCCATTTTTTGCTCTCCTTACACTTCTATACTCCACTGTTCTATGTCACATACCTGAAAAAAAAAAAAAAAAAAAAAAAAAAAAATATATATATATATATATATATATATATATATATATATATATATATATATATAAGAAATATTTGCAGTTCAATATTTTTTCTTTTTTGATTGCTCTCTCTCAAATTATTGCTCTCAGTATTTGATCTTAGTGTTAACCTACTAAGGACTCTATATAACTTATGTCAACCTCAATGTAACAATGTCCTATAATTTATTTTGACTATTACTGCATAATGCAATCTTTGTCACTGCTAATGCTTGGAGCTTTTCTCCCCGGGTCTCTACTGAAAATGGACATATATCCAGTTAGACTAGCCCGGTCAACAAATGTAAAATAAAATAAAAAATAAATAATTTTAACCAAAAGTTGAAAGGTTACTCTTGGCAGTCCAAGATAGTCGACTAAGCACATGTTGCTTTACATTGCAATATTAAAGTTGTTGGGAAGCATTGGAAATATGAGCAACAAAGCATTATAGAGAATGATAAAGTTTATATCACATGGGAGCACCCAAAAAATTTATGCAAGAGTAGTAGTCCATAAATAGAAGACAAAAGTAGCATTGATCATTGAAATTGCTGCATCTACTGATTACTGCGTCTTACCTTCACAAAGCCATAAAATAACAGGATTTGCAGGCAGAAATGAAAGTAATGTGGAAGAAGGGTACCCAGACTGTTCTAACAGTAGTCGGACCAATGGGTCTTATAAAAATGAATTTAGAGTCATAATTAGATATGCTACTGATACATGTAGATATATTTACTCTTTTTTTACCCATCTCTAAATAATTGCTTTTACTCATTTAACCTGTCATGTGATAGTACCCTATTAACCATATAAGCTTATTGGATTCCATAGACTGTTGCCTACATATGATTATTTGTTTGTATAGCTCAATGGTATGCATAGAATGTGTGTCTTTTTATGTATGTACTATGTTAATGCTACCATGTACGTAGCTTTTCTCCCTGGACCTCCCAGTAAACAAATGCAAAATAAATAAATAAATAAATAAATAAATGTAACTCCATATGAACTACAGGAGGAGTTAGTTCCGGGCACATTGCAGGTGCTGTGAAGAGTACTTTTTGTTAACATCAAAAACTGAAACAATGCTAATTTCATGATCTTTAATCATACCCTGACTTAGGAAAGGGGTCCATTCTTGCTAAGGTATTAGAAACCCAAAAGACTTGAAGAAATTAAACCAAGTGACAATCACTAATCCACAGCTGCAATTATAATTACAATTACAATCTAACAATTGCAGTGCTTCTTGTACAGAGAGATGCAAACTCATAAAATACCAGGTTTTGCAGGCTGAAATGAGAGCAATGAGGAAAAAGGCTATGCAGACCATTCCAACAGTAGCAGGAGCAACAGGTCTCATAAAAAAGAATCTACAGTCTTATTTATATATGCTAACAATACATGTAACTCCATATGAATTGTAGAAGGAGTCAGATGTAGGCTCATTGTGGGTGCTATGAAGTCCACCCTTGGATACCATCAAAGATTGAAACAATACTAATTTCACGAACTTTAATCATACTTTGACTTAGGAATGGGGTCCATTCCCATCATGGTATTAAAAACCCAAAAGATTTGGAGAAATTAAACCATGAGAAACAATATCCCACTTTTATGGTTTCCTATGTAATGATATAATGTGAACAATTTTGTTAGCATCCACATCTACGAGCACTGAAAACACTGTAGAAAATTGTAATATCCAGTATCAAGTGGAATTAAGGAAAATGCCCAGTCATCTTTGTTAAGCATCTTATTACTAGTCAAAGCTGTAGTTACTCAGAAATGCATACTAATGTCTGCTCTGCTCAGCCTAGTGTGATAAACGGTAAGAAAGAGCACAGTTAAGGCCTTATGTGAATAAAGGATGGAACCACAAAATATATATGGTATCAGAATTGTGTGTTGTGTCTGTGTGTGTGTGTCTGTGTGTGTGTGTGTGTGTGTGTGTGTGTGTGTGTGTGTGTGTGTGTGTGTGTGTGTGTGTGTGTGTGTGTGTGTGTGTGTGTGTGTGTATGTGTGTGTGTGTGTGTGTGCGTCCATGTGCGTGTGTGTGCATGCATGTGCGTGTGTGCGTGTGTGCATTTGTGTGCGTGTGTGCGTGCGCGTGTGTGTGTGTGTGTGTGTTTTGAGCATGCATAATTTGTTTGTTTCATATATAAACCTGTCTGTACAAATATATAAAGGGCTCATATCCATACAGGAAGAATGCAGAGTCCCTGTAATAACAACTACGCAGGTAAAAGCTGCACTCTCTAAAGCCAACAACACAGCATCCGTGGGACCGGACAACATTTCAGGCTGTGTTTTACATGAACTTCAGAACAAACTGGCTCCCCACTTAGGCACCATGTTCAATAATAGCCTTGCATCAGACATTGTGCTCACTGAATGGCACACAGCAACAGTTATCACACTCCACAAAGGGGGAGCCACCTCTGATCCTGGGAACTATCGACCTATTAGCCTGACGAGCCTGGTCTGCAAGGCCATGGAACGTATCATCATGGAACTCATAAACAAAGGCATTGGTAACCTCCAAACTCTGGATCCCACCCAGTTCAGGTTTGTGAAAGGCAGATCATGCCTTCTGAACCTGATTGACTTCTTTGAGGCAGTCACCAAAGCCGTGGATAAGGGTAAGGTGGTTCACACAGCCTATCTTGACCTCACCAAGGCTTTTGACACCATCCCCCATTCTGGAATTATAGCTAAACTCACTAACCTATGTATAAATCCCTATGTCACAAGATGGGTTGCCAACTGGCTCACTGACAGAACCTACACTGCAAAAGTTGCAGACTCAAAATCTGATCTCAGAGCAGTGACAAGTGGAGTACCACAGGGTTCCATCCTGGGACCTCTCCTGTTTGGTATTTACTTCTCTGAAGTACAGGCTAAAACAGAAGGCCACTGGCTAACGAAGTTCACAGATGACTGCAAACTAGGAGCCATAGTCAAGTCCCCAAATGATGTGTACATCCTGCAGAAGGGCCTCACTGAGACAGATGCCTGGTGTCAGAGCCATGGCCTCAAGCTCAATGCCAAAAAGTGCAGTGTCATCCCCTTTGGTAAAAACTCTGTAGCCATGCACTACCACATAGGCAACAATCTACTTAACACCGAATGTGTGATAAAGACCTTGGGTCCCAGGTGGACAGTAGTCTCTCCTTTGATAGTCACATCACCACAGTAGTCAGGAAGTCCTTTTACATGACACACCTCATCATAAAAGGGTTCTCATCCAGGAAAAAAGAGGTCATTGTTCCCCTCTACTCGTCACTCATTAGACCCATTATAGAGTACAATGCCCCTTTTGGAATGTACCTCACAAGACATCTGCAGCAGCTGGAAAGGCCACAGAAGTACCTCACAAAGAGGATTACTGGCCTCAAATAAATGCCCTACACTGACTGCCTCAAAAAACTGCAGCTTTACTCTGTAGCATATCACCTACTCCAAGGTGATCTCTGCCTAACATATAAAGCTATGGCAAACCCTGAGCTGTTGGACATGCTACACCTAAAGAAATCCCAATCCCTCCAAGCTACCTACTCTAAAGACCTAAACCTTGTCACCACAATAAGCAGGACACACTGGAGGGATATATTCCTGTCCCAGAGACTTCCTATACTCTGGAACAAGCTACCCATCTATGTCAAGCAAAGTTCTTCATTAGCACTCTTCAAGAAAAATCTTGATGAGTGGATGGGAAATAGGAAATACACCCAAGGGATCACTTCTGTGTCTCTGCTTGACAGTGGCACAGGAAAATAACTTTCTTGGGTGGCATAAGCTATGGAACCTTACTAGCTAGGCTTACGTAGGCCCTTGGGCCGATAGCCTAGTACCTACCTTTGAACCTATGAACCTATACACACATACACACACACACACACACACACACACACACACACACACACACACACACACACACACACACACACACACACAAATTTTAAAAAGGAAGAAGTGTATACCATGGGTGGTATCACTGAAAGCTAGCAGTGTACTGCTTAGTGACATAAGACAGTCAGAGAGAGAGAGAGAGAAGAAGAGAGAAACAGACAGAAAGAGTGATTAAGGGCCAGAGAGACAGTGGCAGACATACAAACACACACACACACACACACACACACACACACACACACACACACACACACACACACACACTGTAAAAGAACAAATCTAAGGAAGGAGAGTCAGAAAAGCAGATACAAAGAGTGAAGTAGAAATTTTGAACACTGATTAAGAGTAGCATCCACTAATCCTCTGTTAATACTCAGGCAAGAGGAATACTGTGATGTTAGTAAAGTGTGACTGGATATGAAGGAGGGGTAGTATATCCCCTTATAGCATGCCTCAGTGGTTGAATGGGAGCAGTATCAGTTGTAGGTAACACACTATAATCAGTATTCCATTACAGTTCAAGTACTTTAATAACCAACTGTCAGCATCATATCTTTGTTACCTCCTGATACTCGGTATGATACTGATTTAAATACAAAGGAGGAATGGGCCTCTTTGAAACTGACTACATGTATAGATCTGAAATCGTGGGACTGCACACATATCTGCTGACCTCACAAGACACAAACGTAGTGAAAGTTTTGAAACATCTTCTTTTTCGGCTGTTCCCGTTAGGAGTCGCCACAGCGAATCATCTGTTTCCATTTCTTCCTGTCCTCTGCATATTGCTCTGTCACACCAACCACCTGCATGTACTCTCTCACCACATCCATAAACCTTATCTTAGGCCTTCCTCTTTTCCTCTTACCTGGTAGCTCTATCCTTAGCATCCTTTTCCCAATATACCCAGCATCCCTCCTCAGCACATGTCCAAACCAATGCAATCTCGGCTCTCTGACTTTGTCTCCCAACCATCCAACCTGAGCTGACTCTCTAATATACTGATTCCTAATCCTGTCCATCCTTGTCACACCCAGTGCAAATCTTAACATCTTTAACTCTGCCACTTCCAGCTCTGACTCCTGCCTTGTTGTCAATGCCACCGTCTCCAACCCATACAACATAGCTGGTCTCACTACCCTCTTCTAGACCTTCCCTTTCACTCTTACTGGTACCCGTCTGTCACAAATCACGCATGACACTCTTCTCCTCCCATTCCACCCTGTCTGTAGTCTCTTCTTCACCTCTCTTCCACACTCACCATTACTCTGAACTGTTGATCCCAAGTACTTAAACTCATCCACCTTCACCACCTCTACTCCCTGCATACTCACCATTCCTCTATCCTCCCTCGCATTCACACACACATATTCTGTCTTAGTCCTGCTGGCCTTCATTCTTCTCCTCTCTATAGCATATCTCCACCTCTTCAGGGTCTCCTCAACCTGGTCCCTATTCTCACTATAGATCACATTGTCATTGGTAAACATCATAGTCCATGGGGCCTCCTGTCTGATCTCATCTGTCAACCTGTCCATCACCACTGCAAAAAATAAAGGGCTCAGAGCTGATCCTTGATGTAATCCCACCTCCACCTTAAATGCATCTGTCACTCCCACTGCAGACTTCACCACTGTCACACTACCCTCGTACATATCCTGTACCACTCGTACATACATCTCTGCCTCTCCTTACTTCCTCGTACAATACCACAACTCCTCTCTAGGTACCCTATCATATGCTTTCTCCAAGTCCACAAAGACACAATGCAACTCCTGCTGACCTTCTCTATATTTCTCCATCAACACTTTCAGAGCAAACATCACATCTGTAGTGCTCTTTCCCAGCATGAAACCATACTGCTGATCACTAATCATCACCTCCCTTCTTAACCTTGCTTCAACTACTCTTTCCCATAACTTCAAACTGTGGCTGATCAGTTTTATCCCTATGTAGTTACTACAGCTCTGCACATCACCCTTATTCTCAAAAATAGGCACCAAAACATTTTTTCTCCACTCCTCAGGCATCCTCTAACTTTCCAAAATGTCATTAAATAATCTGGTTAAAAACTCCACTGACATTTCTCTTAAGCACCTCCATGCTTCCACTGGTATGTCATGTGGACCAACAGCCTTTCCATTCTTCATCCTCTCCATAGCTATCCATACTTCCTCCTTGCTAATCTGTTTCACTTCCTGATTCACTATCCTCACTTCATCCAACCTTCTCTCTTTCTCATTCTATTCATTAATCAGACCCTCAAAGTACTCTCTCCATCTGCTCAACACACTCTCATCGCTTGTGAGTACATTTCCCTCATTATCCTTTATCACTCTTACTTGCTGCACATCATTCCCAGCTCGGTCTCTCTGTCTAGCCAATCGGTACAAGTCCCTTTTTCCCTCTTTAATGTCCAACCTTTCATACAACTCTCCATATGCCTTATCCTTAGCCTTCACCACATCTCTCTTTGCCATGCTCCTCATCTCCTTGTACTCCTTTCTACTTTCTTCATCTCTCTAACAGTTCCACTTCTTCTTCACCAGCCTCTTCCTCTGTATACTTTCCTGTACTTCCTCATTCCACCACCAGGTCTCCTTGTCCTCCTTCCTCTGTCCAGATGTCACACCAAGCACCTTTCTAGCTGTCTCCCTTACCATCTCTGCTGTAGTTACCCAGCCATTCGGTAACTCTTCACTGCCCTCCAGTGCCTGTTTTAACTCTTCCCTGAACTCCACCTCACAATCACCCTTTTTCAACTTCCATCATTTGATCCTTGGCACTGGTCTCACACTTGTCCTCCTCTTCTTGATCACCAACATCATCCTACAGACCACTATTCTATGCTGCCTAACTACACTTTCCCCTGTCACCACTTTACAGTCTCCAATCTCCTTCAGACTGGCCTTCCTGCATAGGATATAATCCACCTGAGTGCATCTTCCTCCACTCTCGTACATCACCCTATGCTCCTCCCTCTTCTTAAAATACATATTCACCACAGCCATGTCCATCCTTTTTGCCAAATCCAGTACCATCTGACCTTCTGCATTCCTCTCCTTAACACCATACCATCCCATCACTTCCTCATCCTTTCTGCTCCCTTCACCAATATGCCCATTGAAATCCACTCCAGTCATCAGCCTCTCACCTTTGGGTAAACTAACCACCACTTCATCCAACGCACTCCAAAATTTTTCTTTCTTATCCATCACATACCCAACTTGCAGAACATATGCACTAACAACATTCATCATTACACCATCAATTTCCAGCTTCATAAACATCACTCTATCCAACACTCTTTTCACCTCCAAAACACTCTTGGCATACTGTTGCTTCAGGATAACCCCTACCCTATTTCTCCTCCCATTAACACCATGATAGAACAATTTGAACTTGCCTCCTATACACCTGGCCTTACTCCCCTTCCATCTGGTATCTTGCACACACAATATATCAACCTTCCTTTGCTCCATCATATCAGCTAGTTCTCTCTCTATACCAGTCATACTGCCAACATTCAAAGTTCCTACTTCCACTACTACACTCCTAACCTTCCTCCCCTCATTCTGCTTTTGGGCATGCCTTCCCCCTCTTCTTCTCCTTCAGCCAACAGTAGCCCAATTTCCACCAGCACCCTGCTAGCTATCAGTACTGGTGGTGGTCGTTGTTAACCTGGGCCTGAACTGGTCTGGTATGGAAATCTCTATTGTTGTCCGCATATGTTATTTGGCAGAGGTTTTACACCGGATGCCCTTCCTGATGTAATCCTCCCCATTTATCTGGGCTTGGGACTGGCACGAAAAAATGCACTGGCTTGTGAATCCCCATAATAAATCTAAGATGACTTCTCTGCTTATTCTAGCAGAAGCATATCAGCATCAAGCAGGAATTGAAATCAAACCAGAAGTAGATAAAAATCAGGCAGCAACTGAATATAATGAAAAACAAAAGAAAGAATATAAGGTGAAGGACCAGATGAGAATGCAATAAATGTGGAAAATGTATAAATATAGTTGCAAGTATAGAAAACATCTGGAAGAACTTCATGTTGATCAAGATGGAATGCAGGAATGGTTAAGGAGAGGTGAAATCAAATCAAAACATGAAAGGTCAATACTGGTTGCCCAAGATAGTTGGCTATGTACACGGTGATGTACAAAGTCCATTGAACATGTGGGAGAAACAGACAAATGTAGGTTTTGTAAAACAGAATTGGAAACAGTTGCACACCTTGTTGCTGGTTGTAATATACTAATGGCAGAAGAACTGTATACTGAAAGGCATAATAATGTGGCAAGACTGTTGTGCTGTGGTGTGTGCAAACATTATGGTATTAAATCAGCTGAAAAACACTGGAAACATGAGCCCCAAAGCATCACAGTTAATGATGGTGTACATCACATGGGATCACCCATTACCAACAGTTCAAAAGATAGATGCTAGAAAACTGGATATAGTGGTCCATGAAAAGAAGATAAAAGTAACATTGATCATTAAAATTGCCACACCCAGTGACTACAGTGAGAGAGACACAAAGTCATAAAATATCAGGATTTGCAGGCAGAAATTAGAGCAATGTGGAAGAAAGATTCTTAATCTAAAGGGAGACATTTAAAGGGTATTTTTGAATCAGAAATGGGTAGAGCTATGTGGAGCCATAGTTTAATGCAGAAATGTGGATGTTGTAAGGCTTGTAGGTTTATTCATACTGGACCATATGCTGCATATGCTGTTGTCCATCAGTATGGTCGTTCAATTCCCTGTCCAGGGAGGGTGAATTGTAATACCATGCGCATAGTTTATTTAGCTTTATGCTCTTCGTATGAGGCCTTTTATGTTGGTAAAATGAAGAGGAGGTTGAGGGACAGGATTAGTGTGTATCTTTATGATTTTGGTAAGAAAAAAGATGACTAATGCCTTGATTTGTCATTCCCAGGTATGTTCTAATTTTACAAAATTCACCTTTTTTGCCATTAATAGGGTTTTGTGACACCTTTTAGTGGGGATTTAGCTGTTACCTTGTATTACAAAGAATTATGCTGGCAACTGAGGCTTAATGCTACTCTTTTGCCTGGCATTAATGATAGTATTTCCATTTCCAGTATATTAAAGATTAGAGCTGCTAAGGTTTAATTATTTGTATCTTATTATTTTATTACAAGGCAATGGTCCCCAGTTTGTATTATACTTGTTTATGTCTTTATTCATGTTTTGGCCAGTTTTATCCTTGTTTATTTATGCCTCATTATTATATTCAGCACTATCTCTTAGTTTAGTGCTAAAGCACAGCTTGATTTGATTAGTGTTTTAGTGTTACCATGGTAGGTGATTAACTGTATTTTTTGATTGGCATATTGCTCCTGGATGTGTGTATATATTGCAGTGGTTTTAGTTTTCTGACAGTCTGAAGAAGTCTTTAAGATGAAAGCACTCAGGTGTGTTCTTTCGAAATAAAAGCCTTTTGTTCATATTCTTTGGTTACTTTTATTTTTATTTTATTAATTATTTGTTAAGTTGGTCCTGATAAACAGAAAGGGATAGATGTAGGAATTTCAATTAAACTAAATTCTTACTTTGGCTGGAAGGGATAGAAGAACCTAGGTGTTATCAGAACTGCATGTGTGGAGTTCCATTCAAAGATATTGTCAAGCTAGCACACCAAGGAAACAATGTGTGACTTCAGGCCTACATAACAAGTTATTAAATATTTGCATACAGGATGTGCATAAATGATATGTTATTACCAAAGTTATTGGGAGAGCCACAAGTAGAGCTTGCAAAAAGTAGGCCATAAAACAGAACACAAGGCTGCTGTTAAATTATGAGGTGGTGTAAAGAAAAAAGAAAAAAGGGTAGGAGTAATAGTCTTGGATACTCAGGAAATTTTTGACTTAGTACAACTTTATGATCATGATGATCTTAAGGCAAGTATTGTGAGAAAGAACAGGCATGCTGAGTATTAGAGTGCTACAAAATAGCTGAATTTTAAAATCTCAGTAAAGTCTGAGGTTAATACGGGATTAGAAATGACACAAGACACCAAGGCTCAAACTTAACAATTTATTGAACAAAAATTTACTAGATAAACAGAAAAAGACTAATAAATGATGTACTTACAAGCATATGCATAAACAAAATTATTTTTGCCACTGATAGGGAGACTTAAATTTTATTTAGTGCTGCTATCTATTCAGTCAATAGCAAGGCCGATACTGGCAAAATGGCTCTAAGCTCAGTTCAGGCTGGTACTGTGATCAAATACAGATGATGATTATTTTCATTTTAGCCTTTGAGGTTTTTATACTCTTGAACAAACAACAGGGTTAATAGGTTCAACTAATGACATATTGATCACAAGCTCATCATGAGTTGATGGAATATTGTAGAAAATATGACATTACAAGATCATCATGAGTTGATGGAATATTTTAGAAAATTACAGATTATTTTCTAAGTTGTAAACAAGTCTAGTAATGTCTGGTCTTATGCCTTACTTTTCTTTTTCAAAAAACAGTTAGCTTACAAACTTGTGATATAGTTCTTTCTTGAAATTCCCATATTTTGGTAAACATCTTTTAAGCTGATAAACAACTTATAGGTTAACAAAAGTTTAGAAATACCAGTAATTAGTGAGTAAGGCCTGCTCTTAAGCATATTGTATTGTTACAATATTAGCAGCATATAGTGAGGTAGTAGCATGTGAAGATCTAGCAATAATCAATCCAGTAATAATTAAACATACACAGTGATATGTGGCTCGAGACATAACAAAACCCTGGTAGACTGTGTGGATCCGTTGCAATATTACTGCAGGAGGGTGTGTTGTGGATGTTACCACAAGGGCTGGAGATTTTTGAAAAGTTTGGAAAATAATCAGACTTGGTGCATCATGCTAAAAAATCATTATCAATAGAAATGGATATAGGTGTATAACATTTGATATGGTTAAAATGGCCAAGATAGGGGGAAATATTTAGGAGTGAATGTATATCTGACACTAAGAGATAACAGGAGGAAAAACTGGAAGGAGGTAAAGAATAGAAGAAAGGCAATGCATAACAAATGTAGCATTAGTTTGTACGTACTGAAATGGAGAATAGAGGTAGTAAGAGTTGTAGCATTAATGTTGACCACTTAGATGCTGTGCCAGGTGTACATTAAACCAGATTTAGTATGGTTATTGAGTTTCATAAGGTGCATGACAGATTACTATGGTTGAGGAAATAAATAGGATAGGTAAAGAAAGAGTGTGAGCTCAGAAGGTCACTGGAAGGTGGGTTATGACTGAGTTTGAGGTATGTGTGGCAGTAAATGTTATGCAAAGAATAACAGGTTTTGAAAATAGTAAAATTAGGTTGAATGTTAAGGAGTATACTGATAGGAGAGGAAAGAATCCTTCACAGAGAAACAGAAAAAGCAATTGAAGCAAGAAGTTTGTGAAGCAGTAGGTGAGAATGAGAGATTCAAATGGACTACCATCTGGATATCTTAAATTAGAAGCAGCAGAAAGCATTAATAAATTTGTTAAACTGGGAAGAAAAATAGTCAAGATATAGAGAAAAGATATAGTAAGAGAAAGAATGGAAAAAAATGTAGCTTCTGAGGAGGCATTAAGGATTTTTGAGCTGAACTGCAGTGAGTGGTTAGTGTACTGAGAGTTAATGAGAAAGGTGGATGAGAAGGAAAACAAGGTGGTATTAAGGAATGATTAAGTGACTGAGAAGGCATAGAAAAGTGAAGGCTAAGTTGGATTGGGATAAGGGTTAGGGAGAGGAAGAAGTAATAACATTTAATAAACTTACTGTGAGATAGATCAAGAAAACAAACTATGTAAGAGTAATAAGACATGTAGACTTATGGGAGATAGTGAAGTATCTAAATCTGTCAGAGCTAGTTAGAGATCCACATATGAGGATTCTATATTGAAGATATATGACCACAAAGATCTTAACTGAGGAGGGCCAGTGAAAAATCCCAAAGCATTGGAAACATGGAAAAGGAAGCAAATCATATCCACATGTCATGGGACTGTACAGCAGCACAGAATGCTAGGTACTTATTTCTGGGTAGGGGGTAGTGTTTAAATAGGATTGCTATTCAAACCAGGAGTTTTAGACTCCATGGATGGATGATGGTGGGAAAGAACAATGCATGTATAGTAGTTTACAAATTAATTTTTTTTTTTTTGGTGTTTACTACTCTTGATATAAAGTTTACAGTTAGCAATCTCAGTCTCCATTATCTTATACTTATATCTATGAGTAAGCAGTTCAGTAGATATAATAATAGTTTTTCAGTACCATTTTATTTACAAATGTATGAGGGTATTATATGTAATACTTATTTTTTCTGTTTTGGTAGTATAGACAACTTGAAATGCATATCAATTAAAATAAATGGATTAAATAATTGTCGTGAAAGTGGTAGTTTATACACATTTTCAAAAAAATTCATTCCCAAGTTATCTTTTTACAGGAAACACAATTAATAAGAAAAGATTTGGAGAGACTTTACATTAAATACTATTCTATATTGACTGTGTCTCATTATAAACACAAGAGAAGATGGGTTGCTATTTTATGGAAAAATTCTTTGCCTCTACCTAAAATTCTGAATACATTTAGTAATGAAAAAGGCATGTATTGTTCAATGACTTTAGAGATTCAAGGTAAATTATACACTTTTATTAATGTCTATTGGCTACCTGGATTGGGAATACAAACAGTTAAACAACAGTTGGGAAATAATATCAATATTAAAAAGGGAAACATTATTTTTGCAGCTGACTTTATTGTATTTTATCTGACAAGGATACCAACACTAACTGTAAAAGGAAGAAACCTGCATTAGTCCAGGTTTTGATGGAGTTCACCGACCTATATAATATGAGAGATATAAATGAGTTTTCAGTATCAGACTCACTCTTCTTTATTCACGTATAGATAGAATATATGTTTCAAATGATATCAATAGTAGAATAGATTGCATTAAAGTAGACTCTTGGCCACTGTCAGATTATAACAAAATAACATTTGAAGTTATATTGAATTCTAGTAATAACATCCAAATTAAAAGTATTCTTGTGTATATTAACATTATGAAAGACTTTAAGGAGTTCTTTAATAAAGAAATTCAAAGTTTTATTAAAATTAATCATACAGGTTATGCCTCAGAGATTTTTGTATGGGACTCTTTAAAAGCATACCCTTTTGGCAAAATTACAAGTTGGTGTGCACAAAAAAAAGAAACAATAGGACAAAGAGTTGATAGATTTAGAAGAGAAAATTGATAAGTTAAAATTAGATAGTCAAAAAAGGAAATAATAAATTAAAAGAAGAAGTAAATAGCTTAAACAGTTAGTATTTAGAAAATTTTCAACATAAAAATATGATAAACGTAGAAAAGATTAAAATAGTTATTCCATAAAGGCTGCATCCATGCATAAATTGGCTACTAGAACAAAAATGATTGTTAAATCTAACCACATCAAAGAATTATACTCCTCTAGTAGTAAAAAGAAGGTTACTGAAATAGAAGATATTCTGGATGTTTTCAGGTCTCATTTTAATAAGATTAATCAACTCAAACCAACCATGGATACACAAGATCTAATTAAAATATTTATAAAAAATATAACGAAAATAGATTGCCAGAAGATCATATACACATAACAAACAAGCCTATATCAGTGACTGAACTCAAAATTCAAATTATTAAATTAAAACCCAATAAGGCATCTGGAAATTATTGTATAATACCTGAACTATACAAAATGATGACTAAGGATGCTTTTATTATTTTAATAGAGATATTTTCAATAGGTAAAGAACTTACAAAGGTATCACCATCCTGGAAATACATCATAATATCCCCAGTTTTGAAACCTGACAAGGATTCAACACAATGTTTTTCATATAGACCAATTTCATTATCAAATGTAGATTATAAAATATTCATGACAATCTATGCATCTAGAATAAAACAGTCCCTTCCACTGTTGATAAACAATTGTCAGACTGGGTTTATAATGAACAGGAGAGCACCTATGATAATATCAATATAATACTATGAATAATTGATTATATTAATAATTCAAAAAATAATTAACTTTGCTTAGTCTGGATATCAGTAGTGCACTTGATTCAGTTAATTGGGAGTTCTTACTTTTAGTACTAAAGGAATATAATTTTTTCAAAAAAAAATTGTTCCAATTAATGCAACTTCTCTATGAAAACTCCTTTGCATACATTAGGATAGGCTCATATACTTTGCAATCAATTATAATTACTAAAGGTACTAAACAGGGTTGTCCCTTATCCCCTTTGCTTTTTGCTCTAGTTATAGAACCTTTTGCAAATTATATAAGATCAAATAAAAACATCAAAAGCATACTAATAAATAATGATTTCATCTCCAAAATACAGTTATTTAAAGATGACATCCTATTAACTTTGACTGATTGCAGTTCTTCTCTTATTGCAGAATTGCAAGCAATAGAAATATTCCAAAAGAAATCAGGACTCCATTTTAATGAGAATAAGACTAAAATGCTGTTAATTATAATATTAATAAAATAGATAAGAAATTACATAAACACATCTTGTCTGATAATATTAAAAATATAAAATATAACAACCCTTAATTATATTAGTTATATTATTATAATAATATAATAATAACATAAATTCCATAAAACAAACTCTTAATAAATGGAGCATTTTTTTCACAATGGAAAAGAGACTCTCCTTAATTAAAATGATCATCCTTCCTAAAAATCTATATATAATACAGTCTTTATCCCTCCCACTCCCCAAAAAATATAAAATAGTATGATGTAACTAAATGTGTCTGTAATTTCTCCCCGGGCCTCTGCTGAAAAGGGATCTTTTCAGCTCAGTCAGACACCCCCAGTTAACAAATGTAAAATAAAATAAATAAAAATAAATAAATTCTTTGTTTCTGAGATAGCTGTGGTTTGCTAATAAGCCTAGATTGGCATTAAACCATCATGTTATAGACTGGACATTAGGTGGTATTGGTCTTCCAGATTTAGACGTGTATTCCTTATCGTCAGTTGATAAGACCAACTGACAAATGATTGGTGCCAAAGTCACTGTCTTAACCTAAATGCAAAAAAGTGTTATCATCCCTGTCAGCAACGGAAAAGTCCCTGCAAATTGCTATATTAACAATGTCCCCAATAGCATAAACCTTGTGGTGAGAGATTTGGGAACACAAGTTGATAGCAACCTTAACTTCGATCACCATGTGTCCACCATGGTAAGGAAGGTGTTCTATGTTGTACATCTCATATGTAAGGGCATCACATCTAGAGCTAAGGATGCTATAACTCCCCTGTAGTCATCCCCTCATCATACCACTAATAGAGTACAATGATCCCTTTTGTATATACCTCACCAGATACCTGCAGCAGCTAGAGAGACCTCAGCATTTCTCACAAAGAAAAGAAAGGGGCTTCAACAAATGACCTACATGCACAGACTGAAGGCCCTGTCACTGTACTCTGTATCTTATAAGCTGATAAGAGGTGACTTGTGCCTGGCCTACAGAGCAGTCTTGGACTTTGCCCTAATGGAAAAGCTGCACATCTGCAAATCAAACGGGACAAGATTCACTCACTCTAGGGAACTTACCTGCGACATTAACAAGACATGCTGGAGAGACAGCTATGTCTCCCAGAGATTGCTACTCCTTTGCAACAAACTCCCAATTCACATAAAGCAGAGCTCCTCAATGACCCTATTTAAACATAACTTAGAGAACTGGATGGGAGACCATAAATTTACTCTGGGGTGTCACCTATGTCCCTCTTAGATAAGGGCAGTTGGTGCTGATCATAGACTTGCACTGCACATATAGACCATACAACTTGGTTAACAAGGGAACAAGGGTATGACATGGCTAGGCTTATAAAGGTCCTTGGGCCAATAGCCTAGTAACCTCCTATGAAACTATAATTTATTAATTAAATGACAATTACAATGACAAATGGACAGATATTCAGTGAGGTACTTGGTGTAAATCAAATAATTAAACAAAATCATAGTAAAATAGCTATTAATAAGTGTCATTGGTTAGTTAAAGACTATTTTACAGAAAACAAAAACAAACCAGTTAACTCTTATTATATTAATACAATAATAACCTCCTTTAAACATTTCATTTCATTTTCAGGAACTCTAAATATAAAGCATGGATTTTCTTTGTATTTCCAATTGCCTATACTCAAAATAGTATTAATTTAACAACAATGACTGCATTTAAAGGCAAAAACCTGTTATACTAGTAGCAATTACTAGACAGTGAGGTACTACAAAATGCTGGCCATATTATTAATAAGTTTGAGTTATGCAAAGATATGTGGTTAGACATTCAAAACTGTGGAAAGTTTGTTGAACATAAGATTAATCTAATGCAACCAATAGTTAAAAATTATTTCCCCACATTCTCTGATTTACTCATTATTCTAATGCACCAGAGTATAATTGGAAAGGGACTTATATCTAAAATACATAAGATACTTAAGAAATCAACAATATGTCACAGAGAAAGCAATTGAGATTATTTTAGACTTATTAATAATAACTCCCTAAGTTATGATGCTAAAAAACAAATACTCCAGTCTTCAAAACAAGCTACTTCATCACTAAGGTGGAGGATATTCTCTTGGAAGTTCTTGTATAGAACCTTTATCACACCAATTAAAGTTGAAATGATGTATATATAAAACATAGGATGCTGGAGATGCTAAATGTTAAAACTGACTGGTAGCATATATTTTACAGTTGTATAAAACTTAAAACATTTTGGAATAATATGAATTATCTCTCTTACAGTCTGCTTTTAATGATAAATTTATGCAGAACAAATCTCTTATTTTATTTAATATACCTATACCCACTTGTGTCACAAAAATAAAATACTCTCTTTTATGGAGCATCTTAAGATTAGCAAGAAAAGTCATCACCAAGAACTGGAAGAATCAGACTACTCTTACTATGAAGGAATTTGTACACTTGGCAATTGAAGTTTGTCATACTGAACTTATCACAATCAAGACAAGAACATCTAGAATCACCTCTTCAAATATATGGTTGAAATTCAAAGAACTGCTGGATAAACAGACTAATTATTAACTAACAACTACTCTTATCACATTTCTTTTTCTGTTTAAAAAACTTTGTTTTATACTAGACACCTTAGTAAATAATTAGAGTTAGTGTTTTTTATTATTCTTTTAGATATGTATATTTGTTTTGTAATATTTATAGTATCATATATTGTTAAATTTTTCAATTAAAACAATTGAGAAAAAGGAAAATCAACAATGTATAGAGAAAGCTACACAACAGAGAGAAGAAAGGGACAATATATGCTTTTTCCCTATGAAAATGAAATGTATGAAAAATAATGAATATGGTGGTGTGACTGCAGGAAAAACATGTTATTGAGGCAGGTCATCTAAAAACTGAAATTACTGCAGGCTTTGAAATAGAGGTATTGGTATTGTGAAGGAAGAAAAAATAAGACAGTGGATAAGGGAGGCAGTGGTAGGTGAAGGTGATAGAAGATGGGTGAAAAGATTAAAGGAGAAATGGGACAAGGTTTGCAGAGGTAGGTACTAGGAATTAAATGAGCAGCAGGAATAGAGAGGAGTTGGGAGTGTGATGAAGTAAGAGAAAGAATGAAGTGGTTCAGGACAGAGATTCAAGATATAAACATTATATTCTCATTATGTAAGGCCAAAATAAGAAAATGTGGATGCCCCACTGTATTAATATAGCACAATATTTCCACCCTGTGTATTAAATATTTTGATGTAATAATGGGCTGTTATAAATGGATGAGTCAAACAAAACTGTTCTGATTTTAATGGAGTGTATAATTTCAATAAACAAAATGATTTGGAGAAAAAGAACTGACAAAGCTGATGCATTTATACTAGGCATATACAGAATTGTTCAGTCCATGATTATTTCTTTAGGAATCACTACGCAGGTGAAAACTAACACTATTTCTCAGACTACTGACTTAGCATTTTCTTTCTGAAGAGGCACTGTTTCTGGAAACTTAGTGGGATAGTCAATAGCCACTGGAATGCCTTATCCCTTAGCAGTCATTACTAATTTTTCTTAAGAGACTTAAAAGATCCATGGTTTTCACCACAAATAGGATTTCAGTAATAGGCATGCATATCAACAGATTTCTGAACCTTGTATGTGACATCATCTTTTGACATTTGATGCAAGCTGCACTGAAGTTCTCAATGTCTTTCTTTACCCTATGCCAATAAAACTGAGCTAAGAATCTAGCTTTGTTGTGTTTTGCATCCTTAAGTATCTTTCCAAAATATGGCCAAGTACCAGTTTCACTGCAAGTTCTATAAAATAATTTAGGACTAACAGTGCAACAGTTCTCCTCTGTCTTAATTTACTCTGTATTGTAAGTCATTTTACATCTTTGTATTATTCTGTTCTAGTTATTTTTTTATCTCGCCTTGCTTTATATATTATCCATCGACTGTTGTTTTTCTTAACATTTCATTTTCTTTGCTTATCTCCAAGTTTGCCAGATCTGGGACACTTTTGTCAGTACACTGACATGAAGTCAAGGGTATTAACTCTTCAACTACATGTATTGGTGTTTCTTCTATTATTCTTTCCTTTACAAAAGACAACTCATTCACAACTTTCTTTTTCTTTTCTTTTTTTTCGACAGTTCTACCTCACTAACTTCAGTTTATGCACATTCCTGTTGAGATCCTGTTGCTGGGTGTAATATTTCTGATTATCCCTTGTTTTTAACTTTACAGAGGGAACCTACCACTCTGTTTAGGTTCCCTTCCTTCTCTTAAAGGGATTATCACTGCAGGCTAGTAAAAGAATTATGAAACATTTCAATGACTGCAAATAGGACGTTTAAGAATTCTCTCACGTCATTTGTGGGAGAAATCTGAAGGATTGATTACTGAATTGAAATTTTGTTCTGAAGCAATTAGACAAACTAATGATTATAAGAATAAATTGTTGGAAAAGATGGGCAAAGAATGTATTTTAAATTTTAAAATCATGACATCTTATGGGTTAAATCAGAATGTTCATTGGGGAGCTTTGATGTGATTGGGTATTTGCTCTGATAATGTATTTAAAAGTATTGTGTGTTGCTAAAAGTGCATTGGCATAGCAAGTACATTTGATTTTGAGAAAGTCCCATTAATTATGGGGGGGGGGGATGCTAAGCTTTTCACAAATTTTGTTTTGTTTATTTTTTATGTATATGATACAGTAAATGTGTGCTGTGAATATACTTTGTTTTCAAGAACCTTACTCAAGGATAATTCTGCTTTACTTAACTGATTGTTTGCACCATTTGGAGCTTTGTTAGAATTCTGAAGCTTTTGTTTTAATGTAAAGTTGTCGCACTTGGTTTGATGTTCAACCTTGATTCATTGGGTCCTTGTATACAGCCTACAATAATTCTACCAATGTTTCAGGGACTTCAGATCGTCACAGGACTGCCCAAATCAGCTTTCTTAAGACCTTGTCATATGATTTCTCCAAATTTAGCAATGCCCAGTTAGATTATTTATGTCTCAACTGTAAATATGAGAGGGGGAATTCAATAAGCCCTACATGATATTTTTGTGTGATGCATACACGAGTGGGAATGGTTTTAGATTCAGTAAGTGCTGCTTAGCAGTGAGCAAGCAGGCGCAAATGAGTAAAATTCTGTGTAATGCAAATTACCACATAAGCAGGCGAATATTATGCAAATGATCGAGGTGGAGTGATCCAATAAGCAGAAAGGCATCCATGTAGACTCTGCATACATATACATAGTGTATGCTGGAATTTTCTGCATACAGGAGTGTCCATGGAAAGAAGGGAATGTAAAAGTCTGAAAATATGGGCATAACTCCCCTGCTATTCTTAGAACACAAACAGTGATGTGTGAAAAATGCATTGTTGATGTCTGAAATTGCAAGGGAATGTGTAAAAATAATTTTTTTTGTTAATGATTTTAGCATGTTTGTGCTATGTGCTGGAGTACACAAACATGGCTAACTAAAAAAAAAAAAAAGTATTTTATAATATTTGTCAGAAATGTATTATAGGATTTGCGTTGGGTCCATATAGTGGTGCATTGGTGCTGTTGCCTAGGTCATATGGCTATGAACTGTGTAGTTATCAGGCTGTCAGCATGGATATGCATGCAAATGAGGTGAATTTGTTGAATCAGTAAAAGGTGAAACTGTGTCTACAGATCCCTTTCGTGTAGGCTCCTACACCATGTTGATATTTCCACTTAATGTGGATGCCAGCAGGGGGTTGTGTCAAGTTAGTTTTAGGAATTTGTTAATTCCCAGTTTGTGTGTTTGTGCAGCATGCTACACAGCTGAGCATGTTCCCATGAAAAAGACCATCCAGGTCACAGTGATGATGTAGGCAGTAAGTAATTACCGGATATATGCAATTATTGATTTTGACTTTTGTATAAGTTATGATGCATTGCGCGGTACATAGTTTAATGTGTATGTGCAGCACACTACCCATGTGAGAGTGATGATTATTTAGGAATGAATAAGCTATGTTGAGTGAAGGGGCTCACAGCAGCATACTATAGACTAAAGGAGGGCCAGTAAATGATGTTAATTACAATTTAGTCAGGTGAAATGCTTAATATGTAGCTAGCCACACACGGTGGACCTACAACAGACATGTATAAACTATGCATACTTGCTACAATCTGATTTTCCCTCAGTACTCTGAAGCATTGGAGTACTGACTAGGAAATTTTAACTGATGAGATAATGCTAAGGGCTGCTGCAGCTATTCTACATCTGCATGTAGTAGAGGCTGAAGTCAATGCTGCTGGTGCTGCTGACAATAGGCCTAGGCTGAAAAGAAGACTATTCAGGCCCAGGGTAACCTTCCAGGAGCTACATGAGCTGGAGATTTTAGAGTGCTACAGGGTGGACAGGGACATATTACAAGAACTCACTGAGCACTGCCATCCTCAACTCAGAGCCAGAGCCAACAGAGTGGAACCCATCCCAGTGGAAACAAAGGTGTGTGTAGCCCTTAGGGTACTAACTACAGGTACTTTTCAAGACCAACTGGTGACATGATGGGGGTGTCAAAGGCATTGCATCCAGTATACTCCAATTCCTGGATGCTATGCCACCACATGCCATTGAGCACATATCTTTTCCACCCTCCTCGAGGCAAAGACCAGCAATTTGCAACAGTTCTACTGTGTAGCACACTACATTGAGTTACTGGGTGCCATAGATTGCACCCATGTGCACAACAAGGCTCTACCTGGTGATCAGAGTAGAATCTACCTTAACTGCAAGGGGTACCATTCCATCAACTGCCAGGTCATGTGCAATGCCCAGGGGATTATCCTGAATGTGCATGCTGGCATCCCTGGCAGTTATCACAACTTCCATATCTGACACACATCACAGCTGTACCAGATGTTTGCTAGGGGGAACATCCCACATGGCCATCTACTGGGGGATGCTGACTATGCCATGGAACCATGGATGATGACACCCATCAGAAATGCTCACATGCCCACAGAAGAATGCCATAATGAGGCACACTCACAAACTAGGAACATCATAGAGTGTGTGTTTGGGCAGCTGAAGTCACGGTTCCAGTGCCTAGCTATATTTGGTAGATCCCTACAGTATTATCCAGCCACATGTACACATATATTCACAGTATGTGCTATGCTACACAATATGATCCTGCAGAAATGGCTACAGAAAGAGCAGCAAAGCCTAGGTCACCACAGCCACAGTCACAGGAGGACTCAAAGGAGTAACCTCCTGATGATGTCCCGGTAGGCAGACATAGGCATGCTCAGTACACCCTGGCTTTGACTAAGAGGCAATGCATAGTACATTTGCTGACAAACTAGGGCCCTAGGGACTGACACCTTACTCCTACTCACATACAGAAATTAAAAATTATGGTAGGCAACCCACACATCCTGTACCTACTCATGTATTGGCTGTGTACTGCTTGTATCAAACAGAGTCAGTCCTGAACTATGGTTGTGTCAGCTGCTTCATTTGCAAGATAAGTCCTTAACCTCCACAGTAATCATAAGGATTATTATGATATGGCATTGAATGTATGGATCTGGCACATTATGCAAGTACCAACAACGAAGGTTCAAGGAACTCAACACTAGAAGAAAGACAGCACCAAAAACTGTTCCCAGAACAAACCATGATCCACGAATATGTCACAAAGAACTGCTTTTATTGAAATACAAAACGAAGGTTGAGCGTTTCATCTACCCAATGTAGATTTCATCAGAACACTGAATATATCAAACCTTGTCTCTTAAATACTTTAAAATTCCCGCCTAAAACACCACCTGACCAATTAAACTACCATTAAGTTTTAAAGACATAAGAACATAGATTTGGTAAAACCCATATAAACAGCCTTCTAAATATTATCAGTATTAATAATGGTTAAAAAATGCCTAAAACAGCATCAAAATTCTATCATATAATAAAAATTCTCTATCAGTGGAATATGAACCATACCCCAACTCTAATAATACATACTAGATGAATGTTTCATATAAAATATGACAAATGCATGGAGTGCATAAAAGGAACAATATCAAATGTAAGATATAATCCTACAGTAAATACTAATTACATAACAAATACAATATATAGTTATGACCTGCCTAAATATATTGTGCATTACCAAAGTATATAAATGCCTATATTTAACAATGAAAAATTATTTTATATACATATTTGATTGAGTGTATATGTATATATAGTAATAGTAAAGTCCAGATACGGAGGAGTGAACACAGCTATTGGAGATATATCAAAAAACTCAAACGTACTGAAAACGTACTGAAAACACAAATTTTAATCGAGTAAGCGCTTTCACCTACTTGGCTTCTTCAGACTCTGAAGAAGCCAAGTAGGTGAAAGCGCTTACTCGATTAAAATTTGTGTTTTCAGTACGTTTTCAGTACGTTTGAGTTTTTTGATATATCTCCAATAGCTGTGTTCACTCCTCCGTATCTGGACTTTACTATTACTGTGATTATTTTATTGGATACCATAGGAGGAGAGTTTACTCCACCTTTGAGCCACTTCTCCTTGTATATGTATATATGTCTATATGTCTCTCTGACAAAACTACAACATTGTTAATTTCTTATAAGGGGTTTAGTAGGAATATTTTCATTGATACCTGGTGGAATTGCCGCATTTAGCTTTAACTGCCATTTGATCTCTTTTTCCCCCAAAATTGCCTTGAAAATATTCCTACTAAGCCCCTTATAAGAAATGAACAATGTTGTAGTTTTGTCAGAGAGAGACATATATACATATACACTCAATCAAATATGTATATAAAATAATTTTTCACTGTTAAATGTAGGCATTTATATACTTTGGTAATGCACAATATATTTAGACAGGTCATAACTATATATTGTATTTGTTATGTAATTAGTATTTACTGTAGGATTGTATCTTACATTTGATATTGCTCCCTTTATGCACTCCATGCATTTGTCATACAATCATCTAGTATGTATTATTAGAGTTGGGGTATGGTTCATATTCCACCGATAGATAATTTTTATTATATGATTGAATTTTGATGCTGTTAACCATTATTAATACTGATAATATTTAGAAGGCTGTATATATGGGTTTTACCAAATCTATGTTCTTATGTTTTTAAAACTTAATGGTAGTTTAATTGGTCAGGTGGTGTTTTAGGCGGGAATTTTAAAGTATTTAAGAGACTAGGTTTGATATATTCAGTGTTCTGATGAAATCTACATTGGGAAGATGAAAGCGCTCAACCTTCATTTTGTATTTCAATAAAATAAGTTCTTTGTGACATATTTGTGGATCGTGGTTTGTTCTAGGAACATTATGCAAGTAAATATAATGGTCTACTTCGACAGAAATGACATCCACATGGGACTACAGATACCCATTCCACTACCTTGTTTCCATGAGTATTCACTAGGCCCCATTCATGAAATACTCATGCAGACCTTCTGCAACAGATTACTGGTACATCTGTCAAGGCAGATGTTAGACAGTGTGTGTGACACGATACTCAGACTACTGTGTATCCTATTAGAACAAGTGGTGGTGTTCCAACACCTCCAGCACAGCAGTGTTCCCTTGTAACTGCTGTAACACAAACTCAGCAGTGGTATATCAGCATGGGCAGGCAGTCTTAGAACAGTAGTAAAGAAATTGAGCATACATTCTCTAACTTACTTAGTGTAGGAATAACTATATATGTCTGTATGCAGTTGAAGGTACAATGAATGCTTGCTGTTTGTCAAATAGCTTATGTGGCTCAAAGGACTAGGGCAATTAGCTTGTGAGGTGGTGTTCAGGGTTCTAATCTAGATGGAACCACTTATTTTGGATGCCATATTACTTTTGGTTTACAGACCATCAATCTTGTGTGTGGTATAATATTATTAACCTTTGTGACATATTAATTACATCACACAACTGAAGAAAGTCGTAGCCAAGTTTAGTGATGAGCAGCAGTGCAGAAACAGGGACAGACATAATTTTTTGTGTAACACACAAATCCTGGACAGGTAAGTGTGGGCTGGAGTTAGTTTATAACTAACAAAACTCTCACTGGACATGCTAATATACTTAGTTAAGCAGAGCGCAAGTCTGTTGTTCCCCCACACAAAATGACTTGTTATCATCAGAACTTTAACATGGGAAAACAGTCGACTGGCCACCATGGTGACATTTGCCCTTTTCCATACTGTAGTACAACCTCGGATTTGGTATATTTAAGTAAGCAGGGTATGGGGGATGAAGCATGGTTTGTTTTCGTGGTGGAGTTGGACAACTTACCATTTTCCCAGTGCGACTTTCCAAAGTTTTGTACATTTGGTATTCTGGTCTGTTCTGTGCTTTCATCTCGGGTACCTGGGCTTCAATGTTCAGGCAAGTCAATCTACTGAAGTAGATCCACGTATACATGTCTGTCTGTTAGTATCTCGCTCTTCCTAAAGATATAGATATATTGTATATATAGCTGTATGTATATACGAATCTATATACACACACACACATATATATGTGTGTGTGTATATATATATATATATATATATATATATATATATATATATATATATATATATATATATATATATATATATATATATATATATATATATATATATATATATATAGACACATACAGCTCCATCTCCCCCATACATCTACATAAGAAATATACATATATCATAGATACACACACACACACACACACACACACACACACACACACACACACACGTGTATATTTACGTCCCAATTATCTACATATATATATTTATATGCCTGTGTATGTTTGTATTGTCCTACATACCCTGATACTGGTGACTAAAGCTGCAGTGTGGCACATATTTAATGTTGCTCAAAGGACCAAATGTAAGGGCACACGAGTAGATAATGCACTTTCCTACAGCCCCCCCCATGCCTGCTGGATGTCACAACACATATACCAACAGGTGAACAAGTAGTATTATGTATCATGTTCTGTATGCACACATTGACAGGGCACATTGTTTTTGCCCACATGCTTGCCCATCCAAATGCAAACAGCCATATATGACCAAAATGTGTGTGTGTGTGTGTGTGTGTGTGTGTGTGTGTGTGTGTGTGTGTGTGTGTGTGTGTGTGTGTGTGTGTGTGTGTGTGCACATCCCCCTCCATAACTGATGAAAATCCCCCATTGACTCCAAAATGTTAGGGGGGCTGCTCTTTTTGGCCCTTGCAGGTGCTGCATGCCTCCAAACCCCTCTCTTCCACAAGACCTGTTGATGTCATGTACCTTAACTGTATCAATTGCCATGGTAATGTGAGAATTAAGCTGTGACATGTGCTGTAAATGCTGTGATCTGTAGTCTGTAACACTAGAAGGGTAAGGGTTCTAATCTCTCTCCAACCCACTCGGTGTGCTTATGTGTGTATGCACTCCCCTGCAAAATAAGAGTGATCACCACACTGACTTAGAAAGAAGTGGGGTTTTGCAGTATTTTGGCCATCATAGGTGACATGTTCCTTCAAAGTCCTGACCAGTACAAGGCCTGCTGATGCCATCTAACATAACATTACCGAAATAAATGTTATTAGTACCCTTGAGGTGTGGCATGTGCAGTATTTTGGTTGTCATATGTAATGTGTGCCTTCAAAGTCCTGACCAGAACAAGGCCAGCTGATGTCATCTACCATAACATTACCTAAAGAAATGTTACTAGCCCACTTGAGGTGTGGCACATATATTAAATACTGTGATCTCTAGTGTGTACCATAAGATAGGTAGGTATTCTAATCTAATTACATCCATCTTAAACTGTGTATGCTGTGCAGTATTCTGTATATATGATAACCAAAAATGAAATACAGACACAGGCAAGGCTCCAGGTTCAGTATGAATTCTTTGTTTAATAGAATACAAGTGCTTTCACAAACTGCTTCCTCAGGTGTTATAAATAATATAATACAATAATAAAAGTTGTATTTGTTTCATATGCTGTATTTATGAATTGATAGTGGTACAATTCTCACTGTAGTCAGCTGTGTGTGGGCTGATGTTAGAGCATTTTACATCAGCATATGGGATCATAGGATCATTGGACATTAGTAGCCTAATGGGCTTAGGTCCCATAAAATTCTAGTTACCCCATGTTCTTACCCTTGTTTACATAATCAGCACATATTGCCCCTGTCCACAAAGGACACACACAGAAGTCCTGTGGTGACATGATAGTCATCCAGCAAATCATACAGATTGCATCTGAGGAGGTCCAATGAGGTGCACTGTTTGCCATTAGGCGGGGGTCTGTTTCAGTGGTTTGTGAAAGTGTGGTACACATATCTCCCCCACCAGCATGTATTATTAATGTCACATACCATGTAATATCCTTACAGTGGGTAATACATGTACCATTCCACTCTTAGATTTGCAGCATGTCAAATACAGCCCTGTGTGTAAGGCAAAGATCACTTTTGAGTGGTCTATATGACACAAGCTACAATGACAGTTATTGCACACGATCCCGGTAGGTCAAATACTCAGGACTTAAAGTTCCCTTGTGAGGAAAGTTTGTGTTGTGTGCAAATGCCACTGGTGCTTTTAAAGGTACATGAGAAAATGGCCATTGCAGTGAAATATTGGCATGGTGAGGGAAGACTACATGGGTGTTATAACTACATCATTATTGAGTGACAGTGCCCTTGCTAATGACATGAGCATGATAGACTACCTGTCTTACTCCTGTGGAGACAAGGTTATCTATGTTAATGTAGATGTAAACCTATGTGGCCAGGTCTCTGTGCCCAGGTCTATCACCGCTGAGTATGTACATCAGGTATTGCTAATGATGTGCTTCTTACCAGGAACATTGCCGTTACTGATGGGAATAATACTGCATATGCATTTGCATGGGGTTACGGCCATGAGTATCTGAACAAGCATATGTTCATGAAGACCCTCTTGTAGGAGAGTGACATAACTGAGAGACTGTATGACTGCATTAAGTTTGCTGTGCCTTAAGGTGCTTCTTGTCCTCCTGTCAGCTACAGCTGAGTCTATGTAGTTGTACAGGTGGCACACCTTGCAGTGAAGATGTGGATGTCTGTACATGCACAGAAAACTTGTTCAACTCTGCGATCATTACTCTGGCCTTGCTAGTCTACATTGCTTTTCAGGCAATCAGACAGCACACTGGATGTTCTGTGACATAATGTGGGAACCAATAAAAACACACAGATATCGAGAACAAAAACCTTTATATAACAGCAAAGCTTTTGGGTTACAAGCCCTTTATCAATACTTATTAGTATTGATAAAGGGCTTGTAACCCGAAAGCTTTGCTGTTATATAAAGGTTTTTGTTCTTGACATCTGTGTGTTTTTATTGGATATATCTTGAACTTTTACAGTCTGGATTTTTATACTTCTACATAATGTGGGAACACAGACATGTTTTTCATTTACATAAATGTATAGTATGACATACATAGAGCAAGTGTGGGTACAGACACTTTGGCCAAAGTTGGCCATCCCTCTGCAGTATGCCTTAGATCCATGGTACTCAGATATGCACCATAAAGCTAATGTTCATCAAGCTGCATGAACTACTGTGACATTGTGACCTAACAGGGATCACTGTCCCTGTGGTGCTTACTCGAGCAACCTTGCACATGTATGTCACTGGACACTGTACATCATAGCATGACAGTGCAACTGTGCTCCAAATCACCGTTCACACATTACCCAACTGAAATCCTAAGAACCCTAGAATACTAGGCATACTACATGCCACACTGCAATGATTGCTCTGAATGTTACTCAACGCATCTACCTGGTAAAGGGTATGTCAAGGCTACAGAGCCTTGCATTAAGTGGGACAACTATGTAGCTGAACAAACAGGCTGTGGTCTGCTCCTCATGTGGAGTTTGGTACTAATGTTTTGCTTTTGGTGAGAGACAAAGTGTAGGAGTATGGTATCCCAGGAGAGAGTGGCTGTGCTGAGAAGAGCAGTTGTAGTAGCCAGGCACCAGCAATTCAGGGGGCTCCCCTTTTGTCAGCATTCCTCACAACTAATTGTGTCAGCACAGTACACACTGTTTGAGTGGTGTGCAGCTGCAGGATAACTGGGTGAACAGTGCCTCCTTACATTTCCCAGGGTGTACATATGACCCCCCCCCATGTTGGCAGACTACCTTCTTGGAATCCATGATGAAATTAAAGTCAATACCTAGTTACACACAGGGCAAGACATATGCAGTGAAAACCGGTGTACCCAGACGTCTCAGTAGTGTTACATTTACAGCCATGAAAAGACATTGTGGAAATGATCAGTAACAATGTAGTACACCTGCAGACACTGGCCCAAACTTAGTTTGTGTTGTTCAATGTCAGATTAAGCCTACCCTAAGCTTTGGACTGAATTGATTGTTACAGACTGCGATGGATGAGGGGAAAATGACTCATCCCACCTACCATGGCCCGAGAAGGTATTGGTCAAGATTAGGCTATCAGGCATTGTGGGCACACTGTAGAGGTTATTTACAAATGTGTATGTCAGCCGCTGGATAGCCAAGTATCTGACACTCATTATCTGAGAAGATAGGATTGTGTAGGCTAGCACTACAATGAGCCCAGTCACCAGTGGACCACCCACACACATCATTCCTCTGACTACCCCTACTAGCCATTCTCTTCTCTGCAGTCATGGCCACTGTTAGTGACCTCAGACTGACTACATTTTCAGATGATTGCAAATAAGGGACTGTCAACATTTCCCACACAGAACCAATAGTTACCTAGCATGGGCTGACACACACATTCAATTACTTTTAGAGCCATTGACAAATACTACATGCCAAGGAATGGACAATGCTATACTTTTGGCAGTCAACCACCCCCTGGACAATATCATATTGTCTGCTCACCTCCAACAGTTGACCCATTAGGCAGGGACTTATGGTCCAAGAGAGTGATGTAACTTTTGACTTTCACTGGTCGGTAAGATGTGGGGCTTCGTGCACTGTTGTACAACCTATAGATAAAGGTATGGCATGTAAATCCCAGAATGTCATTGTTACACTGTATGTAGCACTCATCACACATATCATTGAGTCAATGACACCTGGGGTATGTAAATACACAGCCATATTTGACACATGTAACAGCCAAAGAGTTCCCACAGTAACCCAATACACAGTGTACATAACATGTCCATTGCAGTCTGTGTCAAGTCTGAAACAGTGTATTCTGTCCACTACATGCTTTGGAGGGAAGGTGTATGGCTGTGATATAGGGACCTGTCAGATCCCACTGTGTACCACCTGCACATCCAAGAAAGGACTAGCATGAGACGTACCTGTTGTACATAGCTGCACCTTGACTGTGGTATAAATAGGCCATACTGGGGAGACATGTACGTAACCGTGACACTACACACTACATGTAACCAGTTCCCCAGCCATGTGAAGCACATTTCTGCTGTAACACACATCATGTCTTAGTAAGAGAATGGGATGCAAAACAAGGCAATCATAACTAGATTAGGACAAATTACTGTATTGGACGCAGGGTTGTAGATAATGCATCTCCTATGCCACAGCTTATAGATGTGTCAGCTCCCAGCACCCTCTTACATTTATCAAGGGAACCACATCATGTCAGACATTATAGATGCAGGAATAGGCTGCATGATGCCATTGTCCCTGTTAGCCTGTGATACACATATGAACCTATGGAGCCATGCACCTATACTGCTTTATCTTTGTGTCAAAGTTTTGCTTCTGTGCTGACATTCCTTCCTGTGCTCTCACGGTTATGGGTTTATTGCAGCACTGTACCCAAAGGTGTGTACCAAAAAATTTTAAATCTGCAACATAAACAGTTCTGTGAGACACCATTCATTATTTAAGTATATAGCCATTATAACATAATCCAACTTAATCTACGCAACATAATGTGGGTTTACTCATTACAACTGCCAGCAGACAGTATCTGGCAGTGACCATTACAAGTAGCATGTGAAAGGCAACAGTGGATTAAAGATAGCAATTTAGGAAGTCACCCTGTGCATCAGACACATAGCTTCATTTCCCTGCATCGATGACAAGGATGACAGGAATGTGGCACAGGTATAAACAATTGCACACGGTGTTGTGTGGTGGTGCAGGAGGCCTAGACTAATGCAATAGGTCAGCAAGCATGTGTGTGAGTCAGAAAGGGAATCAGGCAAGATTGACCATAAAATGTGCCGTGTGTGTCTGCAGGTGACCAGATTGTGACAGTGTGTATGAGTGTCTGCGTGAACACAGTCAAGCTCAGTGCTAGTCCTATGAAACTGCATGTTGGCAGCTTTGAACCATGCATGGCAGAGCTGACCAGTCACCTTCTCCTCCCACAAACACAGGAACTGCCTCTGGCAGGATTTGCACTGGCACCTCCATGCCCAAGGTCAGAAGCGTGATACTACTTGAGGGTAACTGCTGTCTGCTGGCACTTTGTCCTCCACAGGCATGCCCAAGACCACTAGCCCATGTTTTGGTGTGGACAGCACACTCACGTCTAGGGCGCTAGATGTACTGCCACTATGGGAGCTGCTGACCTATGTCCAGAAGTCTGATGCACAACTCCAACCAGACCATTCCAAGACAGATATTCCGTGATCTGTCTCAGACCAATGTCTTTCCATTGCATCAGTCAACAGATACAGGGTATCAGCAATTTAGTGGAGTCAGTCATGGGTGTCAGATTGTGTTGCATCTATAACCCTGAGCATTCATCTGGAGGTCTGTTTGGAATGTGCCTATGCCTCCATGAAGGCCCTAAACATTTGCCAAGTGACATGTGATGGGACATCTGCAACAGGTTTTGGGAGGACAGCAGGCCTCCTACGAGCGGGTCTATATCACATTATCGAAGTTTTAAAAGTTTGAATCACTAAAGGTCAAACTTTAATGATCGAACTTTTAAAACTTCAAATATGAAAAAAAAAAATTTTGAAAGAAATCAAGAAAAAAAAAGGTGTAAGCGGGGGGGGGGGGCAATCCTCCCCTGCACCTTCCACACAGGGGTCGTCACTCCCCACACCCCCCACTACTTAAATATACCAAGTCCGAGATAGCATTTCAGTTCACTACAGTGAGGAAATTGAAGATTTCTGTTTCCTACACTGTAGTGCGATCTCGGAGTTGGTATATTTAAAGAGTGGGGGTGTGGGGGGGTGGAAGGGGGTTTGCCCCCTGCTTACACCTTTTTTTTCTTGTTTTGTTTCAAAAAAAATTTTTTGTTATATTCAATGTTTTAACAGTTCGATCATTAAAGTTCGAACTTTAGTGATTTGAACATTTAAAACTTCAACAATGTGATATAGACCCCTACGAGCACCCCTATCAATCCACCTGTGTGGAACCTCGCCATCTCTTTGGCTATGGCCAGTATCAGCACTCACTCCAACCATAGAACCCACACTTTCCTGTTCAATGCCCTCACCCTCTGACTGTCCAATATCTGTGGCCTCAGGGGACTGGGTATGCATAGGCATACTGACTGTGCATGGTGATAATGAGGGCAGAAAAGGGATGCCAACCTCTGTGACAGATTCAGCCCCTGAAGCCCCCATCTGTGCCTTTATTTGGCCACCATAATTATCAGAGTCTGAAGAGTCACTGGTATCAGTCTGTGAAGGGGACAGAGACCAAACCCGTGGTCACCTGTGATAAAAAGGAAAAAGCAGTACATTAGTACATGCACTACTATACACTTGCAATATATGTTAAGCTGTATACAATTCTGTCAGTATTACTGACTTGTTTAACTCCCACCCTCATATAGTAGGACCTGAAGAAATTATTTTCTAAAAAACTTCTGTAGCTGCTTGTAAAGAATAAGCTTCTTATTCAAGAATCTCATGAGCAACAATGATGTACACTAACATTTGTCAAAACTCTGCACAGTTGACACATAAGGCAATCTTTACTATCCTACATATACTGTAAATTTATCAGTGTGGTTACATCTACAAAGCATAGGCATGACTATAAACTGTGTTTCATTGGTAAAACTATGGGGTTGGCAATTATGCAGACAGTACATCAACCAGCCTGCAGACCTGGATGACACTTTAGCAAATACAATTCACTCAATCTACATCTGTAACATAACAGTGTTATGCTTACCAGGAGCAGGATCAGGGCCATGTCTTATTCCTGATGGTCCTGTGAAAATTTGAGGGAGAGGTAACGTAAACAGCAACCCATGTTGCACTATGACAGGTTAATATGTCCAAATATCTAACATTTACAGTACATACTACATTAATTGGTATGTAGGTCACAATCTGGGCATGAGATTCACACTGAATGTACACCATAAAACACTGAATGCTACAGAATTCCAATACTTATCCAATGAAGCATACCTGGACACTCCTCTTGTGTGGAACGGTGGCACCCACATCCATTATTTACCATGTGATGGATGCCTGGGAGATGTCCTGTGTTCCTAGATTTGCCAGGAATTCCTGTGTGGCTAACAGTGGTTGTTCCATTGCAGGCCCTCCACAAGTGACACTATGATGCCAGGCCACATCTGCTGCTCTTCTGTGGGCAGCATTTATCATATTAGTAGTATGGTGTCATACCTATTTGTATGACCTGCTCTGATGACCAATGGCATTCACATTACAAACCAGGTCAGCCCACAATGCTGCCAACTTTTCTCTGTTTGTCGTCTCCCTTGACAGCAGCAGTTGGTGGTGTTGATACATGGTGTCCAGGATAGTTTCATTTTCTGCCTCTGTGAAAGGGTCCCATATCAGGGATACATATCTCCAGAAAGATAACAGAATGGGAACCTATGTCAGGATCACATATGTGGGAGCATAGTATGTAGCGATACAACAATAACTCATGGCTACCGGTATTCACTGCTTGGTTACACATTTCATATTCGACATCATACAAACATAGTGAGGACATGGATGTGAGCAGGATAGTAGCAGTACTCATCTATCCTTGCTTGTACCATGACAGATACTGTTGTTTAGTCACACAACCAACACAAATGTCCATTAAGTTGTGGCTCATATGTGTAAACCCTCCTTATAATATCTAAAACAAGCAGTGCCACACAAGTAGCATGTAGTATTACCACCTCTATCAACAAGAAATTCCTAGGAGAGTGGTATACCTATTTAACAAAGAGCATTATACCCATACTGTACACTAGATCCTCTGTAGGTGTAACCCATCAACAGATAAATGACATGTCATCAGTACAGTTCCACACAATACTTACTGCTGTAATCACCATTCCCTCTAATTACATGGACAAATATGCATCATGTTGGAAACAAAATGGTTACATACCTGATGGAGTACATTACTTCTCTGCTGAATGGTACAGATATATAAATGTTGTGCCAATGAGTTGACCATAAAAAGTAACTCTCACACACAATGTTTTCCCTAGCCAGCTGTTTTCCTTTTTAACATGGTTCTCAATTAGAAGGTGATTGCCTCTGAACCAATCTGTGCTTCTGAAATGCTGATTGCGGCCAGCACAGCTGATTTGCAGTGTAATCAGCCAGTCCCATGCAACCACTGAACAAGATATAAGGCCTTAATGTAGATTTCAACCCCTTTCTTTATGTTGGGTAGGAAAATAGTGGTGGACAGATACTACATCATGGCAGAGAAAATGTCTGTAGCAGCTACTATTTACATACAAATGTGTGTGCTACAGGCTGAAGCTGAAGGTGATACTGCTGGCAATAGGCATAGGCAGAAAAAGTGAACACTTTGCAAGGCAACAAACTGTAAGAGTAAGTGTGGGACCTGTGGCAACCTTGTTTTATAGGAAGAACCAGACTGAGAGTACCCACAGCTAAGGTATGTGTGTCAGGTAAGTCTGTCAGTCAATGGTATAAGTAAGGCAATGCAAGCCAAAATGATTGGTGTGTCCTACAAAACAGGAAAGTCTACATTAACCATGATGTCAGGCAAATGGACAACTGCCAAGTCACGTGTTATGTCATGGTATTCCTCTGTTGAGTGTGTGCTGGTAACCCTTGCATCTAGCTCAACCTATATATATATATATATATATATATATATATATATATATATATATATATATATATATATATATATATATATATATCACCAGTAAAACATTGTAGGCTGCAGTGTGATACTACTGGGCCATAATTTCAGTAAACACTTCAACCTTCAGTGGGAATTCAGCCTACTGCATTACCTGTTGTACTAGGAGTAGGTGAGAGTGGTCCTTTCTGTAGGCCTTTGCCCTCTATAATATAGATGTAGACATTCCAACTGTACTGCTTTGGGTGGATAAATAGGTGATGAGACTGACATACGTACCAAAATTTCTAATATTGATGGTCACACACATATATATTTATTGGTAGGCGCAGCTGTACTTGAACCAAGGATCCATGTGTACTAAAAAGTTATGTTTTCAATGCATTTTACAGATTGAGCTACAAAGACATTTTTATAGCAGGTGTATTTTTACATGTTGTAGTTATCATTCCACAGTTATCTGCTATTAAATACTGCACTTACGTCTATTATTATGTGTATGGTTTAGAGTGCTGTATTTGTATAACAGAGTCCGAGTTAAAATCCACTTTTCTATTAATGTTTTATCAAGTGTGTTCTTACATGTTGTAGACAGAATTGCAGGGTTACCTGCCATCAGATACCTCAGTAATGTCTAAGCTTACGTTTGTGCCTTTATAGTGATGTATTTGTGTACTAGAATGTTAATTGCAGTACTATTTTTGTATGAATCTGAAAAGCTGATTTGCGAAGTGGGGCGCAATGCACAGCACCGTTTAAACATGCTTAATGAGGGGAACTACAGCACTACTATGTTTTGCTTAAAACACTTGCTTTCATTAGCAGCTGTGTGGCTTGGTGAGATGATTCACTGTTCTGTAGGTGCGATGATCATGAATCATGATCATTTTATTGAATCCTGCTGCAGGTCTGTTGTGATGCAACCAGATCTGAATCTGAACTCCTCATCA
The DNA here is from genome assembly GCF_019279795.1 of Protopterus annectens. NCBI lineage: Eukaryota > Metazoa > Chordata > Ceratodontiformes > Protopteridae > Protopterus > Protopterus annectens. Next base: position 664,429,547 of record NC_056739.1, read on the forward strand.
CCCATCTTACTTTTTACTACTTTGTGTATTTGTTTGTTAGTCACACTCTCCAGAACTTTCAGGCAGTGTGACAGGAGTTTGATATCGCTATACAATAAACTAATGTAAATAAATAAATCTAATGTAGGTTTATGTATCTTAGAAATAATTTTCTTTGTTATTTTTACATATAGAAATTGGTCTTCCATTCCCCCTTCATTTTATGTAACATCGCCACCACTGCCTCCTATATTGATGTCAGCACTTTTTCCCTCCTTTATAATATTAAACAGATTTGCTAAATACTCCCCTCTATATATACCTTCCAGTTTATGGTAATCTATTTTGAAAGATGTCCTGTCCACTTTCCTAGTTAATACTGACTTGTGTATTTTAAATTTAAGTACTCCTGCTATAAATATTTTGAACAGAAAACATATGCATGTTTAGTTTAAGCATATCTAGCTTGGATACAGAGTGTAACCCTTTCCTTCAAAACACATTAATTAATTGAATAATATTTACATTATCCATGCTGTTTGTATGTGAATATCAGTTGCCTTAGTGGGCTTAAATGATAACCTCTCCTGTATCTTAATGTTTTATATGCACTATGGCATATACAACTTTAATAAACAGTTTAAACGATTTTTATTTCATATGGAAATTGCTCTCTGGTTGTCCATTTTTCCAATATCCATAGTAAGACTACCGTATCTCTTCTTTAACAACAAAAATAAAGTATTATGTCACTCTGAGGTCTAAAATTCTGTTACTTTGTCCTGTTACCCTTCAGTGTATTATTTCTCTTCTTCTTCCAACTAAACTCTGACTTCTCTTCCCCTTCTTCTTGATTTTGGAGCTCACCTGTGGAACAGAAAACAAACACATAGCAAGGAGACATTTCTTTTGTCCCCTAAAAAACATCAAACCTTACTAGTCTCCACTGTCTTGCCTAGCTTACTTTGCAGAGTCTGATCCTGGAAGACATTTTTATAGTCAGCTGCCCCCAAATATCTCTTTTGTCAACTGTCTGTGAATGGATTTCTCCAGGCTTCTCCTCTGCTCTTCCTCCTGCATTCAGAGTACATCTCAAACTCCCTTCTCCTCATCTTCAGTCCTTCCTTCCATTGCATCCTCCTCCCTTAAGTCACCTCATTTAGTCCATAATGATCTTCTTTTTTTTGTTTCAGAGTTTTTTTATAAAGGATCTACCAATATATTCCTCTCTCAACCCCAACCTTCTCTCTTCACCACCTGTGTACCACCTTATTATAGTAATGCACAGAATGGTGATACGGCCTTTTCATCTTCCATCTCTGTTTGTAAGTGAGCATATTTATTGACACCTCTTCACTGTCCGATTGAGAGTGCCTCATCTGCTGACACTGACATGCCATTCTCTGCTGCATCACCTCATAACCCAACACTCATCCGTTGACTCTGACATGCTATTCTATACCCCACATACTCATCTGCTGACTCTGATATGCCATTCTCTGCTGCAGCACCACATGCCCCCCGCCCTCCTTCTCTCCTGCCATGTCCATTCTACTTCAGTGCTGAGCTTGTGTCTTCTCTTCCATGAATTGCTTGATCCACTATTATCTGTGCCTTCATTTTTTTACATAAAATTTAATAGCTTCTTCGCTAGTATGGCAATAGGGTGTCCTCCTCTGACATTTGATTTTTATAACTGCTGTATTCACTAGGTGATTGACTGCCCCTTCTTGCTTTAGCACTGATCTCTTTTTGAATATCTGTGGATATCCCAGTGCCATACAGCCCTCAACACCACTGCTACCACCCTCACCTTTACTCCATCATTTTCAGGGCTTTTTCCAAGCAGCCTGTCTTAATATTCTGTGTCTCATTTGATGGTGATGCATCTTAACATTTAAATGACTGCCACTTATGTTTGGCCACTGTTTGGTTTACCTACACAGTGGACCTTGTCAAATTATCTGTCCAGACTATCCACTCTCCTTTGCCAATTCAGTAACCTAGTCCTTCTCAAATTACACTGTAAATCATCCTCCACCACAGTTAATATTCAAAAGTTATCTGTTCAAGATCTATTGTCCAAATCATCTAAATTAACTTCAGCTTTGAGTTAATCTCATAGATTTCACACTGATTCTTCTCTGCTTGTTTCCTAATGCCATCAAGTTTTGGTTCTTGCACCAGAATTTTTGATCAAGCTATTAAGGTTCTGCTTTAATATAACCCACTATCGTCTGCATCTTGTCAACATCCGATCCAATGGTGTGTAGTTTCCACAGTATTACTTTATATTTGACCTCTTGGTTTGTCATTTTATTGCCATTCATCTTTTCCCTCTCCACCACATAACCTAAGTAGTTGTTGTTGTTGTTGTGTCTTTTCGGCTTTTCCCAGTTAGGGGTCACCACAGCGGAACTTCGGTCCGCTAATGATTGGTAGTTGATTTTTACATGCCGAGTTACCAGCCCCAGTGCACAACCTTCAACTAAGTAGTAATAAGCTTATTTTTTTTTTTTTTAATTTTTATTTACTTCCTGTCTTCTATTCCTTGTGCACTTTATGGTTAAACTCATCAGGACCCACATGTATCTCCTTCCTTCTTCAGTCAGTATGCATGTCTACTGCTCTTTAACTGTACCCATCCAAAAATATACCATCACTGGCATCTTCTCTACCTTTTCTTCAATCTGGATAAAAACTCATGATGGTAAGTCTCTAGTGTCCCTGTTGCTTAGTGACATGACTTGTATTAACTTTAATGTAGCTCACCATTCATTACTATATGTTCAGCCCTTTTCCAGGTCCTGTTTCTTTTCTCTAGTTGCCATACACCCTTTACATATTTCTTTCCCCCTTCTTTTGTTGGCAGTACCCCTCAGTGCATTCTTTTTCTTTTTTCCTCCTCTTAGATTTCTTCCAAAACTCAAGCACTTGCCACATTCTGTTACAGAGACTCATATACATACTCCTCACAAATAGATCCGCTATTTCTTCATTCTGATGCTCTATCCCATTTCACAACCTCCACCTGGGTGTGGGCTACATTTCTCTGTAGCCACCTTCCTTGGATTTTCCAAAGTGCCCCCCACACAGACTGTCAGGCTTTAAAGTAAAACAGTTAAGCACACAAGTGTGCAACATTCACTCAAACTGCTAAGTTAGAGTAGCACTTTAAGAAATCTCTGAAATCTGTACTAAGGAAAGCCATAGAGCAGTGTAGTAAGAACGGACATCAGTTATTTTTTACTTCTTCTTCTGCTGTAAGAAATGTGCCATAAATTTTGACAGGATTTAGCTCACTCAAGTTACTATATGGTGAATATTCCAAAGGCTTGCTAGATTTTGCAAAGGAGCCCTGAGAAGAGATTAAAAAAAAAAAAAAACAGATAAGTTTGGCAGCAGCCTTCCAGTTCTGGGTCTGACAAAGTGAGCAGTTTAAAAATGAGCTCCTTGGTTTAAAAGTGCCATATGTGCTACCAGGCATGTCCTTGATTTAGCAATCTTCTTTTATTCTCAGCAACTCCATTGAATGTTTTCTGTGAATGCTGCAGAAGAAGTGATCTACTAAAGCTAAAGTTAGCATAGACACACTCTGGCTGAGAGAAACTCTTGGAAACATGACTAATGGAACATCCTCGAGTGCCATGCAGCAGATTCTTTTTCTCAAGTGCAGCAGCCATCAAGTGAGCTAATTGGTGCAGCAAATCAGCTGCCATAGCGGTGGCAGACTTATGCCAGTTAGCAGCATTCACTGGACAACTAAGAGTGTCCATTGAAATATTTGAGAACTCCTTCCATGAACATGTACAAGACATTGAAGAAGCTGTGCAGGAGGTCCTGATTCATACCAGCACACTGGAACAAGCAATGCAAGAATATGACTGACAGCTGGCAGATGTGGACCATAAGATTTCTTTTCTGCTGGATTTCACCCAGACATTGTACAATCTACTCAAAGGTCAAAAAAAAAAAAACACAGGGTCAATAAAAGAATCCTGGATTTACAGAAGGGAGTAGAAAAAAGATATGCCCAATTTCCTGCAGCCTTGGTTACCTATGACTTTGGGTTTGAACACTGTTAACAAGCCGATGATAGAGAGAGCCAACTGCTCATTAGCACCTCTGCCATCTCCTAATGCTGCCCCAAGACCAACTGTAGTGCATTTCCTGTCTTTTCATCTAAATAAGAAAATTCTATGGGTAGCATGGGCTTAATGGGCCATTGTCTACATGGGCAGAAGGGTTCATTTTGATAACAACTTTTCAAAGCAAGTCATCACCAGAAGGAAAATGTGGCTTGCACTTACGTGCTTTCTAGAAGAGAAGGGTCTTAATGCATCTACTATCTACCCAGTGAGGCTTTGCATTCTCCTTCTAGATAAACCACATATTTTTCAGCATATGGAGGATTTAACGAAAACCGTACTTTGACTTTTCCAGAAAATATGGACTGGTCCTCAGCAGTATCTAAGAGGGACAGGATCCAGGATAGCCTGTCCATTCATTTGCCAGACCCTAAGTGATCTAGGTTGACTTTTACACAGCCCAAAATGGACTCTGTGACAATCACATCACAAGTACATCTTGGCTTTGGAGACAATAGGACTTGTGACCATTTGCTTATCCCAGGAGTTACTTTTGTACGCTCTGCCCTATAGCATTTTGAGTAGCTCAGGCTAACTTTTATTCTGGCAGCATAATGTATGCTTCTAAATGTTATCATTGACTGTTATCTTAGAACTGGAGCTGCACAGTTACTTTATTCAAAAGGTCAAACTGCGGGGCTTTGGTATGGTTTACTGCTTAGTAGAGAAACATTTCACCTGTGCCGTGAGATGGAGACTATCATAATTCTCTTTAACCTCAGGAGATATCATTTTGTATGTAGTTTGCCCAGTGGGGTATGAATTTGTTAGCTTTATTTCATACATAGTTCCGGTTATTATTTATCTTGTCTTGTTCATGTATACTACTACTGTTACTTGTTATTTTTTACTCTAGTCTTATGTTTATTAGAAAATTATATCATTGCATGCATATACCTCTCATGGCTAATTTATACTCTGATATTAATTCCTGGGGTCAGTATGATAATGGGCTCACTGAGGGATTGTAGCTTTAGATGCCCTTCAATATTGCTGTTGCAGTATTCATCACATCTGGGATCTCCTACCAAGGACAGCCCAACAGCCAACTAGTATACCAAAGTCTTTACTACTAAGGCACATCACATGTTAGATATATGCTCCCCACACAAGTCAGGGCATAAAGGTGATATACATATGCTCTGAATTGAGAACTTCTTGCCTCCTAAGTGAATGCCATTATCATAGATCGATCTGAATGCCCTTCACTTTGCTGGTTGTACTGGCCCTACACCTTCAAAATAAGTACCCTGTTGGGGTTTCTTTTTGTTTTCCTAATATTTTTCAGTGGGTTACATGTCATCCAGGAAAGGGGAATGTTAGTGTAGGAGGCAGATTCCCCATAAGGACCACCATGATAAGTGTCTGCCATGCTTATGTGTGTCTCACAACCACAGTCATTGTTCCATCTGTCGGGCTTTTGTACCCAAGACTTAATGTAGCTGTATTTCTTTCCATTTCATTTCTCTTGAGAACCAAAGTCTCAAGCTGTTGGCCTAAGGTACCATGGCAGAATCTACTCACTCCAAGGTACAGCTGCCAATCAACAAGAAGGCCAAGAAATCTAAGCCAGAGTCTGCTTCTTTCCAGCCTCAAAGGGATGTCTCTCTTGAGGTAATTGAAAACCTGGAGGACAGTCTGGTATTACCTCTAGTTTCTTCTGCCATTACCTTCTCATAGGCAGGCATAGAACCTGCTTCTCGCACATCCTCAGAGGCTTTGTTAATGTCCTGCATATCTTGAGGAGGAACAAGAGCAGAAGGGGATTCCTCAGATCTTTGTTAAGGAAGAGGTGCTGGATACCTTGATGAAATCCTGGCAGGGGTCCGGACCACTGCATTTTGTCAAAGCAGACATCCCATTGAAGGAAAGTCAGAAAACGAAACATGTGGTGTCGGCTGGCAGAGATCCACAGAGGGAATGGCAGGACTTCACTCAAGACTTGAGACTTGTTCAGTGCCTTGATGGCACTGAAGCCTCCTCAGGAGGTTTTTGGTTCCTGTACCCCCCTAGTTATCTACTCCAAAAAAAAAAAAAAAAAAAAAAAGAAGAAGAACAATGGACCCTGAGTTCTCTGATGAGGACTCAGACTCTGATGCTTCCTCTTTAGCTTACTCATCTCATGACTGTGGATCAGGGGGAGAGGAATCTCTCAGTCCTGATTCTCCTCTGGAGGAACTGTCCTTTGTTGATACAGTCCTGTGTATGATGGAACACTTTAAGTAGGATAGATTTTCAGGAATCCAATGTCCAGAAAAGTTACTGTGAGTTGTTACAAATGGACTCTCCTAAGCTCTCTGTTGTCCCTCCTGTTCTGGTTGCCTTGTTGGATACCTTCTCAGCTACAAACTAGGCACCAAACTCCCATCCTTCTATCCCTATGAAGCCTGACAGATTTTGTAGGGTGCCATATGCCTGCATCTGCAGATAAGCCTTCTAGGCTGATGCCCTCATCTAAGCTACTTCCCTTAGACAAGTAGAGTAGAGCTATGGAGAATATTAGTAAGAAAGTATAACCTTCGGCTGCCTTAGCATTTAGTGCTATAAATTACCAGACCCGTAAGGCAAACTATATTTTCTCTTCTCCCCCAGATTGGGAGGATTGTCTCTGACATGTTTGACTGAGGGTAAAGCCTCAGCTCTTTCTTTACTGGGTTCTACTTCTCAGGTTGCCCATCACTCTGTAAAATGGAGTTATGATGCAGTGGGTGCCTTCTTTAGGGCTGCTACCTCTGGCTCTGTGATGAGGTCCTGTCCCTGGCTACATCTTCAAACCTTGCCAGATGATATTAAAGCAAACGTCCTGGGTACTCCACTGGATAACAAAGCCTGCTTGGTACTGCTGTGGCAGAGCTCTTTAAGACTTTGCAGGATTAGGTTAAGGTCATGAAAGATTTGAAGCACATCTTTGCTTCTCCCATTCTCAAGTTTCTCAGGAACTATCCTAGTAACCTGGATCTTTCTTCTGAACACTTTTCTCATAGTGCCATCCTTTTGAATGCTTTCTTTTCAAAGTCTGCTTCTCCTGTTGTTTTACAGGCCTTTGTAGTTTCCTTGACCTAAAGGATGTCTATATTCATATTCTTATCACCCCTCTATTCAGGAAATATTTGCATTTCTCTATTTCTTCCTCTCATTTTACGTTCTCTGCTTTGTCCTTTGGGCTCTCAATTACCCTAAAGGTGTTCACCAAATGCCTAGCTCCAAAGGTCACCTTTTGTAGGCTTCAAGGCATTCAGCTTATTCCCTGCTTGGATGATGTCTTGCTTCAGGCTCCATCCCAAGACAAGATAGTGCAGGATCTTCATTTCACCCAGCTTCATTTGCACAATCTGGGGTTAATGGGAAACCTTCAGAAGAAAATATTGACTCCATCTCAGGACCACATCTTTCGAGCTTGCAGGATCCAAATTGTTCTAATGCTGGCATTTATTCCTAGCACCAAGGTTCTGTGTCTAACAAATTATTTTCTTTCAATGCTGCCCCTGTCCTATCTTCCAGCCAGGGAGTTTCTAAGGGCTTTGTAGTGCATGGCATCTACCATCCTCATGCTTCTCTGGGCCAGGCTTTTCCTTTTTAAATTTCTCCCAAGTCTTTTGGGTTTCTAATGCGATGGCTGGAATGGACCCCATTCCTAAGTCAAAATACAATTAAAGTTCATGACAATAATATTGTTTCAATCTTTGATGTTAGTTAGAAGTGCTCTTTGCAGCACCCACAATGTGCCCAGTAATGACTCTTTTTACAATTCTTATGGAGTTGCATGTATTTGTGACATATCTAAATACAATTGTAAATAATTTTTTATAAGACCCATTGCCACTACTACAACTGGAACTGTCTGGGTATCTTTCTTCCACATTGCCCTTGTTTCTGCCTGTAAATCCTAATATTTTATGACTGGGTCTCTCTGTGCATAAGACACTAATCACTGGGTTTAGCAATTTTAATGAGCAATTCTACTTTTGTCTTCTTTTTATGGACTACTAGATCTGGTTTTCTCATATGTATTTTTTGGATTGTTGGTAATGTATGGTCTCATGTGATATAAACTTCATCATTTTATATAATGCTTTGTGGCTCATGTCTCCAGTATTTTTCAGCTACCTCAGTATTATAATGTTTGCACAATCCCGAGTGAAACAGTCTTGCCACATTATTATGCCTTTCAATATACAACTATTTTGCTATTAGTATATCACGCTTCATATGGGAAAGTTTCAGTGGTATCTCATATCAGTTTGGCATCAACACTGCCACCTGCTATACTATCTGGTTCCTTTGCTACCATGTCTCAAACTTAAACTTCATTGGTGGATTTAACAGGTATCTCTCAATTGAGGTGCTCCCTTTCAATCTCCTCAACCATCCCAGCAACTCTTCATGGATTCCTCAGAGCTGGGTGGGGAACCACTTCAGACACACTGAAGGTTCAGGGCCTTTGAATCCCTCTGCAGAGGCTAGATCACATCAACATCAAGGAAATGAGGGCTCTCATTCTGGCTCTACAAGCCTTCCACTCACTCTGGGTACCAGGTCCCTTGAAAGTTTATGCAAACAGCACCACATTCATGTAGTACATCAACAGACAAGTAGGCTGAAGGTCTTACTTTCTTTGCAGGCTAGTTCTTCAAACTGGAGAAATAGCCATCAGATTGTAGGTGACCACACAAGCAGTCCACATACCTTCAGAGTGTAATACTGCATCAGATTCTCTCAGTATGTCCAGGACACAGCCTCAGGAATGCATGCTTCATAGTGGATCTCTATGCTTCCTCTCAGATCATGCATCTCCCTCAATTCTGTTCCAGAGTCCCAAGTCCTTCGGCTTGAAAAGTGGATGTCATGTCTTTCTCTTGCAAGGGAATGTCCCTTGATGATTTCTTCCTTTCATCTTCATCCTGAGGTCCTAAACAAGATGAAAAAGGACACTCCAAAAATCTTTTTGGTGACTCCCCTTTGGCCCAGACAGCACTAGTTCCTTCTCTTATTCCATATGGCCAGGGGTAGTCATCACACATTATCTCACTGCATGGAGCTACTCACAATGGACAGTGGATCTCTCCTACCCTCACTTGTCCACTCTTCTACTGACACTGTGGATTATAGGGTTTTGATTCCTTTCTGACACCAATTTTCTGAGGATGTGCTTGTGATGAAAGGAGGTACTGCCAGCACAGCTAGCTAGGATTTTGTAAATAATAATATAATTTGTGAATATCAAACTGATTTATACAAGATGCTTGTGTTACAAATGTATTAGAACTGTATGTCATACAAGATGCTGGTGTTACAAATGTATTATAACTTTATGTATGTATATCAAACTGATTTGTACAGACAATTGTGATGAAAAAGATATTTGTAAAGTGTTTGTGTTTGAAATGTATCCACAGTGTGCCTTATTGTAGAGAACAGACATGCACATACACTATTGTAACTGTTTAAATTTATATGTTTTAATAGAGGAAACTGGAAGGTTAACCACACTCCAGCAAACTTTAGAAAAATGTCTGAAATTAAATCACTTTATAGCTTAGTCCATAAAGATGCTATCTCACAGGTGACAATGCAGTCAGAGACACAAAGTCTGTACTAGGAAGCTTTCTGTATTGTTTTCGAGTTGAACTAATTACTAATCTGGGAACATGGAGGTATGAACTTGTTTTATGACTTCCATTACCTGCCATAGATCTGAGGAAAAGCCCTTGTTTGTGTATTTTTACAGGTAGGTGCTAAGTCCTGCTAGCTTCCAGCAATGGGGATGTGACATGGGAACTAGAAGTAGGGTTGCCAGCTGTCCGTTTTTTGACCGGACTGTCCGGTTTTCTGATAAATTGTCCAGTTACAAATTTCATTCAAAACCAGACACGTGAAGTCTGGGTTTTGTGCCACTGCCACGGTCTCAAACGTTTCTCCCGTGCCATCTTTACTCTCTCTTTCTCTCTCCCCTTCTTACTGCCTGTGGCCCGGTGTGCTTTTTGGCTATAATTAGATCCATTACCTGACTCTGGACTGTCCAGAAATAAGGGACACTGTCCGGAAAATGGCGACTGCCTTTTCTTGTCCAGAAAAAATAAAATCTTTTCATTTAATTTAAAAAAAATACTTTTTTAAGGGCGTTCTACTTTAAGAATGCCCTTTGTATCTGGTTGCATGCACAGATGCAGAAGAAGCTGAAATTGTTTACATGACGTCTTCATCTTCTGCATGGTGGAATTTGAATTCCTGTCTCCAGAAGACGTTTGGACTTCGCAGCGGACCATAACAATGAATGTTTGGACAAAATCAGAGAGGTAGGTATGTGTGTGAGGCTGCCGCTGCTATGAAAAGGAGAGCAACTAAAATGTAATTAACTTAAGGGGAAGGTTTTTTTTTATAATTTGATCATGCAGAGCAGAGGCCAGGAAACACTGTATGGTATTTTATACAGTCTCATTGTATTGCATTGCATTTCTGATTTACACAAAGGTTCAGGGCTAAATTCTTCCATAACAAATAAGTCACAAGATGCTTCTTTCTTATGAGCTTTAGTGAGGCCTTCTCTAGACGATACTGAGAATATGTTGCTGTTGCTGTCCTAAGCTTACATTTCCAAAAGAAAATAATAACGCTATAAAAGACAGAGCTACAGTCTATCTGCCTGCTTCAGATAACAAAAGGCCAGCCGGTTCTTCCAGCAGACTTTTATTAATAATACTACAAATCCCAAGAAATTGTTTAATTTTGTGTGACTAAGTACTAGTAAAATAAAACATGAAATGTTTCCTATTGTTGAAGTCTTTTTTATGCGATTATTGCAATTTCTTTATAACATTATGTTGCTTAAAGCTGTTGAATGTGGTTAAAATATTTTAGAATGATAAAATAGGGCAAACTTACCTGTTGCCATAGTATCTCACCTGTTAATATTACTAACGTTCCTTTTGATATAATGCTCTATATTCGAGGGTCATTTGTGGTTAATTGTTATTTGTGACATACAGAGTTGAGATTGGTATAGCAAAGGTGTGTAAATTGATGACCATGCTAGTTTTCTGACCATCTACTAGTTGTCCACATTAAGCATATGCTCTGTAGCTTTCTATAAAAGGCATAGGTTAATTTTTCAAAAGCTGCAAGACCAATTGTGTCATTATGCATTGTTTTATACTAAACATGTATTTTCAGACCATGCTATACATTTTCAGGTCTGTGTTATTGATGTAAGATATGAATGTTGTTAATACTGTGTCATTTCTTAGAACATTTTAAAATGTTATCATCCTAAACTTGGGAAAACAATGTGCAATGCTGTTTTGGTGAATGTGAGATTTAAAGGCAGAGTAGTTTTAATGCTAAGTCTGTTTTCATTGTAAGACTGTATTGCTTTGTTTAGCAAATGTGTATCAGTGGTTTGTGCTATAAAATTTGAAATAAATGTTTTAAATTAAATCCAAATATCTGTAATCACTGTAAAAGTAAAGCAGAAAACAGTATACACACTGAGCATTTTGAACAGTGTTTATGGCAACTGGGGAGAAATCAGCTGAAAGCAGGTACCCGGAACAGAATAAGAGGGCGTTCCCATCAGCTGATGTCACTGTGATGTCACAAAATGTGTGTGGCATGGATGGGAGAGGGGTGGGAATGGGTGGAGTTATGGGTAATGAGAGGGGCATGACCTTAGTCCGGTTTTAGCCACAAAGAAAGCTGGCAACCCTAACTAGAAGTCAGTTGAACAGAAGTGATGTCATTCTGCAAGTTATCTCAGAAGTAATATTTTAATGAGATAGGGGATTCTGTATTCATTCTTTGCCCTGACAACAAGAAGAACCATTCACCACATCATCTAACTTGCTCTATTAAGTAAGTAGGGAATAATAACTCTCTTAGATACAGGCAGGAATATAGAGAAGCTTAGTTTAGATATTGTTTTTCTTTATTTGTCCAAGCCTGTCCTTCAATATTATTTTAAATATTTCCTGTGATTTGAACTCTGATGTCACTGTGAATACATAATTAGTATTTTCTTGTTATTTTACTTAGTTATTATTAAACATCTTTACACCTTTCATTGTGGCTGATCTTTGTAGAGATATTTACATTTTGAGAGTACTTGCATATTAATTTGGTGACACTGTGTGGTCCTCTCCTAATAGTCTAGCTCTTGCTCAAACTATCCTTTGTATTAATACTATTTTCACTCAGTATACTGGGTACCCTTGAAAGAGCCTTAAGGTAGCTAGCAGGATTGGCTGGTGGTAGTCATAACTACTCTATAGCCTGGGCAGAAGAAGGCATAGCTAGTGACCTTTTGCCAGCCTTTCCCAGGTGGGTATGTGTGTATAAATCAAATGTCAAAGAGTGGGTGTGTCAGCAACTTGGGCAGGGACACAAAGCACTGGTTGAACAGAGATGGTGCTGGAGGTCTTGGCTTGGACACTCAACTGAGATCTCAACTCTATAACTGTGCCAGTGGGGAGTCTTATTGTGGATTTTGAGAAAGGGGAGAAACCAGCCATGGACTGACTGTGGTCTCCATGTGCTCTTATGAGAAATTGCATCTGATATAGATAGCTGCATCTGGAAATACTGTGTGTGTACCTGTTATCCTCCCAGTGAATGGCCCTCACTGTTGCCAGTGGAGAAGATTGAGGCTCCTTGATTACTAACCCAGAAGTGGAGGGCTGTTACACTGCTTAGGGTCCTGCGGGATGCCAGGAAACCCAATACCAGAAAATCATATATGTCTAAATGGATGAGATTTTCTGTCTGATGTCTTGAATATCACCAGGAACCCTTTCAGTGGGAGTCCCCTTTGAACTTTCCTACTTTTTTTTTAATTTCTCCAAATCTTTTGGGTTTCTAATACCATGAAGAGAATGGACCCCATTCCTAAGTCAAAGTATGATTAAAATTCATAAAATTAGTATTGTTTCACTCTTTAATGTCAGCCAAAAGTGCTCTTCACAGCACCCGCAATGTGCCCAATAATTAGTCCTTCTGTAGTTCGGATGGGATTACATGTATTGGTAACATATCTAAATACAATTGCAGATTCTTTTTTATAAGACCCATTGCTCCTTCTACTACTATTGGAACTGTCTGGGTATCTTTCTTCCACATTGCTCTCATTTCTGCCTGCAAGTCCTACTATTTTATGACTTTGTGTCATTCTGTATGCACAACATTATAGTCACTGGGTGTGGTGATTTCAATGATTAGTGCTACTCTTGTCTTCTTTTCTTGGACCAGTATATCCACTTTTCTACCATTTATCTTTTGAACTGTTGGTAATGGGTGATCCCATGTAATATAGACTTCATCATTTTCTATGATGCTTTGTGGCGCATGCTGTTTTTTCAGCTACTTCATTAACGTAATGTTTGCACAATCCCTAGTGCAACAGTCTTACCACATTATTATGCCTTTCAGTATACAGTCCTTCTGAAATTAGTATGTCACATCCAGCAACGAGGTATGTGACTGTTTCCAGTTCGGTTTTACAAAACCTACATTTGTCTCTTTCTCCCACATGTTCAATGGATTTTGTAAACCAACGTGTGCGTAGCCTACTATTTTGGGCTGCCAGTATTAACCTTTCATGTCTTGGATTGAATTTGCCTCTCCTTAACCATTCCTGCATTCGTTCCTGATCAACATGAGGTTCTTCCATAAGTTTTCTATACTTGCAACTATATTTATGCATTTTTCACATTTCTTGCCTTCTTATCTAGTCCTCCACCTTATATTCTTTCTTTTGTTTTTTTGGCACATTCAGTTGCTGCCTGGTTTTTATCTACTTCTGGTTAGATTTCCATTCGTGCTTGACTTTCCTACTTTTTTCATTTTCCAAATCTTTTGGGTTTCTATTACCATGATGGGAATGGACCCCATTCCTAAGTCAAAGTATGATTAAAGTTCATGAAATTAGTATTGTTTCACCCTTTGATGTCAGCCAAAAGAGTTCTTTGCAGCACCCGCAATGTGCCCAGTAATGACTCCTTCTGCAATTCGTATGGAGCTACATGTATTGGTAGCATATTTAAATACAATTGTAGACTATTTTTTATGAGACCCATTGCTCCTACTATTATTGGGACTATCTGGGTATCATTCTTCCACATTGCTCTTGTTTCTGCTTGTAAATCCGGATATTTTATGACTTTGCGTCTCTCTGTACTCTTTTCCTACCTGTGTGAACTGCTAGATGCTGGCTTAGCATATTGTTTAGTGAAAGCTCATTTGTCAGCAATTTCTGCCTGTCTGCCACTGAACCCTCCTCTTGCCTTTAGATTTGAAGTCAAGCACTTTCTTAAAGGACTCATTCATATCAGCCCCCCAAGAAATCCAATTCCTTCCTTCTTGGGATATTAAGTCTGCCCATGAAAAACTGACTCAGGTTCCTTTTGAGCCTGCTGCTTCTTCTTTGCTACATTATCCCTAAAAACTGATTGATTTAATCTCCACCAGAAGAGTTTCTGAACTCCAGGTCTTGATGAAGGTCCCTGTGTTTTTGTTTTTTCATAGACAAAGGGTGTCTCGCTGTAAAAATCCTTCTTTTATGCCCAAGATAGTTAATGAGCTGTCTTTTAATCAGTTTATCCAGCTTCCTTCTTTTTTCCTTCTCTGAAGTCTGCTAGTGAGAAAATGTTCATACCTTGGACTTGCATAGACAGCTCAGATATTATTTAGACAAAACAAAAGCCTTTCATAAATCTGATTAGCTTTTTGTTTCCTTTCATACCAGGACATTGGTTCTAGCAGTTTCTAAGTAAACCATCTCCTCCTGGATTTCCAAGGTTATTTCTTTTTGTTATACTTTTCATGTCAAATAGTTGTCTGCTTCTATTCAAACTCATTCTACTAGGACAGTGGCTCCCTTGGGAGCTTTCTTCAGGGGTTTGGACACCTACTCAGTTCTTGAAGCTGCTACTTGGTCTTCTGTTCAGATGTTCATAAGCATTACAAATTGGATGTCATTTGCAGAGCCAGGACTGAATTTGCCAAGGCTATCCTTCATGGGTTTGTGGAGGGCTCCTCCTTGCCTTCCTCCTCCCTGCCTGCACTGCAGCTTTTATACTCTCCTGGAGGTGATGAACACTGACAGTGCAGTTGTATAAAATCTTACCAGAACATAAGATGTCCTTCTTTTCCTGTTCCAGTATTCACTCCATCCCCATGCCACCTTTTCTTTTCCTCTTCTATTATAGGTGGTGTTTTCTTGGTGCTTTTCCTCCTTATCTTTGTATTTCTGGATGTACATGTTCTCCACTATGCTGGGGGCCCTGTTTCTCCTGGTGCACTTCATTTCTGGATTGAGAGTGTACGTACATCACCTTTATACCCTACACTTGTGTGGGGAGCATATGTTTGCCATACAGTGCTCCTAGGTAATAAAGGCTTTGATATTCTGGCTGGACAGTGGGCTATCCTTGGCAGGAGATCACAGAGGTTACAAATACTGAAATTGTAAAAAGAAACACATTTACTGCTGCTATAGTAAGATTTTACACAACTGTACTTTTGTAGTTAATAGACCAGCTGAAGTTACTTAGCATAAACATTAATGAGATTTAAGCAAGCTTGTCTGAGAACCTGGGTTAAGGCATCTTTACCTGGTATTGTATTACTTCAGGAATCCCACCTTTCTGACATTGAACATGCAAACTGGCAACATGGGACTATTCAGTGGTGTCTTCCTCAGTGAAACTTTCAGCTTAGAAGAAAGGGGTCACCATCTTGTTCAAAATAAATTTTAGACAGATACAGATACTTGACACCTTCTCCTGACCAGGTGGAGAAATAGTGGGGGTGGTATGTAGTACGAGTGGGAAGACTGTCACCCTGATATCTATTTACCTCCTTCACATAATATGTTTAAAGGATGTTAGGCGTATCTTTCAGTTCATTCAGGATAATACCATGGGGCTGGTGGTTAATTATAGCTGGGGATTTGAATTGCATAACTGAACCATCTGACATGATGGCCCAGAGACCTTCAAGCTTAACATCAGTAGCTAAGTTTCTTAAAACATGGGTGATTGGCATGACTTTGACAGATCTAGCCCACTATATAACCCCACTGGGCTTCCAATATACTTATTAATCCCCATGGTTTGGCACCACCACAAAAATTGACAGAATTTACATAGATGGCACTTTGTTGACCTTGTATTTCAGCTCTGAGCTCCTACCCTGTCCATACTCAAACCGTGACAGTTTAAGTTGCATGTTACCACAATGAGACCCCTTACCTTCTAGGACCTGAAGAGTCTGTCCCTATTATACTGAATAACCAGATTTTTTTAAATGTCTCAATGAAGTTACTTGGGAATTGTTAACAACACATTCCTCAGAGGACTACCATCTTCATTTACTTTGGGATGGCTATAAATATTTCCTGCCTGCTAGATTGAGGCCATGGTCTAATAGGTTATGGAAGCTATGAGGGGAAGGGTTAAGGTTTCCCTAGCAATGATACCAGTACATTTTGCAGTTTCAAAACATTCACAGAAGAGAGACCAGGAACTATTTAAGAGAACTAGCTACCATCAAAGATAGAATTCAAGCTCTAATAGATATAAAGACAGCAATAGCATTAGATATGTTGAAACCTCAGCATTATGAGATGTCTCCACAGGTTTGTTCCTGGCTGGATAAGAAATACAGAAGAAATTTATTCAGCCACACCACACTGGGCTTATCGGGGGGGGGGGGTAATGGAGTTCCTCCAGTGGCTCTTAATTATATGTTTGATAAGTTTCAGCATTAGTATAATAACATGCACATTGGCTCTGTAGATTCAAAAGGTGATTCTTTTGCTGAGTTTACCTCTTCCATAAATTCTCCACTGTCATTGCCCACTTTGACTGTAGACCAGGAGCAAAGCATCAAAAATCCCATAACTAGATAAGAAATGCTTATGAGTATTAAAAATCTGAACTCTAATAATGTTTCAAGCAGCAATGGTTTGCCAGTAGAGGAATACAGGCAGCTCCGTCCTTTGGCCATTAACCTTCTATTTGCTGCATGCTCGGTTGAACATGCTCAGCTGATGACCCCCATACCCCAGAGGCAATACCTTATAGTTTCAGTGCTAAAGCTTGGCAAGTATGCAACCTCCTTCTCCAGCTTCAGACTAATTTCACTACTTAACATGGGTAATAAAGTCTATTTGGGAATTTTGGGCAGCTAGAATAACACCTTTTTTCTGTCCTTAATTCATCAGGACCAGGCAGACTTTGTGAAGAATAGAGCTGCTTAGCATCGCATCTCTATAAATGGCAGAAAAGGTTTGATAATAACAAACAGCATTAATTTTCCCAAGCTTTCATAGAGACTGTTTTGGCTGGGCATCATGGTTTATCCACAATAGCATGAATAGGGCCTTATATCTGAAGTCCAATCTGCATCCTTAAAGAGGTAACACAAGGATGCCCTTTAGCACCATTACTGTTTATTTTGGCCTTGGAAACTGTTGCTCATATACTTTGTCAAAGGTTATCATCAGCTTCTAGCACTAACTTGGATATGAATCTTAGAGGAGGAGGTGCACTTTTCACAGATGACCTCTTAATATTCATTCTGAATATGTACCAGGACCAACCTCATAACTGGAGTTTTTTAAATGGCTGGCAACTAAATGCTTCCAAAGACATACTTCTATCTTATGGGTCAAGACCACTAATGTCAGTATAACTTTACACTGAATCATGCCTCCTTTAAATATTTGGACTCTATACTAAGACTCTGAATGGATCTCGGAACATAAACATACAAATCACGCAACCACAGCAGCCGGATAATCATTTGAAGGAATGGCAGAAATGGGGAGTTCATTTTGAGGTTGCAATTCTGCTAATTAAGATGGTTTTGTACACTAAACTGCTCTACAGTTTTCAGGGCCTGCTAATGACAATTCCATACAGGTCCCTGAGAAAATGGGACACCACTCTGCATAGGTTCTTATGTTTCTCAACTCCAGTGAGCGGTGCTCCAACTGCTTATTATGCTTCACAGTCCATTTAACCCATTAATGACTTATCAAGCAGCCATTCTCCATGTGTATGGTCATTTATATTCTGAGCTCATCACCAGAGTGGCCATCATGCCCCATATAATGCCCATTCACTTACTACATTCTCCCAAAACAACTTGTTCATCTTCATTAGGAAATTATCAAAATGTAATAAATGTACCTATAATAATACTCTCACACTCCACAAATGGAACATATTAAAACATCTCCCAGTGGACAACACCATACAGCACTTCAATGATACCATAACCAACAAGCCACATTCAGGAAGAAAAGTGTCATACCTAATCTTACTCATTTGTTAATACTTGGAAATAAGCAACTAATGAGATACAGAAATAAAGCATGGAGTGCTTTGCATGTAAACAAACAAATCCTGCTAGGCACAAATCCTTTTTTGTCTGATAATATATTGCAAAAGCCATAGACACCTCTGACAAAAAATGCTTTACCAGTCATCAGAATCTACATAAATCACCCAAAAAGTCCTGGCCAGCCATCACTCAACTGCAGAAACCTGGAAATCCACCCAACCTAACCTCTAACAGCCAAAACTGATTTCAACACAGCCTGTATCTTTAACATCCACTTCATCTGTGAAGGCACACTAAATACAACTCCACTTCAGTCTCTCCAAGCAAATCTGTACCTACCAAAAACAATAACTACTTTACTGTTCAGCCTGTCCTCACCTCTAAAATAAATTGATATCTCATGGAACTAAAACCAACCACCTTAGCCACAGACAGCCTTCCTACAATACTTCAAACAGGCTGCTAACACCTGTGCCTACCAGGTCACTATCTTTATAAACAGCTCTGTAAAGAAATTCTTGTTCACTGCCTAACTGAAAACAATCTTATATACTGTCACTGCACAAAAATAGCTCCCCTACTGAACAAAAGTTCAGATCCATTACTGTGCTTTCTTCTTTGTCTAAGATCTTTCAGAAATATCTCTACTCCCAACTATTGACCTGTCTTTTAAATATCACCCTCTTCTCCACATCCCAACATGGATTTTACCTATCCCACACAATGATGCTGCTATTATGGTGCCTCCTGTCTTTCCATAACACCATTCACAAACACAAAAACTTTGACTTATCAAAATCTTTTGATAAACACTCACTCCAAACTTCTTCTTCCTTCGGCTTTTTCTAAGTTAGGGGTCACCACAGCGGATCATCTGTTCACTCATGATTGGCAGTGGAGTTTTTATGGTGTTGAGTTGCCAGTCCAGCACCCAACCTTCCACCAAAGGCACACACATGTACGCACTCATGCCTAGGGCCAATTTAGAGTGTCCAATCCACCTACAGCCCTTGTTCTCTATCCTCAGCTCTAGAGCGGATTAATATCTAACATATTAGCAGGACCCAAAGTGAAAATGAAAACAATCCAAATGTACTTTTCAAGGCATACCAACTGGAATCTCACAAGGCTCAATGTGTGACCAGAATTTTCAAAATATTAATTTGCAACTTTCCTGTTTGCCTCTACTAACTCAGCCTTTGTCCAGTATGCACACAGTTCAACCATTATCTGTATAACCAAAACAGTCCCTAAGCTTTAGAACATCACCTGACTCTCCTTCACTTCTACTGAAGCTTGGCTCAATCTTTCCAATGCTGTATTAAGCTTTAAAAAAACTTAAGCTGATGCTGTTCACCCCAAAAATTAACTCCTACGTAAAGCTTTGTTCTTTTTTCCAATGGTACCACCACTGAGTCTGATTTCGACATAAAACTCCTATTTGTCAAGATTTAGAAAAATTAAAAAAAAAATCTAGAATTTGCCCTGCACATCTACCAGTTAGTCAAGAAAATAAACAAAAACTTGGACTGTTATATGGGGTAAAATCCTACTAAACAGACTGCACTCATAAATGCACCACAGCTGCCAATTTATTTCCCACTCTCATATGCTGCTCTTATCTTCACAAATTTGAATTCAGTTCAACTGCTGAGCAGTAGTATATGAAAATAGTTACGTTTGTGCCATTGTAAACAACAGAACCCATCACCATAAAACAACTTAATTGGCTTGAGTACTCACATGACCTCAACTATTGTCAACTCAGAATAACACATCAAATCCTATACATTCCAGATAGCTGTCCATCATTTACAAATTTTCATCAATGGTGTACTCCCACTAGAAAACTTTGCCAAAATAATAAATTACTGAATTATATCACTCACTCCCATAACTTTCACTTGATAAAATCTGAAACTACTTACCCACCTCCATCCAAAAATTGTCCTCAATAAAATCATATTTCTAGAATATCTGAATCTGTCACTCTACCTCTCCACCTAGATAAATCTCTCTATCTCTGTCCCACTCTGACGCCTTCTGCTTCTTTGACATTTTTAAATTACCTTTTTCCTATGTCATCACATAATTTGTAGACTTAACTGCTATATGCTTAGTTAATCACCAGTATGTTCTCTCACTGTACTGTACCCCTTACTTAATCTCTCTCTCTTAGATTGCACTCACTGCATTCTGTTATACAAAAAAGCCCCGATTCCAAAATACTATAGATAGGCCTTACACTGAGGTAAACATTGAGAGTGAGTCTTTTCAGAATCAGGGCAGACTTACACTGACAGCAACTGTTTTGGAATCTGGCCCAATATGTTCAAAAAAGAAAAAAAACTGTCTTTGTTTTTTTTTCCTTCCAGAATTACTACAGTTTGATACATGCTTCTGAATGCTTCCAGAGTTTGAAATACTCTAATACTAATGTGCATTAAGAATATATAAAGCTACATGCTGGTACTGTAAATCACCCGCCCCTGTGTACTGTAACTTGAACACAGCCAATTCTGTACCTACAGCACATCCACTGCGTCGGCAATTAAATCACCCATCCCTGTGTACTGCAAGCTGACCATCCAGCAAAGTTCAACCTGAATGCAGCCAATTATGTACCTACAGCACATCCACTGCATCAGGAATTAAATCACCCACCCTTGTGTACTGCAAGGTGACCAACCAGCAATGCTCAACCTGAATACAGCCAATTCTGTACCTACAGGTTAATATTTTTTACTCTGTAACAATCTGTAAGCAGGATAGTTAACAGACCAGATGTTATCTGCAGTTGGGCCCCATCCCAGTAGCAGTTCCCTACGTCCCCTACATGCTTAAATATGAAACATTGCCCTGAACTTTACTGAACTACTAGAATATAGTGCTGTAGCAAGCTTCTAATTCCCCCTCTCTATTGAATGG
The DNA here is from genome assembly GCF_019279795.1 of Protopterus annectens. NCBI lineage: Eukaryota > Metazoa > Chordata > Ceratodontiformes > Protopteridae > Protopterus > Protopterus annectens. The sequence goes on from NC_056739.1 coordinate 664,450,939, forward strand.
TTACAAGGTCTTTTTTACACCAGGAGAACTCTTTGAAACAATTGGCTTGTTTCTCTAAATAATCTAACAAACTATTGCAAGTCAGGTTAGCATTCTCCCTCTCCAAGCTTACTGATTGTTTTTTAGGAACCCACCTTACCTGTTGCTCTCAGGGTACGTCATTATTGCATCTACCTAGTGCCTTACACCCTTCCTACTCCCCTCTGACATGTCTGAGGTTTGAAATGTTCCTGTTGTTTTGGCACAAACTGCAGATCACCTTCCCTGTTCTACCATGTCACTGTGTGTGTAGCAATTCATGTGAGTTACCTAGCATCGATATATGCCTTGTTTTCTGTATTTGTTTAACGGTTGTAAAATGGTAGCTAGAACCACTGCTATACATCCTGCTGCCATATTTGTTGCCTGGGTTTAATCACTGAAATATATATTTTTTGCTGCCTTATTTGCTGACTGGGGTTGACTGACACAACTATACCTGCTGCCCCATTTTATCTGTCACAGCGTACTCTGCAAGTAATGTACTGAATCCAATGACTGCACGTGTCCTGTTGGTTGATGCAGCCTATTATCAGTGCTATGCTATAGTTAAATGGAAGTTTGCATGCTTGTGATAATTTTTAGTGTACAACTTGCTTTAGGATCTGCATTTATCTGACCTAGTTTATATGCTGTTTGCTCCATGTAGAACAGAACTGCTTGATCAGTCCGCTGTTCCTGTTTGCCTTGGAAACTGCACCTTCCAACATATTCAATGGTTAAATCCCTGTACCATAATGACAGTATGCAGATTCTCACCTTGTTGTTGCTATAGGTTTCTGCTATAGGTTTTTTCTTGTTTTCTATCTGTCCCTAGTTCCCTGTATCCCTCGTTCCCTACAGAACAACATCCCCTACAACCTTAGCATCTTAACTAAAGCTTATTATTTAAACCTTTCGCTAAGGATACCCTTACTTAAGGCATATTATTTAAACCTTGTTATGGTGGTGCTGCGGTAGCATTGTCGCCTCACAGTAAGACGTTGTCCTGTTCAATTCTCAGCTAGAGCGTCTTCTGTGTGGAGACATGTGTGAATGAGCGTACCTTCATTGAAGGTTGTGCGTCAGAGCTGGCAACTCGGCACATAAAAATCTACTGCCAATCATTAGCCAACCGGAGTTCCGCTGTGGCGACCTCTAACCTGGAAAAGCTGAAAGACACAACAACAACAACATCCTTTCTAGAAGTACAGTACACACGGTCTGTTAGTGACCTTTTTCCTGCACTAAGCAGACCACATTGTTTGGCCATATTCAGCAATCTACTAGCCAATACCAGGCCCAGCCCCAGTAAACAGCACCACCTGGTGACTGTAACTTCTTTTTGGGATCAGGTAACCCAATACTAACAACCACAGAATGGGGTTACGTCTCCTTCTTTGCAGCAACATAAAGACCAAATCCCCCCACTATTTTCCACTGCTACATGTGGATTACTTCTGTTGCATGCATTGATATATACTTTCGCTGCCTCATTCCACTGAATCAAATAAATAGTTACTTTTATCAGGCTATTATTATTTGCCTTAACCTGTGTATTCTTCTTATTCCACAGAGCATCCACTGCATCAGAAATTAAATCACCCGTCTCTGTGCACTGCAAGATGACCAGTCAAGAAGTAGAAATGCTTTAATAGACAATAAAGCTTTCGGGTTTTACCCTTCTTCGGTGTTTAAATTACATAACAAATCAGTTAAATTTATATCAATACAAATAAATCACATGACACAGCCAACCAATGATAGTTAAGAGATATTTAAAAACATTTAAAAACTATGCTATTCCTATACACCTCACATATGTAAAACTCATGTAATTTTTAATAAAGCATTATTAAAAAAGGTTGGCTGTGTCAATATCTCAGCTATCATAGGTTGGCTGTGTCAGTATCTCTTAGCTATCATTAGTTGGCTGTGTCATGTGATTTATTTGCATTGATATAAATTTAATTGATTTGTTATGTAATTTAAACACTGAAGAAGGGTAAAACCTGAAAGCGTTGTTGTCTATTAAAGCATTTCTATTTTTTGACTTGTCTTCCTTGGGTTTCATTGAATTGTTTGGACATAATTAACTACAGCTGATATTGTACTGCAAGCTGACCACCCAGCAAAGCTCAACCTGAACACCGCTACTGAACTACTAGAATATAATGCTGTAGCAAGCATCTAGTCCCCTGTCTCTGTTGAATGGTTACAAGGTCTTTTTTACACCAGGAGAACTCTTTGAAACCATTGGTTTGTTTATCTAAATAATCTAATAAACTATTGCTATTCAGGTTAGCATTCCCCCTCTCCAAGCTTACTGATTGTTTTTTTTAGGAACCCACCTTACCTGTTGTTCTTAGTCCTCCAATCCCTTTCCTCAATACTTCTGAACTTCTCCTAGCCAAAGTCAAACTTAGCAACAAAAAAATCAATCAGTATTATCATTGGCTATATTCCACCAGGCAAAAATATTTCCTGCCCAGAAGCCCTCCTACACCGGGTTAATCAAAATCTGCCCCAAGAAACCATCATCCTAGGTGACTTTAATATTGACTGGTACACTTATTCAGCTATTAACCCTACCGACCATATTAATCTCTGCAACTTCTCCCAAGTCATTCAATCTAGCACTAGGGTAGGAAATGCTAAAATCAAAGAAAGTCTCCTACATTGGATCTTGATAAATAAGACCAAAACTCCATACCATGCAGGAGTCCTTCTGGACAGCCTTAGTGACCACCAACGCAACTTCTTACTAAAATACAAAATCCATGCCAACTCTGCCCCACTAATACAAACTACCCAGAACAAAAAGAACTTCGACCCAAACAAATTCAAAAGTGAACTAAAATACCATAATTGGAACATACTAAAAGAAATACCCCTAGAAGAAGCTGTAATACAATTCAACAACACTTTCCTAAAAATCCTAAATGCCCATGCCCCATCGCATACTACAAACGTCAAAATGAATACTGCCCCCTGGATCACCAAAGAGACTAAAAATAAGATTGCTCAAAGGAATAGAGCTTGGCATCACTGGAGAGCCACTAAAACTACAGCAGCTAGAGAACAATTCCAAAAACTTAGAAACAAAACCAAAAAAAAAAAAAATCTTCGTGATAAAAAAGATTATTTTCTGCATCTGTAAAACAGGCACTAAAACAACCCCAAAAAAATTCTAGACAGGAATAAATGAACTACTTCATCCTGGCAAACTCTCTACTCCATCTTCAACATCCACAGGCGGAATCACAGACATACCTGACTCATTCAACAAATACTTAATAGAAACCATATATAAACTAGTTCAACAACAACTCACTACTACTACTACCAATATCCCCAAACCTGCAGTCAGTCCCAAAACTACTTTCCAATTCCAACACATCCCTACCAATTATATCAAAAAACTACTAACCAAACTTAAGCCTACTACCCTAACAGCAGATGGCATCCCAGTGGAATACCTCCAGTTGGCTGCTAATGAACTTGTCTACCCAATCTCTATTCTACTTAACAGATCTATATCAGAAAACACAATCCCACCAATCTGAAAAACATCCTACATCATCCCTTTACATAAAGGTGGAGCACCTGCTGACCTCACCAATTATCACCCTATTACCATCCTGTCCCCATTAGCAAAAATTCTTGAAAAATGTATGCATTACCAGCTTATGCCACACCTACTAAATAATCAGCTTCTCTCTCTCCTACCCAGCATGGATTCCACCCTGCCCACAGTACAACCACAGCCCTTCTTTCCTTTATAAATCTCATCAACTTAAACAGGCACCTAGGTAAACTAACATCTGCCATATTCTTGGACCTGTCAAAAACCTTCAAGTATGGTCAACCATCCTAAACTACTCCACTCCCTTACTAATCTTGGCTTTAGTGATCAAGCACTAGCCTGGTTCCAAAACTATCTACATGGTAGACAACAAGCAGTTTGATGGGACAACAACCTATCCTCACTGCTGCCTATTACCACAGCAGTCCCACAAGGGTCCATTCTAGGACCCCTTCTATCCTCCAGCTTCATTAATGATCTCCACAGCATCTGCCAAGATGCAACTGTTATACAATATGCTGATGACTCAGCATTAGTCTGCTCAGCCAATGATCCACACAATCTCCTCTCCATCACCCAAAAAGCCTTCCAAAATACCAAACCTGGTTTCTCAACAAAAACCTTTTACTTAATCCCAAAAAGTCCAAATTGTTGCTATTTAAACCAAACAAATCTACCTCCGTGCCCAACCCATTCAATATTGTGTCCAGAGATGGGACTATCATCTCTCCAGACATGTATACTAAACTGCTAGGAGTGACCATCGACATCAACCTCACCGTTGATCTACATAAAAATCAAACTATTAAAAACATTGGCAGTCTTTATAAAAAACAAACCATTTCTAACCCAACCTACTAGAATCTTCATAGCTCAAACCCATCTTCACCAACCTACCCAAAACTGAAATGGCCAAGCTTAACATCTGCTACCATCAAATTGCTAAATTTGCAACTGGTGCCCTCTACTGTGCCCACCATTGTCATTCACTACTTCAAATTAATTTGCTGGAATTCCCAAATCTCCTCTCATTACATCAGCTTTCTTTCGCCCATAAACTCCTACTACTTCTTGAAAAAAAAAACAGCACTATCTAATCTACTTAAACTACAAACTAATACCAGACAACTTCACTCTAGTTAAAAAAGACTAATAAAGGTGACCAAAAGCAATAACACAGCAGGTGACTCCTTCTTCCCTAACTACATACGTAGGTAAAATTTGTAACTCATTACCTTCTGCCGTTACCTCAGCCAACTCAATGGTTACATTCAAAAAACTACTAAAAGAACACTTAAAACTCACATGGATATGCCCTTTCTTGCCACCAGGTTGACCCCATATCATACACACCCTCTGACCCAGTCTCTTACTCCCTCTCACTTCTAACCCTTGAATAAGAATTGTGACTCCTCCCTATAGTGCCTCACCTGCGAACACCCACCCCAACAGTTCACTACTATACACATTCCAACCACTCCTCACATCAATAACTCTAACTCCCTCTCCCAACCTCCTCTTACATGCGTTGTCTCAAGCAATGTTATTACTGGAAACCAGTACATTCTATGTACTACTATATACCAATAAGCTCCAATCCTCCACTCCCAAAGCATCTGTCATCCAATGCACTAATGATTCTGCATTAATTTGTGCAGCTTCCTCACTACAGGAACTTCACACATTAACTCATAAATGTTTCCTCTCTATAGAAACATGGCTATCCAATGTCCAACTCATCCTAAACTCTGCTAAAGCCAAACTACTACTCTTTAAACCCACTAGGTCTACTTCATCAACTTCTACCTTTAATTTCATGTCTAGTAACAAAACTACTATCTCTCCCACAGAGCACACCAAACTCCTGGGCATTGAGATTGATAATCTAAGATCTGATATTCATATTTCCCAGACTATCAAGAAAGTTCACAAAATACTAGGTGCCCTCTATAGAAATAGACAATTCCTTACCCAACAAACAAAAGCTACTATATCTAGCACTCACCTTATTTTTGCCCTCTTCTATGCCTCACCTATTCTCACCACCCTTAGAAAAGCAGACCTAGCTAAGCTTGACTCCTGTAATAACAAAATAGCTAGATTTGCCTCTGACTCCCCATTTAGATCTCACCACTGCTCATCCTTGAAGCTTTTTAACTGACTGGAACTTCCTCAACTCCTGCATTATAACCAACTCTCTCTGGCCCATAAAATTTTATATCAACCAGAAAAAACCCTGCATTGCAAAGCCTACTTCACCTCCACACCAATAACAGATAACAATAACAATAACTCTTCGCTCCATTAACAAACTTATTCTCACAGTAACTAAGTCAAATAATAGAGCAGGTGATGCCCTCTTTTCTAATTATGTATCCAAAATATGGAATGCTCTACTGTGTAACATAACTACTATGGCATTCTTCATACAGTTGAAAAAAAACATTAAAACTGCATCTCACTAATAACTGGCTATGCTCTTGTACTTCACAAGGCTAGACCCTCCACTATGTTAGACCCTACAGCACCTTAACTATCTCACACCTCAAGAGGAACAGATAGGTCTATATTCTATTACTATAGAAATACATACAATATAATAAAATAGATTGTTATGGTTTAGACCCCAATAACCTTTAAGAAGCTGTTGGTTTACACATGACTCCCTCCAGCAATGACTGAAGTCATTATATATATCTCTTTAGACTAATGAAACTATTACTGTAAGATTTCTCTGTTTTTGCTAATTGTGACTGCTGTGTATAAATATACTACTATTAATTAAGACTCACTGCATTTTGTATCTAAATATACTTTGTAAACCTTGTAGTTTTTTTGTTACATTTTATTCATATGTGTGGAGCTTTTTTCCCCGGGCTTTCACTGAACATGGACATGTGTCCTGTGGACTATCCTGGTTAACAAATGTAAAATAAAATAATTAATAAATAAATAAATAAACTATGGAATTTTTGTTAAAACTTGCGGCTACCAATGAATATTGTACTTTGTAACTTTAAAACTATGGAATCTTGTTAAATCATGTGTTTTCCCATGAACACTTGCTTGCTGTGTAGAAATCTCATACTAGTTTGTTCTTAATCTGTGGAGCTTTTCTCCCCGGGCCTCTGCTGAAAATGGACATGTATCCAGTTGGACTCTCCCGGTCAACAAATGCAAAATAAATAAATATAAATGAATAAATACTATGCAACATTCTGTTATGCACCTTCCTTATGCAATCAACTATTACCTTTTGAACAAACATAATATAATATTCTATATGCATGTGTTCATCTGCGTCTACATTGAAGTTATGAAATACAATAAGATCGAACAGCAGAATCTTCCTCTTCTTATTTCGGCTTTTCCCGGTTAGGGATCATCACAGCGAACAGCAGAATACTGAGACGAAAAAAACAAGTTTGCACAACACTGAAAGTTTGTACACCGAATCTCACAATATTGAATTTTTAATTGTTTACATTATGTTTATGCCCCTCCATTAATTCAATGTTAACAACAAACTTTAAAAGTTAACGTTTAAAAAAACAACACTGTAGTTTTCCCAGATGTGCAAATCAAATATTTGTTCTACAAAATAGATAATGTAAATCTCTAAATAATTTAACTACCTGTTTGAAATAAAAACACAACAGATATATTTTTATTTATGCAGCAACTTCACCATGGGTTTCAGGAACTGATCTACACATGTTTTAACAGTTCAGTAGAAACATACAATCTTTTATATTTAACATTTCCCTAAGCATTTATACAGTTTTTAGCTATACATCTACATTGTTAAATTTGGTTTAAGGGATAAATATACCTTATAGATATAAACACTTCTTTAGTTTTCTAACATGATTTACTTGTGGGTAAGATTTCTACAGCTCCAGTAGTGTCTGCCATTTTGCTAAAGGATATACTGCAAATATTCAAATGGATAGTAACATTTTAACCATCTTCATGTAGCGCTTATGTGTGTTTTCAAAAAGCTGCAATTCAATCATTTCAAGTTTCAGTATGGTATTTCATAATTTCAACGTGTGTGTGTGTGTGTGTGTGTGTGTGTGTGTGTGTGTGTGTGTGTGTGTGTGTTTGTGTCTATATATATATATATATATATATATATATATATATATATATATAAATATATATATATATATATGATGTAGATATAGCTATATAGATACATATATTTGTCCAACTGCATACACCATATTGACTGTTACTTTTTTAAGTCTCCTCAGGTCTCCACTGAAAACTGCTTTCCGACCCAGCTGGACTTTCCCTGCAATCAAATGCCAATAAATAAGTATGGCTAAGATGTAAGAAACTGTCATTGATACAGAATCTCTAAGTATTATATGTGCATAAACTTCTCTATAATATTATTTATTAGGGTGGAATTTCACTTATCCATCAAACATAGTCTTGGCAATAGTCAAACGAATATGGATGAGTTATCCAAGCGTAAAACCAGGGTTATTTATATTATTTATTTACAGTTTGTTTGCCAGGATGGTCCATTGGGCCATGAGGAGCCTGTTTTCAATGGAGTCATGGGGAGAAAAGCTCCAAAAAGATATAAAATTTACAAATTGCAAAATTACAAACTTACAAAATTATAATATGCAAGTTAGAGAAATGGAAGATAATAACAGTTGCAGTAACTTAACAAACATAAAAACACAGATCCAAACTAACAAAACTGAAACAAGAAAAGAAAACGAGCAGGCAATAGAATATCCAACTGTTTATTGTACGTAAGCACTTTCACTGAACAAAATACTTCAGCTTCTTCAAGCAAGTAAAAACTATTCACTTCCCAGTTTAAAAACCTAACACAAACCAGCTGAGTCAGTGGGCTGGGCCAGCCCAAGTACATGATGTCATGCAGCATTAAACAATTAAAGCAACATTGACTAATTAAACCATGTTCCCCAAATGATAGTCTTAAGCATCTAAAAAAGTTAATAAAAAAGATAATAAAAAAGTTTACCATTTCCAACCCAAGACAAAAAATAAATACAAATACAATTGAGAAGGTAAATGATGCTTAAAAATAGGCAATTGTTATATAAAAAATAATAAAAATAATGATAATAAATAAAGTGTATACTGTGTAAATGTGTAACATAGAAATATATTATGTTATGTTATTAAATTGAGTTACATTATGTTAATGTAAAAAAACAACATGTAAATACATCATACAAGACTCACACGCCCTGCCTTGTGGTGTTATACATGTAAAAACATATAAAACCATAGAAAGTCTTACTCATAAACAAATACAAAAAGAAGAAAAGTCAGTTAGATGTTTTAAACATTTTTGTGTGAAACAAACAAGCTGCCACCCCTATCTTGCCAGGACTTTAAGCTTCAATAAGCTTTTGATAGATAAGGCTTCATTTAACCCTGGAAAAGAGTAAGCAGCAGTTGCAATTTGCCATTCCACTTCAGCCTCTTCTAATTTGAGTATTTAGGGCCCCCCTCTTTTGTTATGTTCTACTTGTTGTAAAACCACAAATAAGAAATTGTGGCTTCAGAAAATAAGGGTGTGTCTGGCTAAAGCACTAGCTACCATAACTCCAAGCTACCATATAGGTGGCAATCCATTAAGCACAGAAGAGGTTATCAGGGACCTGGGGACCCAGGTTGACAGTGGCCTTTCATTTGACACTCACATTGCTAAAGTGGTTAGAAAGACCTTCTACATTGCCCACCTGATCATGAAGGGATTCACATCCAGATCAAGTGAGGTCATTGTTCCCCTGTACTCTTCACTTATCAGACCAATGATCGAGTACAATGCCCCATTCGGGATGTATCTCACCCGACACCTGCAGCAATTGGAGAGACCCCAAAAGTTCCTCACCAAAAGGATAAAGGGACTCCAAAATCTGTCATATGCTGCCAGACTGAAGAAACTCCAGCTCTATTCAGTCGCATACCGCCTGCTCATAGGTGACCTGTGCCTGACATACAAGGCAATGTCCAACCCGGAATTAATGGACATGCTCCACCTCAAAAAATCCAAATCTACCAGATCCACTAGAGCAAGCAACTTAAACCTTAGAACGGATATAAATAGGACATGCTGGAGGGATAGATTTGTCACCCAGAGACTCCCTATGCTGTGGAATAAAATCCCTGTCCATGTGAGGCAGAGCACCTCGCTGGCTCTGTTCAAGAGAAATCTTGACCTGTGGATGGGAGATCGTAGGTTTACCCCAGGAATCATCTCTGTGTCACTGCTGGACAGAGGCACAACAAACTAATGGGCACAGTATATTTTAACATAAGGGGTGGCATAAGCCACAAAACTTTGGGCTAGGCTTATAAATGCCTTAGGGCAGATAGCCTAGTATAAACCTATGAACTAGTACTAGTTTTGTTCATAATGCTGTACTGGTGCTCATAAATCCTCTGTTTTAATTTCCTCTCTGTTTTCCTGATATAAAATGCTTCACAACCATCACAGAAAGCTCCATAAACAACACCTAGAGAATCACAGTTGCATCTATCATTGGTGTAATATACTTTATTTCTGATTTTTACTCTGTCAGATAATTTAATGAACTTGCATTGATGACATCTCCCACATTTTGTCATGCCAGTATTAAATTTAGAAGTCCTTTTTGGCCTTTCAACCAAACCTTTCAGGTTTACGCTCCTCCTAAAAGTTAGTAGGGGTGTCAAACCTAAAAACCTTCTAAGGTGGGGATCTTCCGAAATGAATGCCCAGTTCTTGTTGACAATTTCTCTAATGACTCTAGAGTCAAGTGAGTAAGTTGTTAACAGTCTAGTTGATTTGTCTCCCTCCTGTATGTTTGTTGAAGCAGGAGATGCTAAAATGTTAGTGTGTGACTCTGGCATATTATAACCTTTGTACAACAGGGGAGTAAAGTGGCCTGATGACCTTTTACTAATGACTTCTTCAAACACAGTGGTCACAAAGGCCATTGGATACCCTCTCCTATTGGATCTTAACAAGTCACATTCAGTAATAAAATCATTGAAGTCACTAACCATTCTGGCAGCCCTTACTGCTTGTCCCTTCACCACTGTTTTTTATCTGGTGTAAAGGGTGACAAGTAGAAAAATGCAGAAAGGTGTTGGAATAGGTTGGCCTACGGTATATATTGGCTCTAAATATGTGGTTAGCAAGGTCCTTTGCTAATTGAATATCCAAAAAATCAATGTAGTCTTTGCCTATTTGTAAGGTAAAATCCAAAAAGGTAGTATAAGTTTTAATCTCACTGATGAATTCATCTATCAAGTTTACTTTACCCTTCCATAGAAAGAACATGTCATCCTGTTACCTAGTGTACCAGACGTCATTGTTCTTAAAGGTAGGGGAATTAAACAAATAGGACCTTTCCCAGTAAGCCATGACAGTGTTGGCAAAACTGCTGCCACAAGCAGCTCCCATAGCAATGCCACTTGTCTGGAGGTAAAATTCATCGTTGAAAAACAGAAAATTGTTAAGTACTACAATCTCAAGGAGAGTTTCAATGACATGCACCTCATGGTTGTCCATGCCTCTCGTGCAAAAAATCCCTAACCAACTCAATACCAACTAGTTGAGGGATTACAGTATACAAATCCTTAATGTCCAGTGTAAGAAACACTAAATTGTCATTAAAGTCCAAGTTATTAATGGACTTAAGAAAGTGCCATGAGTCCTGACAAATTTGTTTTTCCAACTTGAGTATTGGTTTAATCTTGGAGTCAACGTATTTAGCACAAGCATACGATAAGCCCTGGCAAGATAGGGGTCGCAGCTTGTTTGCTTCACACAAAAATGTTTAAAACATCTAACTGACTTTTCTTCTTTTTATATTTGTTTATGAGTAAGACTTTCTATGGTTTTATATGTTTTTACATGTATAACACCACAAGGCAGGGCGTACGAGTCTTGTATGATGTATTTACATGTTAGTTTTTTACATTAACCATTAAGTCGGTAAACAAGAAACTCGGGTCCATGTATAGAATAAAGAACTTCTTAACCCCGCACACCAAACTAACTATTGCCCGGACCCACCTCCTCTCCACACTCCTTTACGCCTCCCCGATATTCTCCTTCCTCAACAAGAGAGAGCTCAATAAACTATCTAAAACCTATAACCATATAGCCAGATTCATAACAGGTATGCCCTATCGCACCCATCACTGCCAAAATCTAAGGACACTGGAATGGTTAGAACTGCCCAACATTCTCAAACTCAACCAACTCACTGAGGCATTTAAAGCAATCAACCATCCAGACAAAACCCCCTCACTGAACAAAATACTTACCCCCTACTCCAACCTTACGTCCCTCAGGTCATCCAAAAGTCTACAAGTACAGACCATTAAATCTAACAACTCGGGAGGTGAGGCACTCTATGCCAATTCCATTGGCAAATCCTGGAATGCCCTCCCAAACAACCTAAGACACATGACCTCTCTTCACCAATTCAAAAAACACCTCAAGGTTCTCCTAAACTCCCAATGGCTATGCTCTTGCTCTAATCCAGACTAACAGCAAACATCCCAGGCCCACCGAAGCCTCTACCCAACCCAAAACCTTAAAGGTCTACAATAGCCATGTTAGGCCACCTACATAAGTCTGTACCTCTTTTAAACAATATGTATGACCTACTTGCTTGCTTTATTTTGCCTATGAATGTATTAATAATTACTGATCTGCTGATATTTTGTCTATTGACTTCTGTTCTTTGGAGCTTTTCTCCCCGGGCCTCTACTGAAAATGGACATGTATCCAGCTAGACTAGCCCGGTCAACAAATGTAAAATAAAAATAAATAAATAAATAAATAAATGAAATTAACATAATGTAACTCAATTTAATAACATAACATAATATATTTCTATGCTACACATTTACACAGTACACACTTTATTTATTATCATTACTTTTTTATTTTTTTATATAACAATGGCCTATTTTTAAGCATCATTTACCATCCCAATTGTATTTGTATTTATTTTTTGTCTTGGATTGGAAATGGTAAACTTTTTTAGATGCTTAAGACTATCATTTGGGCAACATGGTTTAATTAGTCAATGTTGCTTTAAATGTTTAATGCTGCATGACATCATGTACTTGGGCTGGCCCAGCCCACTGACTCAGCAGGTTTGTGTTAGGTTTTTAAACTGGAAAGTGAAATGTTTTTACTTGTCTGAAGAAGCTGAAGTATTTTCTTCAGTGAAAGCACTTATGTATTTTAAATTAACAAACATTACAAACAATTAAAATATGAATGTTCGAAAAATGCAAGTTAATAACAGTTGTAGTGAGTTGACATTTGATGGAGCAATTTAGTACAATGTATGAAACAATACTTTACAAACAAATTAAGATATTAGCAAAGTATTCTAATTCTGAGAGTTATTAATAGGAATTAGGCTAAAGGAGACTATTAGCAGATGTATTGGCTATAGAAAGAACTATCGTTAAGGAAGTTATGTAGGATGGGAGCAAGAGCATTCCCATTGTAAGGTTAGTTGTGAGTGAAGTAAAGTTTTGAAGACAGACTGTTAGTGGTACAGATAAGGGGTGGGAAAGAATCCCAGTGACATGCTAGGCAGAAAAATAGAAGATGTTTGTCTGGGGGATGGGTGGATTTATGTAGTTTTATTAGATTTTGGAAGTTGGATCATAGACATCTGTTAGGTAGATGCATTTGGAAGGCAGAGGCAAGGGAGGGACAAAGAGAGGGATTGAAAATAAGTTTCTGTGCTTGAATAAATTGCATATAGGTAAGATAATTTGGTAACTCAAGCCAGTTCAGTCGGTTCAGGGAAATGCAGTGATGGGTATTGGATCTAAGGCCTGTTGCAAATTTTGAAATTTTATAGAAACAGGAGGAGAGTTTTGACTTGAGGGAGGAGTGCAGATTAGTAAGGATAGAGGCGCCATACAGGAGGGAAGTGATAAGGTAGGTGTTAGCAAGAATGAGTCTAGTGGAGGGAGAGAAGAAATGGTTGTGGTGGTAGACCATGCAAGTTTATGAGTTTTTTTGATATTTAGTTGTAGATGGCTATCGAGTTTTAGCTGATCATCTATGAAGATTCCTAATAGTTTAGCAGTAGAGACTATTTCAAGAGGTGTGTTATTTTTGCTGGTGATAGAGAATGAGTTTTTGTCTAGGGTGGTGGTTTTGCAAGGGAGAAATATCATTAGTTTAGTCTTGATTGCATTTAGTGCTAGATGGTTATCTAGCATCCATTGTTCAGTAGAAGAGGAGGCATCTTGGGTTAATTTTATTAATGAGGAAGTGGAGGTGGCAGAGCAGATTATTGTCCAGTTGTCATCATATTGGACAAGGTTAGCATTAGGGATGGCATGATAGAAGTCATTAATGAAGATATTGAATAGAAGAGGACCTAGAATAGAGCCCTGGCGCACACCTGTGGGAGTATTTAGGAATGAGGAAGTAGTGTTTTTCCACTTAACTGTTTGTTGCCTATTTAATAGATAACTGGTGAACCAGTTGATAGTGGAGTGGGATACACTTAGTTTAGAGAGTTTCATAAGGAGAATGTTATAAGATGTCAAAGGAAAAACAACTTCAAAAAGATCAACACACGGCAGGTTCAGGTTAAGGCACTTTAATCTTGCAGCAAGGAGACAAAAACCTGCTAATACAGAGTTTGTCTAACTAGAATCAGGAAGTAAAGCCATTCTTATACATTTCTTACAAGACATTGCCTACCAAGCTGACGTAATAAATCACAAGTTCTTTCAATATCATTTCATAGCAGCTGTTTGTCCATGATTTTCTGCTGGCACATCAAGTTTACAAAAAAAACTTCCTAAGAAAAACAACGTGGCCTTGATGACCACCGGTCAGATACAACTTCTCACTATGCAATGTTACCATTCAAGGTACTGTGGCTAATTCGAGCACAAAGCAAGTACAAATTATAGTTCATTTCTTCAAGCAGTCTTTGTTCAACTGTATCTATCTTTTCTGCAGCTGTGCATGTTCTCATAACATGAACAGAGCTGATTGTTAAAGTTCAATAACATTATAGAAAACAGTATTGTTCTATTCATTATTTTCCCTGACCTAACAGATAATCACCTGCTTCTCAGTAAATTTCCAAAAGGCATAAACATGAATTTTGCTGTGCTAGCAAATACTAGGTCAGAGAGCATCTTGCAGTTTCAGAAAGCATATTGCAGTTTGAAAAGCATCTTGTAGTTTCATACAAAACTAAGCTGTACATAAAATCGAATGAAATGTGTTAACCCTTTTAGCTTCTAATAAGCAGTAAACATATACATTAATACATATTTTTCTAACATTTCCCCCCTGTTAATACTTTTTATTCTATTGTCAAAAGCATAAACAGTTTGCTTCTTCTCCTAACCTCTTTCATTCAGAATTTGGCAGTTAAGAGAGTCATTCAGTTTAAACTTATGAAAGTGTTTCATCTTTCAACAGTTCTTCAAATTCAGTACTTTCATACAAAGTCTCAGAAACTAGCATGTCTATAAAATCTTTAATTAATCTTTTCATGCAGGGAATACCACAACAAACACACTCCTAATAGGAGTAATCCCACACAAATGGCAATCAAGATGTTCATTAGGATGCTACCACACCCCCCAAACAAATTCTGGAAAAAATCCAACAGTGGGTTTGGGCCTGGTTTGGTCATGGCCGACATTTGCTGAATCACCTCAAGATGGTTGTTTATCTCATGCTGGTTGTCAGGAATATATGAACAGCACTCCTCTTTTATTAAAGCGCACGTACCACCTTTCTCCGCTAGGGTGAAGTCGAGAGCCATGCGGTTTTGAAGCACCACAGTTCTCATAGTGTTCAGTTCATCAGTTACTAATTTGAGAGCAGAAAAAAGTTGCATTGCTCATTACTTTGAAAAGTTTGGACAGTTTTCTCAGCTCCCAAATCGATTTTACTGTGCCATATGCAGGGGCTATACCTGCCCACAATATAATAGTGTCACTCAAGTCCATGTGTGTCAGTTTATCTTTGTTTTTTATGGAGTTATGGTTTCTCCAGCCTGCTTTAATTCATCCCACTGGATTCTCAGGTCTCTTGATCAAATTTCCAGGTTTCTTGGTGACCTCTCTGACATTTTGAATTCTTCCCTGAGGCAAAACTGCAGTGTGTCGTATGGCCGGAACCAGGTAACCCAAAAAACAACTGCCGGACCAATTCTCAGGTAACCGTTTGTATGTCTTTTTCCCACACACAAAATAGCAATTCTCTACTTTAGTATTAATATATACTTGCCCTGCATGAAACATTTTCTTATCAATGATAGATAGTTGTTTAAAAAGAACAGGATTACGTTGTACTTCATCAACCGTTTTGTGCATTGATTCAAAATATGAGTCATAGTTTGTATCACAAATATAACCTGCATTATTAGCTTTGGTATAACACTTGTAAGGAACAGTCACATTACAATTGCTCCAACCCACCTGAACAGTATAATTTTTGTAAAAACATACAATTCCCTTTTGTGTAACAGGCAGGTACACTGCTATTTTGTCTTGTGATTTCACAGTCGTAGTATCAAAAATCAAATTTTCCCAGGTCTCATTGACCCCTAGGGGGACAGCAGTCATTAACAATCCCCCGTATGCTGTTGGTATAGCTGTACAAACCCAACAATTTGAAACATTAAAAGTCTCAGCATACACATATTTAATTGCTTGGTAAGTGTTAAAGTTCGGATGCCAGTCTATGAGTAACGCATCTCGTTTATTCAGTTCAGCTTGTGTGGCTGGAAAGAGGAAAGGCCACAGCAAAAAGATTAATGTTATCAGTATAGTTATCAGAATGATCATGCAATACTTCTGAGGTTGTTCTGTATTCCTATTTTCTCCATATCTGGTCATTTTGTTCTTGTGTAACAGTAACAAGTTTTTTTGTCCAGTTCAAAGTTTTTAACCAATTTACAGTGTGTCAGATGAATCCAGGACGCTCACTCTGCGATCTTGACTGCAGTGGGTGTTGACAGCAGTACTTGGTATGGCCCTTCCCACTTCGGTGATGTGCAATTTTTTCTCTTGATGACTTTCACCAAGACCCACGTGCCTGGGACTACTGCTGCTTCTGATGATTTGGTTTGTTCTTTATCTGAAACAGAGTTTAACTGCAAAAGTTGTTTATTACTTAAAAGTCGTCTCATATATTCTGCGAGTGAACTGTCGGCCTCCTGGTCTGCAGGCATGAGAGATTTCCACTGAGGTATATAGTATGCCCTCCCAAATAATTTTTCAAAAGGAGTGAACCCCTTTGCATTCGGAACAGTTCTCATGCTCAACAATGCCAGAGGCAGGCAGTACACCCAATTCTTTTGTGTCTCACTAATTAACTTCCTAAGTTTATTTTTCAAAACCCATTATGCCTCTCTACTAGTCCTGCGGATTGTGGATGGTATGCACAATGGTTCTTTAAGGAAATTCCGAAATATCAGCTCAACTGTTGTATAGTTTGATTTACAAAGTGTGTGCCGTTGTCACTGTAGATCTTTTCCGGTATGCCAAATCTAGGAATAATTTCTTTAACAAGGACTTTTGCAACAGTAGCTGCATCTGGATTTTTGGTCGGAAAAGCTTCCACCCATTTGGAAAACATATCTATAATGACAAGACAATACTTCTTATTTTCACATTTGTTCAGTTCTATGAAATCCATACAGATAGTATGGGACGGGTACGCTGGTGCAGAGAAACTTCCTTGCTTAGGCTTCAACACCCCTTGTGCATGATGTTTATTACAAACATGGCATGCCGCACAAAAATTTTTTGTGTAGTTTTTAAATCCATATGCTGTGAATACTCGATTCACTAACTGTACCATCCCCCTTGTTGAGACATGGCACTGCCCATGGCTCAACAAAGCTGCATATCTAAACAAGTTAGACTGCAAAATCGGTTTTCCTTCTTTGGAGATGTACAGCCCTTTCTCAAGAATTGCTCCTCGTTTTATCCATTTCTATTTTTCTACTTCCATAGTAAGTGTCTGCATTGTTTTCAACATTTCTAAATCTAAAATTTCAGAAGGTTGTAATTTCTCACTCAAAAGAAATTCTGAAGCTGAAGCTGCCTGCTTTGCAGCTGTATCAGCTCTCGCATTACCTTTTGAAATCCTATCTTGTTGCTTGGTATGAGCTACACATTTACAAATAGCTACTTTCTGAGGTAACTGAATAGATTCTAACAAATCTAAAATAAACTGTGCATGATCAATCGGTTTACCAGTAGATGTTATAATTCCTCTATTCTTCCACTGTTGTGCAAAAACATGTACAGTAGAAAAAGCATACTGGCTGTCAGTAAAAATGTTCACACATTTACCCTTTGCCAAGGTACATGCCCTTGTCAAGGCAATCAATTCTGCTGTTTGTGCAGATAAGTTGTGTGGTAAAGACTTTGCTTCTAAAATCTCAGTATCAGAAACTACTGCATACCCCACTAGGTTCTGCCCTGTAGGACCCCTTCTGCATGAGCCGTCCATGTAATATGTCACCTCGGCATCATCCAAGGGAACATCCATTAGATCTTTTCTAGGCAGTGTCTTTTGCTCAATCTCCTGCAGGCAGCTGTGTGGTGTGCTATCCGCAGGGGTCTGGAGCAAGGTAGACGGATTCAAAGTTGTACATCATTCAATTGTCATATGAGGTTGGCTCAACAGTACAGTCATACAGGAAAGATGTCTAGCAGGAGAAAGATATGCTACTTTTTCTTGCAGTAAAATAATTGCGACTGCATGAGGCACTCTCAATGAGAGAGGGTGGAATAACACTACTGAGGCTGAAGCCTGCACTGCCATTGCAGCTGCGACTACTGCTTGTACACAGTGGGGCAGGGATCGTGCCACTGGGTCCAACTGTGATGAATAGTAAGCTATGGGGCGTTGTTTGTCCTCATGTTGCTGTGTTAACACTGGTGTCATATAACCTTGCTTACAATCTACAGTTTGGAAAAATCATTTATGATAGTTTGGTAATCCTAAAACTAATGAGGATGCTATCAATTGTTTTAGTTTTCAGAAAGCTGATTCTGCTTCTGGTGTCCATTGTAATAAATCTTGTGCTGCCATAGGCTTCTTGTATATCAAGTTGGTCAGTGGAGCAGACTCCAAGGCATAGTTTGGAATCCAACTCCGACAGAAATTAGTCGTACTCAGGAAGGACATAATTTCCTTCTTGGTAGTCGGTTTGGGTGATTGTAAAATTGCTATTTTCCTATCTTCATCCAATGTTCTGCCTTCTTTGGATATTACATATCCCAGATATTTAACCTGTTTTCTCCAAAGCTGCAACTTGTTTTTGTTTACTTTATGTCCTTGAGTGGCTAAAAAATGTAATAATGCTATGGTATCTTCTCTGCATTCTTGCTGGGTGGGGGCTGCCAGCAGGATGTCATCTACATAAAGTAAAATCTGACTGCCTATTGGTGGGCTAAATCCCGCCAAGTTGCTCGCCATCTCTTGTGAGAATATTGTTGGACTTTCACACTATCCCTGTGGTAGTCGCGTGTATGTATACCTTTACCCCTGAAATATAAACGCAAACCAATGTTGGCTGTCAGGGTGTATCGGTATCGAAAAGAATGCATTGCTAATATCTACCACAGAAAAATACTTCTGTTGAGGCTTCAAATCATTCAATAGGTGTGTGGGTCTGGCACCGTAGATGCTCTAGGTATTACTGCATCATTTACAGCTTGGAAATCTTGGACCATACACCATTCTCCGCTTGCTTTCCTGACAGAAACTAAGGGTGTGTTACATGGTGAATCGGGAGATTCTACCAGTACTCCTTCCTTAAGTAAAGCTGCTATTATACGTTTGATTCCTACTTCTGCATCTTTTCTTTAGGGATACTGTCTCTTTTGTGGTCTAAATGCTGATTTTGGCGTGATAGTAACTGGTCCTCCTGTACGAATTAGTCCTACATCTGATTTTCCCATTGACCAGAGAATTTCTAGTATGCTCCGTAAGGCATTTTCTTCCTCTTCTAGTAAGACTGCTAATCAGCTGTCCTTGCTAGACATTTGCCTTTTCTACAGAGTAATTTCATGACCAAAAATGAAGATTGCTAGGATACCTGGACAGAATAATCCGTGAAGTACCTGAAACATTCCTGTGGATTTAATCCAGGAGCTTATCTGTGGATTTACCAAAGGAATTATCAGAGATAATTGTGCAGCTTCCTAATATCTGCTGGAAGTTGGCTCTATGTGGTTCAAGCAATTGTAGCCAAAAATCTCTTCTGAAGCTTTACCAAACTGGGGCCTTACCAAAGTTACTTACCTGACTCAGTGATAGTGTCCTTGAGTTTTTTAAACTGTTCTTTTATTGAGACTGTGGCTCTTGGTTAGAACAATATTTCAAATTCATGGTCTTATAAAAGAGAGTTTATTTTAAGCAAGTTGTAATACTGAATTAGAGGATAAGTCATATAAATGAAGCAGAATTTTTATTCTCTGTTGTTTGAAATAAATATGAGTTAGTGTATGAGTGGTGCGTGATAAATGGAAAAATATATTCTGACTTTGGGATCAATACATTTTTTCCCAAAATTTGACTAGCCATAGGGGACAGAAGGTGTGAACGTCATTTTTTTTACTATTCTTTTTATTAAATATTTAAAATACAAACAACATAAATATAAAAACTTAAAACAATATATAACTATTATAATAACATTTCACATCATCAACAAGTAACAAATCAATTTTTATAAAGGTGTCTACTAAACAAAATAAATTATTAATCATTCAACTTTTACGGTTATGAAGTATAATACATTTCTGTGGATAAATTTCCAGGAGAATAATCTCCATTGTAATGAAAGAGTAGTTTGTTCTGAAGATAATGGGCCAGATTCATGAAGGCTTGCATGGAGTCTTAGAGTAGAGTAAGACTCCATGCAGCCATCATGTCCGACGTGCAGTCCAGGAACAGCCTGTAGGGGCATGTAAGAGAGCTCCTAAAACGGCTCTTACACGGACAGGGCTGGGATATGCAAATTACCTCAATTGCAGGCCAAAGGCATGCAAATGAGGTAGATTTGCGATTCAGGAAACCTGAACCTGTCCGAGTAAGAGCAGTGTTATTTGCAGAAATGTACTCAGTTGACAGCTGAGTACCATTCTGCAAATAGCAAAACGAAGCCGTGACAGCCCCAAATAAAGGTTGCATCCAGTGCAGGAAGCATGCCAATGGCCAAATATATGGCCATGTGAAATGTTTCCTGATGCAATATGAAAATATTTTTTTTTTCGCAGATTTCCGATGTTTAATTTAGCACAGCACCACGCAAACGGGCTGCACTCTAAAACCCAGAATACTAAAAATTAAAACCCACAAATGTGGATTTTATTGAAATTGTCAATGTACAATGCAAGGGAATGGCAGGCTGAAGACAACATGGCCACCAAGTAGAGGTTGCCAACTGGGGAAGCTCAGTCTAAGACATGTAACCAAGCATTAGTAGGCAATCCTATGTAAATGAGCAGTAGGATAGTCAATCGCAAGTTTACATAGCAAATGAGCACAGTCAGTGGAATGTAGGAGTAGGATATGGGGAGTAACAGAGTAGAAGATAGGTGACATCACGAGGGGGGGTATGTATGAAAGATGTGAAGCTCATTGGAGCAGAGTGGCATGTGTCAGCTGTCATTTACACATCATGGAAAGAGGTGTGTCAACAGGTAGGCTAGGCAAAGGCAAGAAATGGAAGGTGTATGCCGTGGATAACACCAAAGTTTCTTGCTGAGCAGGTATGCGCACGTGTGCACGCGTGTAAACCCGAGTAAAACAGAGTGCACACGTGTAAGCGTGAGTGTACACGTTTAAGCCGGAGTAAGCATGTATAAGGCTGTTTAAAGAGTTGTAAACATGTTTGCACTGGTGTGCGTGGGTTTTAACCCGAATAAGCAAGTTTTACTCCATGTAAGCATGTGTGCGCACGTGTTAGCTGCTGTGCGTGTGTTTGCGCTTGTGTGCACAGCGCTCTCCCCCCTCAGGAAACAGAAAGGAAAAAGGAAGCACAACAAATAGTAGGAAGCTACCAGGGAGTGCTAGCAGAGCTAGCAGGTGAAAACAATCAGAATCAGGCAATTACACAGGCAGTACACTAGCCCAGCCAGCCTAGCACTTAAAACTCTGCAAACAACAGTCCATTATGTTTCTCACAACAGACACTGCAGTAAGCTAATAGAAGTGAAAACTGAAAAAGCTTTACTGAGACAAAGAAATGTTAGGGGCTGCCATTGCTGTTATAAGGCGTGCAACATGCTGAGGGTGGTGACAATGGAAATGCTGCTCGACAACCCACAGTGAGGAGACGGAGAAGAGTGTACAGGCCCAGGATAACCTACCAGGGGCTACATGAGCTGGAGATAGTGGAGCGCTATAGAGTGGACAGAGACCTCCTGCAGCAAATTGTTGAGCTGTGCAGGCCATGCCTCACACACAGAATCAACAGAGGGGAACCCATCCCATTGGAAACCAAGGTATGTGTTGGCCAAAGAATATTACCAAAAGGTTCCTTCCAGAGAACAACTGGTGATATGATGGGGATATCACAGGCATCAGCATCCAGGGTACCACACCAGTTCCTGGATGCCATGTCAGCACATGTCGGTGATCATGTATATTTCCCCAATTCCCATGAGGTATTGGCCAGCAATATGCATCTCTTCCAGCAAATAGCGGAATACCCTGAGGTAGTGGGTGCAATAGACTGCACGCACATATGCATCAAAGCACCAGCCAGTGAGTGTGGTAGGGTCTACTTCAACCGCAAGGGCTTCCCCTCCATCAACTGCCAGGTCATGTGTGATGCCCAGGGCATAATATTGAATGTGTGTGCAGGCTGCCCTGGAAGCTACCATGATTCCCATATCTGGCATCTGATGCAGCTGTACCAGACATTTGCCAATGGGGACATCCCACATGGTCACCTAGTGGGGGATGCTGGCTATGCACTGGAGCCGTGGCTGATGACACCCATCAGAAACGCACACACACCTGAACAGGAATGCCATAATGAGGCACACACACAAACACGTAATGTAATAGAGCGTGTGTTTGGGCTGCTCAAGTCACGGTTCTGGTGCCTGGACACATCTGGTGGAGCCTTGCAGTACTCACCAGCTACATGTACCCAAATTGTCATGGTATGTGCTATGCTACATAATATGATCCTGCAAAAACAGCTGCAGCAGGGCCAGCATAGGCCTGGGCCAAACAGCCCCCCACCTTTGCCAAGGCCATCACAGGCAGAGGGTAACTCAGAGGAGGAACAACCTGAGCCTGCCCCAGTAGGCAGAAGGAGGCATGCCCAGTATGCTTTGGCCTTGGCAAAGAGGCAATGCATAGCACATACACTGGCTCAGTAGGAACTCTGGAAATGATACCTCTCTCCGACTTGCACATATAGTAGAAGGGATGCCTAATTTGACACTACCTGCTTTCAAACATGTACAGGGAGTGTAGTATGTGCATCCGACATAGGCAGCCCTGCAGCACCACCTAAGGCATGATTGCCATGAGTTAAGTAATATAAAGCAGTGCTAAACAGCATTTACCACCATGTAGTATATGCAAACAAAATCGCCCACACCAACTAGCACAACTGTGGTCAATGTTCAGTAATATTGGGCAACGCCCAGCAATGTTGGTGAATATTGAGCAATGTCGGACAAGCCTGGTCTAAGTAGGGCATAGCTGAACAAAAGCCAACATGCTCATATTTGCTTAACTGGCCCTTAAGCAGTCTGGTCTGCTCAGTTTGAAAATATAAAGCAGTGTTGGGCCTCGAACCCAGGATACTGTGCACTATAGCCAATGTACTGAACCACTAAACTATGACAGTATTGCAGTGGTCAGCCTGTATGAAGGAATGTTGATAAGTCTATGCAAAGTATTTCATGGAAACCCTGCAGGCACAGTATAATCCTTGTCAAGTTATGACACAAAGGTGAGTCCTGCAGTGAGAACAGAACCTGACTTCCAACACACACTGTATAAATGTTAATAGCAGTCATGTTCTCACACATCAACAAATGTAGTGGACCTCAGATAGCAACATACTGAAAGGTCACACTGGGCATGCTCACACACTTGAATAAATGAGACAAATGTCAGGCAACAAAACATGGAATGGCAGAACTGGGCATACTCACACACTTAGGCCATATCTGAGTATAGCAGTGGGCCATGCATATCTGGCAGTTGCATGTGTTAACCCAGGAACCTGTCACTATACAGCAATCTGACCTGTGCACACAGTTATTTGACAACAGACACATCTATAATATAGTGGAACCCTGTCATAATCAAATATGGTCTGCAGATACCGAAGTTGTTCATAGAAACTGGTAAAGCAAAGATGATAAAGACCTGCAAACAGTATCAGCAATAAACATTGTGCATCTTGAACATTAGCATAGGTTCAGAGGTCGATACTAGGCTATCTGTCCTAGGGCATGTACAGGCCTAGCCAGAGTGTGTTTGGCATTCAAAACCCTGTCAGATTACTACACTGTGTGTGTGAATAGTAGGTCACACAAGATAGCCCATGTACGTTTAGGCTAGTGTGCCTCTGTCTAGCAGGGACACAGAAGATATCCCAGGGGTAAACATACGATCACACATACAGTCATCAAGATGTCTCCAGTAGGTGGTCAGTGGGTGGCTCTGCCTATGTGGAAGTGGGATTACATTCTGGAGTGAGTGGAGCCTCTGGGATAAGAATCTGTCCCTCCACAATGTCCTATTAACATCTGTGCTGAGGTATACGTCCCTGGAGTGTGTAGCTCCAAGGGAGTCGGATATCCTGAGGTGGAGCATGTCCAGTAATTCTGGGTTGGGTATATCTGTAAACAACAGGCACACATCATATCTGAGTAGGTGGTAAGCGACTGAGTAGTGCTGGAGTTACTGCATCTGAACTGTGCAGGGCATCTGTGTGAGTCCCTAGATCTGCTTGGTGAGGAACTTCCATGGCCAGTACAGTTGCTGCAGGTGTCTGGTAAGGTACACCCCAAATGAGGCATTGTAACCAAGCATGGATGTGATGATTATAGGGGCACAATGACCTCACTCCATCTAGATGTGAAACCATATGGGATAAGGTGGCCCACACAGAAGGTGTGTCCATCCACTTTGGCAATGTGAATGTCAAAGGTGACAGTACGAACATGTCATGTCCCCAAACCCCAAACAACTCCTACCATATGTAAAGGAGTACTACCTATGTGGTAATGTGTGGGCGTGTTGTTATTCCCAAAGGGGATGACTATGCAACTAATGGCATTTAGCTGTAAGCCATGGCTCAGGCACCAGTCATCCATCTCTGTGAGACCCTGTTTGAGTATGCATGTGGCAGCTGGAGAGTTGATCATGGCACCCAGTTTGCAGTCAAGTGCAAACATGTTCAGCCATATTCTCCCTGTGGTAGCCTGTATGTCAGACAAATATATACTGAACAAGAGAGGTCCCAGGACTGAGCCGTGTGGGATGCCACGTGTAACTGGTGTATAGTCAGACATGGCACCTGCAAGTCTGACCATGTGTGTGCTATCCCTGATCCAGGTATCAATCCATCGTGTGAGATATGTGTCCATATCGACATTGGTGAGCTTATGCATAATGGCCCAGTGGGTTATTGTGTTGAAGGGTTTTGCAAGGTTCAGGTAGGCTGTGTGGACAGCCATTCCTATGTTGATGGACCTGTTAGCCGTTTAAATAATACAAACAGGTTCAAGAGGCAAGATCTGCCAAAAACAACACTGAAATGTGTAGGACACAGTGTCCATAGGTTCCCGATGTCTATGTGTATGAGTCCCATGACAATACACTCCATAGCTTTGCAGAACAGGCTACTTAGGCTTATAGAGCAATATGGTCTGTGGTCCACTGTGGCACCAACTCTGTGGAGCGGGACCACTGTTGCTGTACGCCATTCCTTGGGTACATATCCTGTGGTAACTCCGATATTGAACAGTGATGTAATGTGAGGGTTAAGTCTGTCATGATGCTCGTGTAAGATGCAGGCTGGGACACCGTCTGGTCACATTGATACTGTGATGTACACTTTGGGGAGGGCAGCACTCACCTGCTACTGTGTGATGTCAGGGAGGTTATACTCTGTTGGGATGGATAGTTGCTCCTTAGGGGGGATGGGTGGGAGACATCTGCACTGAACCTGTTTTTCCAGGATGTTGGCAATGCCAGTGGGTTCAGGGTATGTTTAGTCAGTATGCAGTAACTCACAGCATATCAGTGAGTGTCCACCCAGGTTCCTGACATAACTGAAGAAGGCCGTGTGATAGTCCTACATGTCTGTTGCAATTGTCCGATAGAAGCGGCCCTTAGAAAAGTTCATGAGTGATCGTAGCTGTCTGCTAGTACAGATTACAGATGCCTTCCCAGTCCGGGATTGTGCTCTATCATGTAGTAGCTTCCTCCTGATGTTGTACATCTTATTAATGGCTGGTGTCTACCAGACAGGTCCCCTGCCATTGGAGTAGTGAGTCCTGTTGTTATTTGGGATAGCACAATCCATGCAGTCCACTAGGTGTCCATAGAATGTGTATGTAAAGGATGCAGCAGTGTGAGCCGTATTTGCCACTGTATCAGGGTCTCTGAAGGATACCACCTTGCTGCGGTGAAGTGAGACGTTGGCTCATGAGAAGTTCACCAAGATTACCCAGGATGGGTGTGTGGAGGGTATATGTATGTCCAGTGAGATACATGTATGTTCTGACCTTACCAATGAGGGGTATATCGCTGGTGTGGAACATAGAGTCCCCATGTTGGTGATGATCAGGTCCAATATGTATTCCCCCTTGTGGCTGTGCTGACTGGTTGTGCCATAGCATATGAGTCTACAAATTGTAGCGACTGTTGGGTGAGGGTGTCGGGGCTTGAGTAGTATCCCCAGTCAATATTTGTGTATATGAAGTCACACAATATAATGGTGTTTGTTGAGACCTTCATATTCTTCATAGTTCCCATGAAAGCCGGGTGTGGTTCCTAGGTTTGGGAGTGTATTCTGTAGCAGGCAACAAACTGAAAGGCAGTATTGCACAATGGTGGTTGTATATGTATGGTCTGTGATGCTTTGTGCAATGTGTGTATCTGTAATGTATATGGATACTCCCCCTAGTTGTGTTGTCTGTTCCAAGGCTTGTTGTCAGACAGCATGGTATGAAACATAACCTGGTAGTGCTGGTGTGCATAAGCGAGCCTGAACCAGGCATCTGTCAGTGCACAGATATCGCTATCCTCCATACTGAGGAGAGTCCTGAGTGGCCACAATATGAGGTTAACACAACTGTTGTTGAGCAGCATTACCCTTAGTTTCATTTAACCTGTAATGTTTATGGAGGTGGGTTTGTCTTTTGAGCCCTGCTTATAAAAGGCACTATGGTGGTAGCAAGAGCCTTAGTCAACATTCCAAAGTCCAAGGGTGACAGGTGCAAGCTGTCCATAGTGAAGCTACGTGGCATGTTCAGCATGTCACCATAGGCTGACAGACACTGTATCCCCTATGAATTAAACAAATTTGTTAGGCAACTGTTAAATGTGATATGTGTGTCCATTTACTGTGACATCATAATTGCTGGGTGTAAGATGCTAGACAAGGTCAGGGTCATACTGGCCTGGGCTACATGATCAGAGTGTTCCTCCATGTATCATGCCATGTGGTCCAGGGAGTAACGTCTGAGGTTATACACACCAGCATGGACAATGATAGTGCCAGTCCTGTACTTGCTTTGGAGTGACTTGACTGCCTGTGTTATGCGTCAGACCCTGGCACCCAACAGACAGCCCAAAGTGACTATTCCCTTGTTAGGACTGGTGAGTGGTACATCAGTGTGTCTGACAATAAGTGTCACCTATTACAAGTGTTTTAGGTGTGTTGTTTAGACTGAAGGGCAGTGACTGTGTGTAACACTGACATAGTGAACTATGTGATATGTGGGTATTGTAGTGGGGTAGCAGGTGTGTGTGTGTCTGCTTTGGAGGTCTCTGCTGCTTAGGTAGAGTACATTTACAGCATCCGAGTATGTCTATGTGTGACAATGTAGATTGAGTGCTGTTGCTAGAGGATATGTGAGACTGATATGTGGTGTGTCTGGTTACCTTCACCACCTGATAGACTTTGCCAGTCATGGGTCGAGAGAGTTCAGCACCCTGTATGTCTATATAGGTGCATCTCACACATATATCTGAGTTTGTCGGGAGGAGGAGAGGGTTGTCTGTGTACATGAGGCAGATGTGACATTGTGTCAATATCACAATATCCACCAGCTGGACTGGAGAGTACACACGAAACTGACACCTGGACATGCCAGGATGTTATCATGACATACCCTGTAGCCTGATCACAAAGGATCAGTAGGGTGTTAAGCATGTAAAAGGGTATAACAGGGATTAGTGCTCATGTTCGTTGGTGTTTTGTAAAGAGTAGCTGAGAAGGAGTCCAGACTGAATCATGACACCTCCTTCAGCTATGTCATGATTAGCAATGTAAACCCATATATGTCCTGAGTTAGGGTCAACTGTACCTGAGTGACAATGCCGACATCATGACAGACAAGCCCATATGTACATACCCACCTCCCACTGACAATAGTCCATATCATCATACCAGGAGATATCACATGTAGAATGGATGAACAGCTACCCCCACTGCCAAAAGCATGGCAGCAAGTGGAATACATTGATTCCCAATATGTGTCATGCACAAACTACAGAACAAACAGATCATGCACCTGAACAGTCAGCTGAGCCTCACCCCCTACACAGGATGTGGAACTGTTGAATGTGTCACAGCTACATATGGCACTCCCCACAAGTGTTGGTGCACCAACACTCCCCACAAGTGTTGGTGCACAACACACCATGGGAAGTCAAGTCCAGTACGCCTATGAAGTCTGATCTGCAAGGTCATGGAGTCCATCATGGTTGCAGTCATAAACAGAGCTATTGGAAGCTGACATACATACAACCCTACCAACTGTACTATGTTCATGTGTGGATCATGGTTCCCAAACATGCTAGACTGTTTGCAATCCAGCCACCCAGGACATACATCAATGAACACATCTACACCTGTGTCACATAGACTTTGAATAGCCCTTTGTCAACATCCCAGACACATGTAGTATCCACAAAACCAACAAGCTGTGCATAAATATGTGTTGATATATGACAGAATGTCAATGTGTCCACAGATAGATCACACAAGGTAAGGATTCTGAGGTCTTGTTAAAGCTGCTGACACCTGCTGACCCACATGGACCATTCCTGGAATGGCAGAAAACAAAGTGTACACACATCACCATGTCCAGTCTGATGATATCACCATCCTATAAATACAGCAGGAGAAGGGAAACTAGCCAGTAAAGCAAATAGCACGCCATGTTAATGTATTTCTTTCTAGTGTCATAACATAGTTAGGTAGGGGTTTGAATCCCGCAAACAGTGAGTGTGTGTGTGTGTGTGTGTGTGTGTGTGTGTGTGTGTGTGTGTGCGTGTGCGTGTGCGTGTGCGTGTGTGTGTGTGTGTGTGTGTGTGTGTGTGTGTGTGTGTGTGTGTGTGTGTGTGTGTGTGTAAAGAGTAGCTGAGAAGGACTGTATGTGTGCAGTTTCCTTTGAGAGGTATCCCCTTTTTGGAGACTGGGAAAACTCACAAAAAGGGGTACATTCCTCTTTGGAAAGTCTGATGCTGTCACCATCCTACAAATACAGCAGGAGAAGAGATAGCAGCCAGTAAAGCAAATAGTGCGCCATGTTAATGCATCACTCTCTAGTATCATAACATAGCTAGGTAGGGGTTTGAATCCTGCAAATGCTGACTGTGTGTGTGTCACTGTTGGTCAATGCGGTGTGGGTTTTGCTTTTACTATGGTATGACATAGTATGATTACATTGCACACATCAGGTATCTGCGTGGCAAATATATATGTGTTCATGTCCCCTCAATCAGTACATAGGTGTGAAGCCTGCATACTACATGTATACATTTGTTTCCATTGACAGGTTGTGCTGCTGCTTCTCAGATCATAGGTCACATATGTATGTATGTGACAAGGCCATCCACTGTCGTGTTCTGTGGCCAAGGTCATCTGTGGCACACACACCCATGACAGTTACTTAAGAGTAGTGTGAGTGAGGGTATATGCCTGGGGTATATGTCAGACATGGTCATACACAACAAAGACCGCCAAGAATTATAGGTGTATGACTGCCTTGTGGATATGCAGTCAGGCCTCTAATGTCTTATGTGATACACCTTGGGACTCCACAATACCTATGGATATGTGGATACCAAGGGACACATGACATAATATGAGGCTGTATGTACACATTGGTACCCAACATACATGTTGAGGGCTACCACCTGTGTGGTACCGATGGGATAGTATGTATAGTACATGAGGATGACTATGCCATAGTCGGCTTACTGATATACAGCATGTATCAGACAGCAGGTATCTGTCTGTATGATACCCTTGTGTAGGATATGCGTCCCATCCAGGGAATGCATTGTAGGCCAATCCATGCATTTCCAGATTTGGATGGACATATCCCTAGTGTTTCTGCATGTACCTAAGGGGGCTATATGCCAAACAGGTGTGGTCACAGGAATGGGTGGTGGTCATTACCACTGGTTAGTGTTATAGTGTAGCACCGGAAGGATCCATTTGTTACTGGGTTCCCTACTACTGTATGTCATTTGTCAGGACATCATCCAATGATTGCTTATAGTCATGCTGTTGAGGTTGTGTATACTACCAGACCGCAAATCATTGACAGATATTAACGGTATCACCCACAGCATAGTGTCAACCAATGTCATACACACGTCTACCCATGTTAGTACATAACTGTAGTGGAATGCATACTGGCCATTGAAAGATACTATGAGATGTTAACAATGTGTACACAGGGTATGCCAAATGTCCCATGTGTCCACTATGCACATACATGCAGACAGTGCGCACCCACCATGTTCACAGATGTACACTTGCTAATCTGTACTGCACACATCACACACGTACTGTACACTCACTGACACATGCTGG
The DNA here is from genome assembly GCF_019279795.1 of Protopterus annectens. Taxonomy (NCBI): domain Eukaryota; kingdom Metazoa; phylum Chordata; order Ceratodontiformes; family Protopteridae; genus Protopterus; species Protopterus annectens. The sequence continues at coordinate 664,481,659 of NC_056739.1, forward strand.
CAACACATTGCACTTCAGCCAAGTGGCACATGGGTGGACAATATGTACTCAGACCTAACAGTGGTGTAAACAATGCTACATTGACAATCAGAGCTTTGATGCATAATGTCCGCTCAGATATACCTACAAGAATGTCGTTACACTTCCTTGTTGACAACTTGCTATTATTGCTACACTGCTATAGTGTCACCCTGTGCATCAGCACCATGTTAGCCTGTCCCTCCGTCAATGATGCAGATGACAGGAGGCGACACAGGTATCATCATATGCACAGGGCGTTATGTTGTTTGCCAGAGCCTGACATTGACCCATCCAATCGACATGTCTGCGTGTGTGTGTGTGTGTGTGTGTGTGTGTGTGTGTGTGTGTGTGTGTGAGGGACAACAGTACAGCATGGGCCAATGTTGATGTAATGTGTGTGTGTGTATGTGTGAGCCCTAGTTGTTTGGTTAATGTGTGTGTGTCTGCATGCACACAGTTCCACCATGTGGCTGCCATATACAGTAGTTTGTGGGACAGCCACAGGCTTTACCAGCTAGGCTGTACAGATCACTGTCTCTGGCCACGGACACAGTACCTGTGCCTGGCAGGGGTGCTATGGACAGTATCGGGTACCAACCCTGACTGGGTACTGTCATCAGAGGCAGAGGTACAACTACTGGGCCCATATTCCTGCTGGGACTGGCCAGAGCCACATTCACGTGGTCTACTGGTACAGTCAATGGACAGGCCAACCCCAGCATTGCTGGGGCTGGTACTGCCACTACGGGGGCGGCTATGAACTGTGGGCCATCTGCAACCACTGCCAGCTGTTGCTGTTGCTGACATGCATCCGTGTCGACGTCGCAACCATCTCGCACGGTCCTGGCTCATGGAAGACATGTTGTAGAGGGCATCTAATGTCTCCCCCCAACGTCTATCAATGACCTCGGTGTAAGTCTGGATGGCACCGGCAAGGTCACGGATGCTGTCTTTGATAGAGTTGTAATGTGCCCTCTGCGCCCTAAGTCCCTGCCTGGTGTACAGTTCCATACATGCCTGAGCCTGCATTACAGCCCGGAACATACTGGTCATCGTAAGACCTGTGAGGGCACGCCTGCTAGGGGCAATATGACCAGTGGTGCTCCCCCGAGAACCCCTGGACCTCTGCCTATGTGGTACCATTCCAGGTCTATGGCTATGGCTGCTGTGAGGGGGATGCAAGTGCCATGGGTACCACACTCTCCTTGTCAATGCCAACTGTATGCTGTCCCTCGCCTATGGCCATTGGTGGTGAGGGATGTATTGACAGTATGAGTGTGCGCATAGATGGGGTTGAACGCTGAGTACTGTCGATTGGCTGACCAATGACAGATCTTGTCAAATCTTCCTGTACCAATATACATGTGTCATCATCACCACTATTTGTGGCAGTGGCTTCAGGTTGCCTGCTGCTCTGGCCAACCCCTAACTCAGCACCTGTGAGAGGAAGACAAGAAACACACATTACGGTCTGCACATGCACACATGCACACATGCACACATGAACACATGTAAACGTGCACACATGCACACATGCACACATGAACACATGAACACATGCACACATGCACACATGAACACAGGAACACATGCACATATGCACACATGAACACATGCACACTTGAACACATGCACACATGAACACATGCACACATGCACACATGAACACATGCACACATGAACAACCATACACACCTCACTACAGCACATACACACACATACCAGCAATCCAACACATACTCTATAGTGGGTAAAGGTGGGTGTCAGTATCACAAGGTAGACAGTCACCACACATGTGTCAGCATGCAGAATATGTGTTGCACAAGACCACGCAGTGCAAGTGTAGATGCCCCTATTAAATGGCAGTATACATGGCTTTGATGCACCTGTGTAGTTGTTCAGTGATTGGCTACACCCTGTAACACAATGTGTACATGGGCACAACATTGCTGTACAGGTATTATCAGCTCTGCAATGGCCTGTGCACCATCACTCACAAGTATACATGCCGTGGCTGCATGTGTTATCTGTGTGACACATAGATATCCATGTCTGAGTGCAGTGTCTGTGTCCATAGCAGATAAAAGTGGGCATGGGTGTAGCACATGCATGCTATGTACACACATGGGATGTGCGGTGCATGTTGATGTGAAGGAATCCCAATGCTCGACATGGCCAGTGTACAGTGGTTATGGCGAGTGTGGGACATATTGCAGATATGTGGGTGCCATACATGGCATGGCATGCTACACGACTGCAACATTAAACACCACACATACCCAATGTGTGTCAAGTGACCTATACACCCACTAGCATTCCAGGACATATATGTGACACTTTGTGTGGATGGTGACAGCTGTGTATTTTGTGTATACTGGCATATGTAAGCACACAGACAACATGCTATGCATATTCTGTATAGGTGCATATGTTTGCACACACACAACACTGAGGTGCAAAGCAATGACTGCTATGAGTAGTCCTGTGGTCAATGTAACTGGATGGGGAGTAGTACCCTGTGCCATCATCAACATGCATCTTGTGGTCACTCACAGCTAATAATGTGTGCAAGACCACCTCCTAGCGTACTGTACCTGAACTGCAGTGCCGTGGCTGCATTCACAATTACACAGCCACCTTGTACATGGGTGTGTGAGGTGCCCAATAGGGAGCATTGCCTAACATGACTGTGTTATGTGTTGCAGAGTGTTGCACAGCCCCATGATAGGCCTCTACCCCTGAGGTACATCATGTGTGTGTGCATGACATGTGGGATACTGAAGTGTGACCTTACAATGGGTGTGATAATGCCAAATGTAGCATGTTTTCGTGTACTGCATATGATAAACATGTTCTGTTGTGTACAGCTGTAGCAACTATGCATATCCAATGTGCAGTACAGTGTTGTCACAATTGTGTCTGCTGCACTGTGCATTGCATGTGATTGCGGCAGCTACTGACTTTCCTGAGATGATTGATGTCTCACAGCAAACATGCACAGCATGCATTATGCGTAGGTGTGTTACGTGTACATGGCCTACACCTCACCTATGACATGCACATTTCATTACCAATATTAAAGTGTTAACACACTCACCAGCATGCATTGTCTGCCCTGCTGTCACACCAGAGGGACCTAGAAAAATATGACACAGGTTGTCAGTGGCCACAACTGTGGCATTGCTACTGTCAGTGTGCTAAACGACAGTGGAACAACAGTCAACAGTCACAGGTGTACAGATACTATTCCATATATCAGTATTGCACACATTAGGCAGCACAACTGCTAAACACACAGTACACATCTCACATATGCATATTCTAACCATACAGGTAACGGTAGTCTACAGCTAGGGTGTATTACCTGCACAATCCATGTCATCCTGCTGGGTGGCTAGCCTCTATGATGACACATGTGTGACACTGTTGCTGCTGTAGGCCAAGAGCCACCACGCTTAGGAGCAGCTCCTCCAATTTGGTGAGGGGGGGATGTATGGCCACCCCACCACCTGTGGCAAGCTGTTGCCTATGGATATCAGACGCACGCCACCGGACATGTCTAATTAAATCACTGCAGTGATGGCGTACCTGCTCATATGTCCGGTTATGCATGCCTATGTCATTTACCCGGCGAACAAGGTCTTGCCACAGTGCAGTATGGTCATGCTGGTGCTGGCTGGCCCTGGAAAAAAGCAGGTTATAGTGCTGTACCAGGCTGTTCTGTATTTCCTGCTCCTCCGCAGCTGAATACGATGGGTTACGTTGATGAGCCATAACCCTGGAAGACAATTAAACGATATGTGTGAGCATGTCATGTGGCACACTTAACATTATGAAGTACAGATATCACTTAACTGCCATATATAGCATCTATCTGTCTATCAGAGGATACACACATTCAATACCACATATCAGTGCTCAGCCCACAACTGGCTGACAGTGCCTGCAACACTCCATATAACATACCAGTATACACCAGTAGTCAGCACACTGTTTGGGATACAATGCACAACCTCACCCCGGGGGTATATATCAAGCTAATGCATGAAGAAATATGTCATCCAATGCAATGAATGTCATGTACATTTACAGTATTACCGGTAAACCACCCTAGTCTTTGATGCCATACCCCTAACTAACATATGTGCACGGTTGTTAATATAGCTGGCATACTGCTGTAACAGAGTATACATGTTGCTAGGTACACACACATACCCTGTGACACACATGTCATTGCGGGCATGGTATAGGCATCATTAAACACAAATCAGACATACATACAACACACAGATGTATGCCGACACAGATGAGCATTACCTGTGTACCTTATAGTACTGTGTATGCCTACTTACAGATACCTATGCCTGTGGTATGTAATCTGTGCAGACTACAGGAAACACAAATTACAGTGTTACCAGGGACTGTGAACATACACCATACTGTGCTGTTTAGGCCTACAGCTTAAGGTAGTACAACAGTTCATATGTGAGCTGGAGTCACCAGCAATACCATGTACTGAGCATACATGTATTGCTTCAGCCTACATTGGGACAACACAGTCATACACAAGGAACTACATCACAACATATGCCATCCTACTATGTCTGCATCCCAATAACTGACACATCTTTCACCGGCCTCATACCTAGGACACAAACTACCATGACAGACACAGCCTCACACTAAGCTATCACACCTTTACAAACCTTGCACACAGTCACTGTCACACTCATTCTGCCTCACATAGCAGGTATTGCACTGAGTACATGTGTGTGTGTGCATTGTGTCATAGGTAGGTAATACGCTATTGGCCCTAGGGCCTAGAGCAGCCTAGCCATATGCTACCCTGGCCTTTGACACACATGTAATGTGATTTCACTTGCTCCTGTCAACTGGATACACAGAGGTGACTCCCAGGGCATATTACCTATGTCCAAAACAATCATCAGGGGTATGTATGACATCTGCAAATGAGGAGCCTTGTTTGTTCATGCTGGGTGGTTTAGTCCAGAGTATGGCATATTTGTCGATAGGAACCTGTACCTCCAGCATGTGCTGTTTAGTGAGGTGACAAGGATTAGGGCCCCAGGTCATGTAGCCCAGAGGGATTGTGAGGTGTTGTCATGGTGGTTGGCTGACTGGTGTGGGTGTGACATACCTCTGTGGCCTTTCCACTTGCTGTAGTTGTCATGTGAGGTACATACCACATGGGGCATTGTGATGAGTAGAGGGGTACACTGACCTATATTTCCCTAGATGACACACCTTTTGTGATGACACGTACCATGTAGACAGATTACATTACTACTGTTGTCACTATGATTATCAAAGGGGAGCCTACTGTCCACATGTGTCCCGTGTACCCTTCTGACACCTTCAGTGTTAGGCAGGCTACCACATATGTGGCAGTTACTGCGTAAGGTGTTTTGGAATGGGGTATGGCACTGCGGTATCAACACTGGTGTTCAGTCCATGCCTTGGACAACAGGCACCTGTTGCAGTACATATGACCCTGTGTCTCCCTCACTCTCTCATATATATATATATATATATATATATATATACATACATATATACATATCTATCCATATCTAGCCGTATCTATCTGTATCTGTCCATATCTATCCATATCTATCCATATTTATCCATATCCATACATATCCATACATATCTATACATATCTATGTATATCTATATATATCTACATATATACATATATATATATATATATATATATATATATATATAGCTGTATATGTCCATATATATCGATATATATCTATATTTATCCATATATATCCATATATATATCTACATATATCCATATATATATATATATATATATATATATATATATATATATATATATATATCTATACACATATATATATATGTATATATACATGTATATATACACATACATGTAAACATCCATTGCTGTACATATAGCTGCACATATAGGCACATATACTGCCCACCTTCCATGGTGTGGATGTCAATTATGCAACAGTTGTGAGACATACGGTTATGTAATACTATTGCACAATGCTGTGCAGAATGCATTCTGCTGTCCTCAGGCCATATAGCTGTTGCAGGCCTCACTGCCTGTAGCTCAGTCTCACAGCATTTAACACCACATGACATATACTGGCACTGCTTGCTTTCTGCAATGCCACACACTACAACCTACATACATATGTGCACATAGCAGCCTTCAACAGCATACTTATGTCCAGCCTTCACTAACAGTTGCAGTATGTCCTTTGCCCTATGCAAATATGCATGTACATATAGATATGGACTGCTGCCACATATGGATGATTCACAGTATGTAGAGTACCCTTCAGACACATCTTTCGGATGTCACCAAATACATATCTGTTACATACCTTACCTTTGTATTCCTCACTTCCGTCTGTTGTAGGTGTTGTTTTTTTATTTTTATTTATTTATTTATTTTTTTATTTTATTTGGTTTTGTTTCCTCTGTGTGTTGCTGTTTGTTTTCAGCATCTGTCTCCTTCTGCCTGTTTGTGTCTGTCTGTCTCTGTCTGTCTCTCTCGCTCATGCTCTCTCTATCTCTCTCTCTCTCTCTCTCTCCCAGTTGTTGCAATGATATTATTGCATGTGTGGACAGCAGATACAGTCTGCTTTTCTAGGTAACTGCACATGTGCATGTGATGGCCTCTGCACCAGTTGGTGCCCACCATTTAGTAATTGCATGCAGCCTGCTGTGTGGTAATTGCAGTTCTCACTGTGATTTCAGGGCACGTTTATAAAATGATAGGTTAGGTAGGCGTAGCCCTTTCAGTTTTGCAAAGTGGGGACCATGCTTGTTTGCTGTGGACACTGTTGTCTCAGTCAGAAGGTTGGTATATGTCTCATATCTGAACCTGGGTTGTAGCCAGTGAAATGCATGCTGTACTGAAACCTGACTGTTGCTTCTTCCAGTACACTCTTCTCAGTGTGTAGGTTTACTCACACCTCCTAATGCTAACACTGGATACATGGGAGTATGTACTTTCTTTTCCAATTAGAGAATTAACTGGCATACAACAGTGGTTATTGCAATGTATTCCTATGGCTTTCCTATTTTCCCTTTAAATTCACTCATTGTAATGCATGTTGTAATATCTGCTGTGGTGTAGAGGTACTTCATGCAGACTGGTGAGTCTGAGGTCCTGGGTTCGAGACTGACAAGGTTTTTTATTTTGCTGCTGAGCAGTACAAGGGCCTTGTCATGCAGAGTGACTAAGGCACTTTTAAGCAGTTGTAAGCGTGTTTGCGTGATGCTTAGTGATGCTAAGCTTAGCTTAGCTTATTTTATTTTAGCAATACTAAGCCAAGCTTGGCTTAGCTTATCATATCTTAGCAATGCTAAGCTAAGCGCAAACATGCGCACACTGGTGCAAACCCGCTTACTTCTGTTTACATGTGCTCACTCCCGCTAACCCCTGCACTCATTTCTTTGACAGAAAAGTAAATGGGGATATAGGAATGTGGTTTTAAAGGGTGCACAAAGAGGGGAAGACAGTAGGGAAACCAGCTCAGGATGTACAGGATGGGTGTGGAGAGGGTCCATAGCTGCCCATTTCTTTACCAGCAACAGCTGTGCATATGCAATACATTAGGAGGGATATTTGAAACCTTCCACCCCTGAGAGAGGGGTGAGGATACGTAAATGTGTTGTACTACCAATTATGAATATCAGGCACATGCACTGTTTGTGAACTGCTACACTGTCATTAGTACGTTACCCACTTCTGAACAGTTTGTGGTTTGTTTGTGTTGACATTAGCACAGTCTGCTCAGGATAACTGGACATATTTCACTACTGTGTATGCCTACCTACACCCTTGGTTGTGCCTGACTACACGGGTATATAGTACCTTTGGGTAGGGGTGCAGAAGTGCAGAGTTCATTATTTATTATCGTGTGATGTTTATCTTACTGAACATGCAGAGTTGCTGTGTACCTGTAAGTCTATGAAGGCTAGTAGTCTGTCTGAGCAGCTCCCACCTGTGGACATATCCAGATGGTAGACAGAGGTCAACCTAGTATTCTTTGACTGTACACCACAGCAGTCTTTTCAGCACCTGAACAATGGCATTGGCATAGGTGGTTGCTAGCAGTACATGGCTACATCCTTTGATATTTCTGTGTTGTACTTCTACATAAGGGCATGCTTGTGGGATTCATTCTACAGCTATTTGCAGAGTGTGTAACAGCAGACAAGCTGATATGCCTGTGTGTTTCTGATTCTTCCAGGCCTCAGATACTCTCACGTATATATTTGAACAGCCTCAGGGAAAGGTACATATAACTAGAATACACCTGTGATATATTTCAGACATTTTACAGTTCAGACTTTGGGGGATTCAGAGCATATGTATTAATACACCTTTTCTGATGTGCAAGCAGTGTCTACTCTCACTTATTGACATCTGTCATTAAGTGAGATTCCACACCTTTCTGCCTACTGTTATTACATTTCACAATGAGTCAGAGGGGCACAGCTAACATTTGTTTACAAATCAGGGTCATCACTGTAGAGTAGTCACTGTTGGGAGGTCTGGCCTGTGACCTATGCAAATATGCCACTGTTTATCCTGTTCTAATACTGTGTGGGGTTTGTAAGGTGCTACTGTAACCTTATTCCCTACTAGCATGGCTGATTCTCTTTCCACAGTCATGTCATGCAATTCCACAACACCTGCTGGTTAAGGCCCACAGAAAAGATTTGTGTTATGGCATTCCTATTTTCCCTTTACATTCACTCATGGAATTGCATGATATATTGCTTTCAGCACTAAGTTATTGTATATCTGCTGTGGTGTAGTGGTACTTCATGCAGACTGGTGAGTCCAAGGTACCCGGGTTCGAGACTGACAAGGGTATTTTATTTTGCTGCTGAGCAGTACAAGGGCCTTGTCATACAGAGTGACTAAGGCACTTTTAAGCAGTTGTAAGCGGGTTTGCATGGGTTTGCGCAATGCTTAGTGATGCTTAGCTAAGCGCACACAAGCTCACACTCGCGCACCCCCACTAACTACTGCTTAAAAGTGCTTACTCCTGCTAACCCCTATGCTAATTTCTTTTAAAGAAAAGAAAATGGGGAGATAGGAAAGTGGTGAAAAAGGGGGCACAAAGAGGGAAAGACAGTAGGGAAACCAGCTCGGGATGTGCAGGATGGGTGTAGGGCAGGTCCATAGCTGCCCATTTCTTTACTAGCAACAGCTGTGCATATGTATGAAATTTGGTGTGAAATTTGAAAACCTTCCACCCCTGAGAGAGGGGTGAGGACAACAAAATATGTTGTACTGCCAATTAGAATTATCAGTTTACATGTCCAGTGGGCATGTGTGTGAATTGGGCAGCTATTTATGGGGCGTCATTTTTTTGTGTGAACAGATTGCCCTTTTTTAATTTTTTTTTTCAGGTGAGAGTGGAATGCGAGGTAGAGGATGTAGGTATATTTGGGGAGGTAGGTTGGGGAGGTAAACAGACAAGACAAACAAGACGCATACAGGGGCGGAGTTTGACACATGAGGTGGGTGAACACAATTGAAGGCTAAGGTTGTTAGGAAATCACAAGCCCATGAGCCCACAGATGGTAACAGTGGAACTGAGATCCCCACCCATGGGCAGTCACCACTGCACCTTCACAGCCCCGAGGGTGGCTGTGCTGGGGCTGAGTAGGATGGGCAGGCTCACCCGAGAGACGTGCCACTCTCGCCTCAAGATGGCGTAGGGGATCAGCGACTAAATGCTGGATCTCCCTACGCACCACAGCCCGGACTCTTCGAAGGGTGACAGGTGGCCCTTCTCCACCCATGCTTGCATGGGGGGGGTGAGCTCCATCCCCTGCAGTGCTTCTACCTGAAGGTGGCACAGGACCAATGGAAGAGGGGAGCCTGGGCTGGGCACCAGAGCTGCTGGTGCCAGGTGCACCCGCCAACTGAGGAGAGACAGGTGGATCCGCTGGGACCGGCCTTCCCATATGTTCTGTGATTAGGTGTGTTTAATTACAACATAAACAACAGCATTCCAGATTAGCTGTAACAGCATGCATTAATATTCCCATTAACCCAACACACCAAGGTTCCAACTGTTGAACAGCAAGCATAACACATGCATATATTGAACGACAGTGGATATTCCAACAGCATGCAGGGATATTTGGTAGCAACAGGCCACCATGAATGTGGTGTTTGAACAGGGCACATGCATCAACATCAATGCAAATATTTATAAAACAATAGGACATATGTCCCAACAAATATTTAAGGTTACACATACCCATTGAGGTGTGGAATTGCATGGTTTATGCACATACGGTAGGGTGTAGAAAAAACCTAGATTAACATCTTATAATGACCTTTTAGTCTACACTACATTCCCAGTGATTGCAAATGTATATCCCCTACCTATATTATTACACTTGCCACCATACATTAGGTTGTGTCATGGGTTTGGCTAGTTCAATATATGCCTGACCTATATCTGACATACTAACTGTCCAGGATGCAGATGCTACTGCTACATATTTCTTGTTTGCATTTATATTTCTTTATCTACATATCTGGGATGTTTTCACATGACATTTTCACTTCGATTTGTACAGAACCCTGCATTTCTTAACACACACTCACATTTCTGGTGAATAATTACATGCTACATGTGTGCCAGGTTTACTTATTCATGCCAGCCAGTAACTGACTATTGTGGACTGTATATATGTTTCACAGCTACTAGCACTTCCATCTCCCACTTTGTATTGGACTACATAACTCTGGGTTGCCAGCACATTTTCAAACAGTACTGTTTGCATAATGCAAGGGTACAACAACATTTCAGACTCTGTGACACAGACACACTCTGGGTTTTAGACCTTTATTAATGACATTGCACACTTTTCCACAGGCTCACTCCTTTATTTGTTTTAATGGTGTTTATGGTAGACATGTTCAAGACAAATTATACCTTTATTAATAGACAGCAAAAAGGTGAATGCAGCTGTCTAAAAGTCCAACACAGTAGGTTAAAGCAAAATATAATCAAAAAGACTTAGTCAGACTAGCACGAAAAAGACATAAAAATAATTTATTAAGTTATAAACAGATAAGTGCTTTCGCATACTCGTCTGGTACGCTTCATCAGATCTAATTAATCAAAGTGTCAGCTTGCATTTAAATAGTATGGTGTAATTATTTATCATTCAATTAATCAATTATCTTAATATATATTTAATTTTCATTCTTATACACATTTTTATACACATCTTTATATAATTTTATACAGTGTCTATACTACATATTTTCATGAGGTCATATATGTATATATATATTTATGTCATATATACACTCTACCTTATAATATATATATATTTTGGTCATCTCATACAAAAGTTTCCTCATTTATATATATTTTGTGGATTTTGTTATTGAAATGACAATATATAGACTGATTTTATTGATATATTTTTGCTACAGAGTTGTATTAATATATATTAAGATAATTGATTAATTGAATGATAAATAATTACACCATACTATTTAAATGCAAGCTGACACTTTGATTAATTAGATATGATGAAGCGTACCAGACGAGTACGCGAAAGCGCTTATCTGTTTTTAACTTAATAAATTATTTTTATGTCTTTTTCGTAGTAGTCCGACTAAGTCTTTTTGATTATACCTTTATTAATAGGTTAGAACAATCTTTTTTCAGGCTCACTCACTTATGTTATATGACAGTGCCTGCAGAGATATTATTCCAGACATATGTTACTTTTCTTAATGGGTTACTACACTCTTTTTCTGCCTCTCTGATGTTTTTATCTGGCAGTACATGCAGAGGACTTATTCAGGCAATTCTATGGCTGTTTTATTGGACTACAACACTTTCTTTCATGCTCTCTCCCATATTTTATATAACAATACATGCAGAATAATCACTAACCTGCCTGGTGGCGCAGCCTTAGCAGCCTATCAGCACAGGCTTGCTGATTCGTAGCATGGTCACCTGCTGCTGTAAAGTAAATGAAGGGATATTGAGACATACCTATCCGTTATACATACTCCATAATCAATTCTTACATACTGCATTCCATGGCTACATACTCAGTTGTGGGGCATTCTGCATCCCACAGGCCTCCTGTATCCACTGGTTCAGGTGGTTCTGTTTTCATCTCTTCAGGTCTACATGGTGGTGACGGACCTGCTCACCAGTCCTGGGAATGCCTGTGGCACTGGTGAGGTCACAAGCTAACCAATTCCAAGCCTCTGCCTTGTACTCCATCCCTTGGAACTGGCCCTGCAGGAGTCTTGACTCATGACAGTGGACAAGGAGCCAAACCATGTATTTGGACTCCTCGATGCCCCAACGTTGTGCTTGGAAGTGTGAACCCTCTCCTGCACCTGCCATTCTGACTGCAAATGTGAGCTACAATCAGTTATGGCAAGTATTCCCGCCTATGGGGCTTAAATATGCTGCATTTCCCGCACTTTTTTGTGATTGGCCATTTTGTAAAATTCTCGGCTGACTGCAGACCTGCTTAGTAATGGTTAAACTACCATTCGTAAGTATATGAATGTTAATAGTGGCTGCTTCCCCTATGTTGTCATGGCTTAGTGGTTCTGTACTTTGATTATGATGCACAGGGTCCTGGGTTCAAACCTTGTCATTCTTTTATTTTAATACTGTCTAGACAGGCTAGGGTGTGTGGCTGCATTTAAGCAACTTAGCTCTACATTACTCCCCGGTGCCCTACAGTGCCCTGGTTGGGGCGGCGCGCACGTCCACGCAAACACATTGCGCTGGGTAAAGCGCTTTTAAACTTTGGGCAACTCTATTGCGCTGAGTAAAGCACTATTAAACTATGGGCACCTGTGTTTCGCTGGGTTAAGCATTGCTTAACATTAGCCTATTATATATCTGGGTCCTTTAAAAATATATATTTTGTTCACTGATACATTGGCCATGTCACTACTTTTAATAAAATTTTAATCATTTATGTCTGGTATTATTTCAAATACTGATTTAAAACATAAATAAGAAGGGGAGTGGTGGGACTCAAACCATGAATGCCTCCTCTTTGTGCATACGCTCTACCATTCCGCTATTGCAATTTGGTGTGATTTGCATAAACATTCTTTCTTATGCTCTTCCATATCGGAATTGCTTACTATGGCTAAGCAATGGGCACACACGCGCACACACACACACACACACAAATATGGGCAGCTATATCATGGATTTAAAAAATATATATATATATTTTACTTTATATATATATATATTCTGTGAAATTTATTTAATATTTTATTATTTTGCACTGGTATTGAATAGCTTGAATTTAACTAACGTGTTTCTTGTATTTCTTTCCATTTAGCAGAGTAGATAGAATTCACCCATAAAGTTATTGTCTTGATAACTGGCTATAAAGCATGTACTTCTAAATCTGGTAAGCCTGTTATCTGCTGCTGTTCAATCACTTATATGATGATTTAAGGCCAATCTGGGCTTATTTGGAAACCAGAGAAAGTCATGGGCCCTTTACACCCATTTTTTGGATGACATCTTTATTGAATGGAAGGTTTCCCCTTCATCGGTGCATGATGTTCATCATCCCACCATTTTGCTGTAAAGAAAAGGAATGGGAAAGACAGGAAGACAGACACACACACACACACACACACACACACACACACACACACACACACAACAGTTGCATGGTTCAGCCTCAGTGCTTCCCTTTGTTACTCACACATATTCGGTGACCTTTTGTGTCAGCCTAGGGCTCCTGTCCCCCACACAACACCATGTACAGATGATAATAACTGTGATATATCCCTGTTTTCTATCTTTTAGATTCAGGTATACAAAATCCTTGTCTCTGATGCAAAGGGTGCATAGCTACATTAGTGCTTGCTATATCTGCATTTGTGTTGTTAAATTGATAATTGTAATTGTCACTTATATTTGCCTTGCGAAGTTATACAATGGATAGCATCATAATTTCACTACTGTATAGAGTATTCCTCTTTTAAGGATTGTGAAGTCAGAAACATTAATGTGTCTCATTGTTTTCTAACTTTTCTCTTTAATGATTTTCCAGTACAAATGTAGGATGTACATCATAAGTCATGTCGTCACATTCAGATCTCAGGATTGTGTGACAGCACTGTCGTCAAATCTCATCAGAAAAGTAATACACTATAATGCTGTCTTTTGCATGTACCTCAACAGACTCATGCAACAGCTGGGCAAACCACAGGACTTTCTCATCAATATAATACAGGGCCTACAAACCATGCCACTATGTATATGTGTAGATTAAAAGGCATGTCACTGTAATCTTTCTGGTATCAGATGAGGTGATATCTGGCTGGCCTCTTGGCCAGTGTCTGATCTTTCCCTGGTTGGATAACTGCATATGCAATAATCTGCTATAGTTGATAACATTAGCATTGACTGTTGAGTATATGGTAATAATAGTGTCCCACATGCTGATGTAAAATGTTCTCTGTAATGTCAAGCAACAGCTCCCAAACCCTCACACAGTTAACTATAGTGAGAATAGAACCTCTACAGATTTAAGTGCACAGACTACAGAACACAGTACTTAACACAAGTGCCACAGCACAAGCCTTATTTATACAGGAGTGCAGGTGAACTTATAGTAGATAACATTAGCAGGCCATGTGGGAGACAAGATGTTGTGAGGGCTGCATGAGATGGATGTGTAGGCTTGTGCAAGTATCAACATACTGGTAAGACATGCCATTTGAGAAGTAACTGTAGGATAACACATCTACTCTCTTGATTAGAGATGCACACACACACACACACACACACACACACACACACACACACACACACGCACACACGCACACACGCACACATGCACACACACACACACACACACACACACACACACACACACACACACACACACACACACACACACACACACACACACACACACACACACAAAACCAAGTTGACTGCAGTGAGAACAGAACTACCTAAATGCACCGACTATAGACCACAGTACGTAACACAAATGCCACAACGCAAGTCTTTCTTTTATATGGCTTTACTGGAAAAGCTCACCCAGATTCTACCACAGCTTGCTGTGAGAGAATGGTTAGTTTCCTTTTGATTTCTTGTATTTTATATTACTTTATTGCCTTTTTCTATTTTGTATACTGTGATTTGTTTTCTTTACACTGTGTTTTACTTGTACTCTGCTTTTAATTGCTTATTTAAACTTGAAAAGAGACCACAGCTCTGTCTCTTGTCAGTCAGTCAGAAACTAGAACATGTCAGTTAAGGAGTCACACAGAAGTTAGATCAGGTCAATTAAGGTTAATCATCT
This sequence comes from Protopterus annectens, assembly GCF_019279795.1. NCBI lineage: Eukaryota > Metazoa > Chordata > Ceratodontiformes > Protopteridae > Protopterus > Protopterus annectens. Next base: position 664,497,061 of record NC_056739.1, read on the forward strand.
GTGAATGAGGGGTGGAGCTAGGAACTAAATATTCTATTTAATGGGTAAAATAAAACATTTCTAAGCTGTACTGGAAAAGCTCACACAGACTCTCCCACAGTTTGCTGTGATGGAAAGGTTAATTTGCTTTTGTTTCTTGTATTTTGTATTACTTTACTGCCTTTTTTTCTATTTTGTATACTGTGATTTGTTTTCTCTACACTGTATTTTACTTGAATTCTGCTTTTAATTGCATATTAAAACTTGAAAGGAGAGCACAGGTCTGTCTCTTGTGAGTCTGAAAGAATTTTTCGCACCCTCCCAACCTATCACTTTTGTGTTCTTAAATACCACTGTCTTTCCATCCAATACATACTGTCTATGCTTACATGACAGTATAAATAGTCTGTTTCATGGGGTTTGCACTTTTAACTATCTACATTAGTTACTGGTATAGTTTTCATGTGGGTGTGGGGGAGCAAAGCTGATTTATGTTACTGTACTTAAGGATTGCTGCTATTTCTACTATACTTTTGTAGCATCCACCCTGTCTAATAATGTCATAATTTTTCTGCTGTTACATGTTAAGGTCAGTTCTGTTCAAATCTAATCATTTTACTTGCTCTTGTTTCCATGTAGACTGCTTTTCATGGCTGTATTCCAAAAGTTTTCAAATACATGGGCAAAACGAGCACAGAGTCTACACAGTTGCTTTACAGCCTGTTGAATCACTCCACCCTGTTGGTTTGTTTCATTAGCATACAAATCAGCTACTTATGCTGTAATTTGCATGCCACAGAAATTGCCATGTTTGCACATGAGTGCATGTTGCTACACGGAGTTTACTGAATCTAAAAAAATTCACAGCCATGTACATGTCATGGGTAAAAATAACCATGTAGGCTTTATTGAATCCCTCCTTGTCTATTTTAAATGTATTACAATTTATTAATAGAATCTCAGTTTTACTGTCATTAAAACTAAGCTCAGACATCGCATGAAAGAATTCTGTTGACTTAAATAAAACATGAAGAGAATGATTATAATTATTCAATGTTAGCAAAATATCAGCACAAAGTTATATTTTGAAATTTAAAGTCTTTTATTTGAATACCTTTAATATTCGTATTTGACCTAATATAATTTGCAAATGGTTCTGTAACTAAACCAAATAGTAACAGTGAATGAGGACATTTCTGCTTAGTGCCTTTAGTAATTGTAATTGATTTGGAATTATATGAACCTGACTCCAAGTCAGACTGCTGACCAGTCATGAGTGGAGTCCCACAGGGTTCAGTCCTGGGTCCTCTCCTGTTTGGTATCTACTTCTCTGAAGTCCAGGTCAACACAGAGGGACACTGGCTAACAAAGTTCACAGACAATTGCAAGTTGGGAGCTATTATTAACTCCCCATGTGATGTTGACATCCTACAGAAAGGCCTCACTGAGACCAACGACTGGTGTCAGAACCATGGCCTTAAGCTCAATGCCAAAAATGGTGTCATCATCCCCTTTGGGAAAAACCCAGTCCCCATGAATTACCACATCGATGGTAGTCCACTGAACTCAGAAGGTGTTATAAGAGATCTGGGAACACAAGATGACAACAACCTCTCTTTTGACCACCACATTGACACTATGGTTAGAAAGTCCTTCTATGTGGCACATCTCATTACTAAGGGGTTTTGCATCCATGAAGAAAGAGGTCATTATCTCCCTCTACTCTTCCCTCTTTAGGCCAATCATCGAGTACAAAGCCCCATTTGGCATGTACCTCACTAGACACCTGCAACAACTGGAGAGGCTGCAAAAGTACCTCACAAAGAGGATCCTAGGCCTTAAACACTTGTCCTATATGGACAGACTCAAAAAAATCCAACTATTCTCTGTCTCATATCACCTACTTATACGTGATCTCTGCTTGACTTACAAAACCATGGGTGACCCAGCTCTGTTAGAAATGCTACATTTAAAGAAATCCCAGTCCATGCACACCACACACTCCAGAGACCTCAACCTCATTACCTCAGTCAACAGAATATGCTGGAGGGACAGGTTCATAACCCAGAGACTGCCCATGCTATGGAATGGACATGTCAAACAGAGAACCTCACTGGCCCTCTTCAGGATAAATCTTGATGAGTGGATGGGAAAAAGAAAATTCACCCCAGGGATCACTCCAGTGGCTCTACTCAACAGAGGCACTGGGAACTAAGGTTGGGTAGCACAATGCCATTGTAGTCCTATTCATTAGCCTTGTAATGGCTCCAGGGCCATTAGCCTAGTACACACCTAAGAACCTATGAACCAATTTTTATATAAGCAAAAAATTTCTCATAAAGTATTTTAATGTTTGTCTTTTCGGCTTTTCCCGGTTAGGGATCACCTCAGCGGAACTCTGGTCTGATAATAATTGCCAGTAGATTTTTATGGTGCCAAGTTGCCAGCCTGATGCCCAACCTTCAGTGAAGGCACGCCCATTCACGTATGTCTTTCGAATGCCATTCTACCGTGGGGAGGACATGCAGACTCCACACAGAAGGCACTCCAGCCGAGAATCAAACAGGAGAACCTCTTGCTGTGAGGCAACAATGCTACCACTGAACCACTGCGGCAATATTCTCATAAAGTATTTTAATAAGCTGTATAAAATTATTTGAAAAATTATATTCCTCCAAAACACATTATAGATAGTCCAAATGAACTGAGTCAAAGGGACTATTAATATCTAAGCTCACTAAAGTCAAATTAGTATTTATAGTATTAATATAGTCTATTATTCTAACTATTCTTTTAATATTATCATAAGATTTTCTATATATTATAAAACCAAATTGATCCTCATTTATCAACATGGGAAGACATTGTTTAATTCTTTCAGCATATATTGCTATAAATTATTTTATAGTCAATGTTTAAAGGACAATAATGGGATTTGATTATTAAATGCTCAACTCAACCTCTCTGTTCTTTTTCTTCCTGTTTACTGTCCCTGCTATGAATAAGCAACAACACAGCATTTAGAATGTTTTAAATAGACTGTTTCTCTCCACTAGAACAGTACCTTACTGTACTGTGGTAGTTTTACTTTCAAAAAACATTTATCCCACCCAGGAAAAGCTTGCTGAAGTCTCCAATTCATTGATGTCATCAACACCAATAAATACAGGTAGTTTTCTGGGAAATTCCCTCCCCAAACTGACATCACCATGACTGTCTTAAAAACCCATCCATGCTGTAATGTCATAGCTCCCTGGTCCTTCTCCTACCCATACAGAAAGTAAAGGCTAGAACAAGGAAACACTATATGAGTCAAGTCTCCTGCTGTGAGCAGTCAATCACAGCAGGTAACAACTCAAAGTGCTCTTAGCAATTTGACAGCTAGGGAAGTTAGGTGTGAAATGGGGTGGGAGATGAATCAAAGTAGTACAATTCAGGCTTCACAAAAGACTGCAATTAGAAATTCTAAAAAGAAGCAGCAGTAAAAAGCAATTTGAAAGACTTTTCTGTGGCATTTGTATTGTTTGTGTTTTAAGTAGTCATTGAATGACATGACATGCCTAGTTTATAGGAAAAACATTTTGTTGCATCTTTTTCAGCTTTTAAAATAGGAGAAATGAGAGTATATTAACAAAATAGAGGAACATTTGATAATCCTTTAACTAACAAATATACTTTCAGCCACACTACCAAAGCTGCTGTACGCATACATTTATATAATTCTAGTAAAATTCCATCATTTCCAGGAGCTGTATTTCCTTTTAATTTATGGATATGAAATTGAAGTTCAATTAATAAAATAGGTCTGTTTATTTTATTTTGTCTGATCCTTTGATAGTTTATTTTTAATGTGTTTTTAAGAAAGGATTTAATTATATCTTGTGATATTACTGCTGGATTGGATTGATTAATTTTACTAAAGTGAATTCTAAATGCCTCTAATACATCTTCTAAATCTGTAACCTTTTTTTTTGCTATTTGAAATATAAACATCTTTAATATAATTATACTTAAGCATTATCTTTGATGTAATTGCTAGTTTACATTGGCTTTTAGGATTCAAATAATAAAAATTCATCTTAATCTTTTCTAGGTTTATCATGGTTTTATTATGTAAAAATGTTAAATATTTTTGTTTAACCTATCAAACTTTTATCTGTTTGCATATTTAATTTAAGAATGCCTACTTTCTCTTGTAAATCTATTAGTTCCTTGTTCCATTGTTTTTTTATTTGTATACCAGCATATAATTTCACCCTATAAATATACTTTTAAAGGGTCCCATACAAATATCTCAGATATACCTTTAACACCATTTATATTTATAAAAGGCTGGATTACTTAATTAAAAAAAAATCCTTGAATTCTTTTAAATTAGTTACATATATGCTGGTATCCAATTAATAGAAATGATATTCTTAGTATTTAGCACAACTTCAAATGTAAGGGCTAGCAGACATGAAACTACATTAACTTTACCTAGTCTTGTTGTTGTATAATTTAAAACATGCACTCTATCTATTTCAGATTGTGTACCATGTTTATGTGAAAAATATGTAAAAATATTGAACTTCTTCTGAAAATTCACTTATGTCTTTGATAATAAACATATCTACAAAATCAATTAAATCTTTATCCAATGCTGGTTTCCTATGCTTACTATCAAATACATACAGTTAAAATCACCTGTTAAAATAATACTTCCTTTAGAAAACTGTATTATTTCTTCAAGTTGATGTTTAACATCTGGTGTTCCTATTCCAGGAATCAATAAACTTTTATTTCCAAAGTCACCACACAAAACATGCCCTTCTTATCATTATATGTATTTAAGATTTTAGTTATTGGAATAGGTTTTTTTTCCATAAGATTGCTACACCTCTTCTCCTTCATTTATAATGAGAACTAGTAAGTACAGAATAATCATCTGTATTAAGTCTGTCAACATCCTCTTCTATTAAATGTGTTTCTTCAAAAAATATAAATGATCATTAAACATCTATAAATATTTATTTAAGCTAACCTTCTTACAACCATTAGTCAATCCATTAATGTTAATGGAGATACACTTCATATATGACATAATGTACTAAAAGTATACCTATTAATTTATCTTAGGCAATGTACCACTTCTATAAAACCTAAGTTGCTTATGAATAAATCTAAATGTAATATTTCATAGTTGTCAGTTGAACCTGTTCTAGTCATACTAGTAAATGCCAATTTTTTTTTTTATGAAATGCTAAATATTGACTTAATTTATATCTCTCACCATCCCTGGAGTTTAATATCCATATTTTGAACAGCATCTCTACCCAAACTTACCTCTAACTTCCTCAACTAAAACATTTCCTCTGCAATTATTTGATTATTAAAATTATACAAAAGGTTGATTGATATATTATAAAATGTATTATTGGGTTATGTTAATTTCTTAACAGTTGCTTATCTGGAATCATCATTCAAGATGTTAATCTATCCTAGAACTAACTAATAACTCCAGTTTATCACATATCTATTTGCATTTCTAATGTTCTATATTTATTACTATGTTTTAATGTAATCAAAATATAACACAGCTATAAGCCATCTTTGTTTTCTGAATTAAGATATAACATGGACATGTAGAATCTCATGACCTGTGAACACTTCTTTCATTCAATAAGGGTCTATATTAGCACATCAAAGTTTCAAAACTTTGAATGCTCTAATATCGACCCCTATTCAGCGAAAGCTAAAAATATCGAAGCAACAGAAAACCACATTTTTTCCTAGGGAAAAAATTTGGTTGTCTGTTTCTGTTATTTCAGTATTTTCAGCGTTGTGGTGGAAGTTTACAGGTCAGGTTCAGGTTAGTGTGCGATTGAGTAGAGGTTAGGTTAGTTAGGGTTAGGGTGCAGGTTAGGTATGTGTGCTTTTGTGTGGACGTGAGGGTTAGGGCAGGTTAGGTGAGTTAGGATTAGGGCACAGGTTAGGTATGTGTACGATTGTGTGGATGTGAGGGTTAGAGTGGGTTAGGTGAGTTAGGGTTAGGGCGCGGGTCAGGTAAGTGTGCGATTGTGTGGAGGTGAGGGTTAGGACGGAGTAGGTGAATTAGTGTTAGGGCACGGGTGAGGTGAGTGTGCGATAGTGACAGACCTTAAGGTTATGGTTTGGGTTAAGGTAAGTGGATAGTTAGTGGTGTGTGTATAGTTTAGTGTAGGGTTAGGTGTAAGCTTTTAGGTGTATATGTGTGGATTGCTGTTTGTTTGGTGTGCTTGTGTTGTGTGTATGTGTTTTGGAACAGCAATTTTTTTCCCTAGGAAAAAATTCGCTGTTCTGTATGTTCGATGTTTTAAGCTTTTGCTGAATAGGGGTCGATATTAGAACATTCAAAGTTTTGAAACTTCAATATTCTAACATAGGCCCATTCAATAATTATATATTCATTCAATAGACATTCATTTTTAAATCATATATTTATGTTACAAATATGACCTTAATACTTCAGAAAATACATATTTTATATAACTGCATTAAATATCAGAATGCATTACTTAAGTGTAAACTTAATAATGACCCAACTAATTAAATAACAATAGAATAGAACAATAAAACACCCTGGCAAATGATCAGTTATTCATTTGAGTAAAGAATGCATTTTTAAAAAAAAAATGTCTTCACATTTAAATTAAATGTTTGTTTGTGTCTTTCTGCTTTTCCCGGTTAGGGGTCGCCACAGCGGAACTCCGGACTACTAATGATTGGTAGTTGATTTTTATATGTCGAGTTACCAGCCCTGACACACAACCTTCAAAGAAGGTATGCCCATTCACGCATATCTCCATGCAGAAGATGCTCTAGCTAAGAATCAAACCTGACAGCATCTTACTGTGAGGCAACAACGCTACCGCAGCACCACCACCGTGGGTCACATTTAAATTAAATAAATAACTAATTTATTATATATTCATTTCATTTAAATTAAATAAATAACTAATTTATTATATATTCATTTCATTTAAATTAAATAAATAACTAATTTATTATATATTCATTTCATATTTTAATAATGTATTAATAATCACTATGTTATCTGTGAAACCATCTCAAGTAGACTTTAATTCAACACCCCCACAACATGTCAAGAAAATTAAATAAACTTACTTCCCATTTGTTTAACACCATACATGAAACTACTCTATCCAAGAGCTAATCTTTAAAACAGCAACCCTTTATAATTAAAGTTTAAATAGAAGGCTTAATTTAAATCTTGTAACAATAGTTGGTACTAGTTAATAAAACACACCCTTTCATTTTTTCATGAATATTTTCATATCTGCGATCATACTTAAATAAAACCTTTCCCACACTATGCCATCAAAACATCTTTTCTTTTTTTTCTGACTCTCTCCTCCCTTCCTCCCCCTCCTAACAGGCATAATAAATACCAAGCATGTGACCTCAGTGAGAAAGGTAAAGTAAAATAAAAAGAAATATCACATAAACATAACTGTCTAAAGCAGCTTAAACTCTTCTGAACAAGTCTTCCTTCATGAAAGTCTCTTTCTAGCTAGTCAGCACACTTATAATATTCTGATCTCAGAGGCCCAAATCAATACAGAAACAGGTCTTCTCACCTGCTACACTTGCTACTTAACCTCCTCTCTGATGTAAAGCAAAGAAAAAAGAAATACTCCATACACAACAATGTATCAATGATTGCCATACATCAACGGTGAAATCATTCATCTCAAGCAGATTTCAATTGAACTTTCTCACATCACATCAGTAAAAAAAGAAGCAAAATTACCTCCCACATTTCACCCAGTGTATGAAGCTGCATTTTCCAAATGCCAGTCCTTAAAACAGTAACCCATTTATACTTGAAATGTAAATAGAAGACTTCATCTGAAACCTATAATGCCAGCTGATCCTAATAAAACATAGTCCCTCCATTTGTATGACTATCTTAAAGTCTGTGAAATATTTAAATATAACCTTTAACCTTCCCAACATAGTGTCATTAAAACATCTTTCCTTTCTCGTTTCAGTCGTTATCCCCCCAACAGTCTTGATGAACACCAAGCTCGCGACCTTGGCGGAAAAGGTTAAATGAAAAAAAAAAGAGAAAATATTATGAAAATATAACTGTTTAAAACAGTTCAAGCTCTACCAAACTAGTTTCCCTTCAAAAACATCTATTCACAGCCAAGCATTACTCTTATACAATTTTAATTGCAGAAGCCGAAATCACACAGAAATAAATCCAAAAGAAAGCACTTACAGTTGCAAGGCTTAATATTTAAAACAAAACACGAACTTCACCATTCAGTGAAAACACTCACACAACAAATTAAAGGACATGCTAGTGCCTCCAAGAATACTCAGTTCCACAATATAGCAGACTGTCATTGCAATACAAATAGAAATTATTCAGAATTATTCATGAATGTTAAGCTAAACACTTTAAAATGTATTAGTATAAAACCAAAATAGTTGTAGGAAAGTATTTAAGCTAATTTAATGTTTAAAGTATGTTCTTTAATTATATTTAACTTGCCCTAAATTATTTTGATTACTTATCCACTGCAGCAATTTAATCACAGTTTTAACTAACTAGTGTATAATTACTAGAGACACTAGTGCCTTTTCAATACTGAAAGTAATGCTGTAGTACAGATACATTTTTTTAGTTAAAGCAATGTTTGTTAAATGATAGTAAATATAGATGTAAGTTTTCATTAAGCAAAATCCACACCAGCAGGAACTGTAAGACACGAACCAAAAATAAAAAGAATCCAGTTCCAGTGGAACACTCGAGTAGTAATACCAAAGCATGTAGTATTACGCCTGTGTTGAAATATCACTCATTTAAGCTCTAAAAGTTTTTTTTTTTAAAAAAAGCTGTTCTTAACAATTATTAATTTATATGTATTTGCAGTCTACAAGTGTACATTAAATTATATTTTACTGTATTTACAACTATTTTTTATTAATTTGGAGGTTTTAAAATACATTTGTAACCATATATTTTTGTATACTGTTTTAAAGTATGGCAGGTAGGACTAGTGATAAATTGCTAATTAATTATTCATTAGCTCATGGGTATATAAGTATTGTATTTTTGAATTGTAACTGTTTCTGATGAAGTATTGTTTTTAAAGACAAAAGCGTGCTCAATAAACAATATTTTACATTGCACATTGGTGTGACTAACTTCTAGTACACTCGAGTGTTCCACTGGAACTGGTTTTCTTTGTAAATTAATATGAATAAATAAAACACTGTGCCTTTCATATGTATGTGTCCATATTCTCCCTTTTCTTCAAGTTTGATTCAAATAAAACACTGGTTAGAAAAGATTATAGTAACAATTCATTTGATATATTTATTTACTATGAAATTATATTTGGAATTTAATAAAAAATCAATTTATGTTGTTACTTCATCTCCTGATTTACTTTCCATCCATTTTTCTACATGTCTCTTCAAAGAACTATTATTCCAATACATTGCTTCTGTTTAGTCAAGGACTTTATGTGTCTTTAAGAAAGTCATAGCTGTTTCTAGGCCTTCAAATATTTTGATATCATCTGAAAGAAATATTAAATAAAATAATAATAAATAATAAATAATAAATATACTTTAATGAGTCTCTTCTTTAATTCTTTCACTAAAGGCAGAAATTCCTTTCTTTTTGACACTACAGATTTAGAATAGTCATCGTCAAATCTTATTATGTTGTCATTTATTTTAATTAGAGAATTAGTCTGCACTGTTTTTATATCAGCTATTTATCCTGACTAGAAAAGAAGCTAACAGTTATGGACCTTGGATGTGAATTATTCCTCAATGAAGAAACAATCAGAGATCTATGTGCTCTTTTGATAGCAAAAGTTTAAAGTTTTTGGAAGCTAAAATGTTAGAACATTTACCATATTGTCACTTTCTGTTTTCTCTGGGAGACCCCATAAATATGAATATTCTTTCTTCTTGATCTGTTTTTTACATCATCAATTTTGTTTAACAGTAACATGTTTTGCATTAGTCGAAAACATGTTGTATGTTCACCTTACGATATCCTTCCTTCTACACCATTGATTACATCTGAGTGATGCCTCCAGGTGCATCTGCAGTTATCTCCTACTAATGCCTCTAGGCCTCAAATATTGCTGTTCATATTTACATTAATAATTCCAAAACCATGCTACATACAAGGTATCAGAAGATTTTATCTCGAAGCATACATGATGGAAAGCACAATTATATTGATATTTAACCTCTGTCAATGAGTATTTGTTAGAACTGTAAGATGATAACTTCATTTTTTAAAGGCTCAAGCCACACCCACTGGGAGTTAAAGGCACACACTCAAAAGAGCTGCACTGGAGGGAATGAGTTAAAGGATCTTCCATTCTATCTCATGTAGTTGTTTTGTACATTTTTCTTTAAAATTATCTAACTTGTTATCCATTTCATCCATTGTTATTGAAAGATCTTGTATATTTGTAGGAAATTACTGTAGTTCTTTTTTTTTAAAGACAAATCCTGTGAATTGCCTTTCAAATAACTCATCTTGAGGTTATAAGCACAAACCTTTTTGATAAAATAATTACAGGAAAATGTTAGCATATAGCGTAGTTTCCAAATAATATTCTTCAAACAAGTCTCTATCAGTTGAGTGAGTTTTCAGAAATTCAAGCTCCATATAGTCAAGACCATATGACTGAGGTTTTGAAAACTCAAAGCTTTTGAATGGAGATCATGATACAGAGAGGAATGGAAAATGTACCCTTTTCTTCACTGTAGTGTGATTTCGGAGTTGGTGTATATAGTTTGCAGGGGTGTGGTGGGTGCAGGGGGATTGCTGGCTTGCAAAAATGTGAAAAAGGTAGATTTTTTTTTTATGTTTGAGTTTTGGAAAACTCAAACATATGGTCTCTTCGACATTTTTTTTGAGTTTCCAAAAAGTCGATCATCTGACATAGATCTCCTCAAAGTGATGATAGGATGATAATCCCACATGAAAGAAGTATTTAGAATATCTTAAAGTATATAATTCCTGTCAGAAATATATTTCAAATAGCACAGCAGTAAAATTATGCAGGTTCCTATCAGTTCGTCAAAACTTCAGCATTTCGAACACCATATGTTCAAACTGTGAAGTTCGAAAACTGACTATTGCAAAGCCGTGGAACACCAAATTCTTTCCCAGGGAAAGAATTTGGTTGGCCATTTCTGCAGCTTTGCTATTTTCAGCACTGTGGTAGAAAGTTACAGGTCGGGTTCAGGTAAGTGTGCGATTGTGTGGACGTTAGGGTTAGGGCACGTGTTAGGTGAGCTAGGGTTAGGGCACGGGTGAGGTGGTTGTGCGATAGTGACAGACTTTAGGGCTAGGGCTGGATAGGTGAGTTAGGGTTAGGGCGCGGGTCAGGTGAGTGTGCGATAGTGATGGACCTTAGGGTTAGGGTTTGGGTTAAGGTAAGTGGATAGATAGTAGTGTATGTACAGTTTAGTGCAGGGTTAGATGTAGGATTTTAAGTGTATGTGTGTGGATTGCTGTTTTTCTGGTGTGCTTGTGTTGTGTGTGTGTTTCTTGGAACAGCAATTTTTTTCCCTGGGGGAAAAAAAAATCGCTGTTCTAAGCCTTCAATGGTTTTGCACTTCGAGGTTAGAAGTTCGAACACATGGTGTTCGGACTTCTGCCATTTCATCAAAGTGATATAGACCTAAATTATGCTGCTAGCTTGTCACCATCTTGGCCATACCCCCCCCTGAAGTTGTGGAAGTCTGCAATAGAAATAAAACTAGGTCAGCATCCTATTGAATACAGGTTCTGTATTTAAGTATGAGGCTGAAGTATTTCTTTTGGTTGAGACCGGGTGTCTGATTGGCATTTAAGTAATTTCATATGAACTTTTATATAGTGTCTAACCTCTAGAATAGCAATTAACATCATTTCTGATATTTCTGGTTTATTGTTAGGTTGGATTGAACCTGGATTATTTCTGAGTTGAATGTGTTGAGTCTGTAGAGATCTGTTTAGTTCTGCCTATTAGTAGCTTATTAACTATGTGATTTTATTACTAGCTAAACTGAGTTTTCTTAGCATTTGTCATAACAGAATATATCTGGCAGCCTCAGATGTTCAAGTCATGTCAGCAAGAATCCAGTGCTCATATTCCAATATTTTAAGCTACTATAAGTGTACTGAAACTTTTCCAAAAATCCATGATTCATTGCAATCCATAGTTATTTATATGATTGCTGATATGTTTAGAATAGCTTTTTGAAGATTTTGTCAGGGGCAAAGATCAGCTATAGGTTTTGTAATCCTTTGTGGAAGCTGAAAATCCTAGATTGGGTGAGGGCACAGTAGCAGGCAGGTTCAGTTCCTGTTGTGAGGGATAGATTACAAATGAAATTCATTGGGTTGGCAATAAGTGAAGATGGCATAAGAAAGGCAGGATAAAGTAACTGAATTTACTTCCTGAGTTTTTAAAGGTTCTTTGGTTTCTTTGATAGTAATCAGTTTAAAGAAAATAATGGTGTACATGCTGCTAATTTGTACTGAGATGAGGCAACGTTGGACACTGATAGTTGGGTGAATATGGGTGAGCATGTAAGGATTGTAAGTAGGTACTTTCTAAAAAGCTTTGTAAAAGTTTCCATCATGTTGTAGATTCTTGAGAAATGAGAATCGGTGATAGGTCCAGTAAATTCTTTGACAGTTAACCAAAATAATATCGGGGGCTTGATGAAAGAGATATTTGTGTGTTTCTGAGGTATGTATATTTGGCTGAAAGTGTTGCTTGTCTGCATGTATTTCTAGGCTATAAACATGTCTGATGCTGATATATATGGAGTTCATTCCTTTTCCAATCCCTCTTTTCACCGCATTAGAGCTTTGATTTTGGTTAAGTACCAAGAGCAGGTCATTCCCTTGAACTTGTCTTACATCAGTAGAAAACTAATGTATTTTTCTTCTGCTAGATGGCTGATGAAACCTGTTTGTTTCCTTGTGCATTGTAGCCCAATTTGTTTTCTAGTAGGGCATAGAGAGATGACTTTTTGTTTTTTGGTTTTAAACCCCCACACTACAACTTCTGTGGAACTTTAATTTTTATAACTAAGAGTAGTAGAAATTAATGAAACTGTTATTGGAAGTAGAGTTTTTAGTTCATAGGTTCATAGGTGTGCACTAGGTTAATGGCCCTGGAGCCTTTACAAGCCTAGCCCATAGGATTATCCTGGCAACATGCCCCTGACCATAGTTCCCAGTCTCTCTGTTGAGTATAGCCACTGGAGTGCTGCCCAGGGTGAATTTTCTATTTTCTATCCATGCATCAAGATTTCTTTTGAAGAGGGCCAGTGAGGTGCTCTGCTTGACATGTATGGGAAGTCTATTCCATAGCATGGGCAGTCTCTGCATTATGGACCTGTCCCTCCAGCATGTTCTGTTGATTGTGGTAATGAGGTTGAGGTCTCAGGAGTGTGTGGTGTAGAGGGATTGGGATTTCTTTAGATGTAGCATTTCTAACATAGCTGGGTCATACATAGCTTTGTAAATCAAGCAGAGATCGCCTCTAAGTAGGTGATATCAGACAGAGAATAGTTGGAGTTTTTTGAGTCTGTCCATATAGGACAAGTGTTTAAGGCCTAAGATCCTCTTTGTGAGGTATGTTTGCACCCTCTAAAGTTGTTGCAGGTGTCTAGTGAGGTACATGCCAAATGGGGCATTGTACTCAATGACTGGCCTAATGAGGGAAGTGTAGGGGGAGACAATGACCTCTTTCTTCCTGGATGCAAAACCCTTAGTAATGAGATGTGCCACATAGAAGGACTTTCTGACCACAGTGGCAATGTGGTGGTCAAAAGAGAGGTTGCTGTCAACCTATGTTCCCAGATCTCTTGTAACACCTTCTGTGTTCAGTGGACTACCATCAATGTGGTAATTCATGGGAACTGGGCTTTACCCAAGGGGGATGATGACAAATTTTTTGGCATTGAGCTTAAGGCCATGGTTCTGACACTAGTCGTTGGTCTTGGTGAGGCCTTTCTATAAGGATGTCAACATCACTTGGGAAGTTAATAATAGCTCCCATCTTGCAATGGTCTGCAAACTTTGTCAGCCAGAGTCCCTTCGTGTTGGCCTGGACTTCAGAGAAGTAGATACCAAACAGTAGGCAACCCAGGACCGAACCCTGTGGGGCTCCACTCGTGACTGGTCAGCAGTCTGACTTGGAGTCAGCTACTTTCACACTGTGGGTTCTGTTTGTGAGCCAATTTGCAACTCACATAGTGATATAGGGGTTGATGCCTAGCGTAGTGAGTTTTTCTATGACTTATGAGTGGGGAATGGTATCAAAAGCCTTGGTCAGATCAAGGAAGGCTGTATGAACCACCTTGCCTTCATTCTCAGCTCTGGTGACTGACTCAAAGAAGTTGACCAAGTTGAGCAGGCACCTTCACAAAACCAAACTGCGTGGGATCCAGAGTTTGGAGATTGCCTATTTTCTTGTTTATTAGGTCCATGATGATGCGTCCCATAGCTTTGCATATCAGACTCGTCAGGCTAATGGGGTGTTAGCTCCCAGGGTCTGTAGTCACTCCTCCTTTGTGGAGAGGGATGACTGTAGCAGTGCACCATTCGGTAGGGACAAAGCCTGAGATGAGGCTGTGATTGAACAGGGCACACAGGTGAGGTGCCAGATCACAGCCAGGGGTATTGTCAGGTCCCATAGAAGTTGTATTATTGGCCTTGAATAGTGCTGTTTTAACCTGTGCAGCAGTAATACTGAGTGCCTGGCAATGTACTGGTATTGTGATTGGTCCTTTGGGGGGAGAGGGGTAAAGCTGGCAGTGAATATGTCAGCCAGTACATTGGCAATATCTGTTGACTCGGTATAAGATGTACCATTGTGCAGTAGCTAAGAGCAAATCTGGATATTGCCATGGAGATTCTTTACTGAACTAAAGAAGGTCTTGTGGCTGTCTTTACTATCTGCTGCAATTACGTTTTCATAGCTAGCTTTAGAGGATTTGATGAGGAGTCTCAACTTTTTGTTGAGGCTGATAAGGGAGTTTTTCCAGTCTTGGGACTTTACCTTATTCTGCATTAGTTTCCTCCTTCTGTTGCAGAGTTTGTTTATGACAAGGGACCACCAGATTGGCTTCCTTTTTTTGGAGGAGAGTGTCTTGGTTCTATTGGGTATGGCAAGATCCATGCATTTGTGTATGTGTTCATACATTGCACTGGCATATGATTCAGCTGTCATGCAACTATTCTCCATTTGCATGGGTGCCGTGAAGTCAGGCATCTCTATTTTTAGGAGTCCCAAAGTTAGCTTTGGAGAAGTTTTTCATGATGGTTACCTTTGTGGGAAGGTGGGAGGGATGTGGATTTCCAAGGTGATTCATTTGTGGTCAGATCTAATCAGGGAGGAGTTGACTACTGGTATAAAGCAACATTCGCCCATGTTAGCAATGACCAGGTCAAGGATGTTGCTACCTCTAGTGGGGGTAAGAACGAGCTGGTCCAGGGCATTGGAATTAATGAATTCCAGGAAACGTTGGGCAAGTGTATTAGTACATGAGTAATTTTCCCAGTTAATGGAGATGTTGTTGAGCCGCCCAATATGAGAGTGTTACGTTGGACCCTAATATTCACCAGGGTGCTTAGGAACAGCAAGTGTGAGTCTTGGGACATGGTTGGGGACCTATAGCAGTCTATGACCTGAATTGCTGTCTTACCCAATGTTAGCTGCACCTGAAGTATCTCAGATGCGTTATGTTGTTCTACCAGTCTGGAGGTGTGTGCATCCTTTATGAATATGGAGACACCACTGCCTTTCAAGCTTCAGTCCAGGTTCTGGGGACAAAATGTGTGGAATGAGTTATAGCCTGGTAATGCAGGGGAGCTTTCTGCTGCCTTGAAAAAGGTCTCTGTTACAGCACAAATGTCGATGTTTTCCATTTCAAGGAGTGCTTTGCGTAAGTGCATTTTGAGATTTTGACTTCTAGCATTGAGCAGCATAGCCCTCAGATTTCATTTGTTTGTAGCTGTTACAGTGGTAAATTGGTCTTTGGAACACCGACCTAAAAAGGCACTATAGGGGTGGCAAGAGCCTTGGCCAGTATCCGGAAGCCCAGGGGTGACAGATGCAGGCCATCTTTGGCAAAGCATTGAAGTCTGTCAGTCATGCCATCTCAGACAGACATATATTGGATCCCTTTAAAATGACACCAGAAACTTAGCCAATTATTGAACTCAGTCATTTTCTACTTGTATTGTGGTATCATTCTGGGTGATGGTAGGATGCTGCTCAGGGCTAGGGTCATACCCACCTGGGCTACATAATCATAGAACTCCTCCATGTCTCTTTTCATGTAGTCCAGGAAGATACGTCTCAGGTCATTTACACCCACATGTACAATGACAGAGTCATATTTGTACCTGTTGTTGAGGAACCTGAGTGCATGCATTATGTGGTGGATCTTGGGGCCTGACAGGTAGCTGACTGTTACTTTCTCCTTATTCAACCTAGTGAGTGGGACATCAGTGTGCCTCACTATTGAGTCACCTATGACTAGTGTGTTGGGCATGCTGTTTTGCCTTAGGGACTTTGGTTGAGTGGCACACTGTTTAGGAGAGTTATGTGTCTCATGATTAGTGTTGTATTTTTGTGGTCAAGTGCGTTTCTGCCTTGGAGGTCTCAGCTGTTTGGGTAGATTTTTATTGAAAGCCTCCATGAAGGTGGGTGTGTGGTTTGTGGTTTTATGTGAAGGCAATGCTGGTTTGTGTTCTGGAGGGCTATGTGTTCCATGTGTTGTGGTGCAAGTATTGACCTTCGCCTCTTGACCAGCTATTCCAGTCTTGGCTGGAGAGTGTGTGGCTTCCAGTTTGGATATATAAGTGCATCTCTCTCAAGTCTGAGTGTTGGGAGGTAAGAGGAGAGGATGGCCAGTGTACATGAGGCAGTTGCTAACATTGCCTCAGGATGCCCAAGTTCACCAGCTTAGTAGGAGTAAGCACAGGGAACTGACCTTTAGACATGCCTGGAGGGGAGGGCATTAATAATAAGTACTGGAGCTGTTTCCGTGTAGAACGTTTTAGTGCTGGTAGCACTTTTGTGTGCTACAATACTTGCTACAAGAAGTCTGGTAAAGTCCTAGACTAATAAGCTAGTAAAAGTGCAGGAGAGGAGAGAATTAGGAGATCTACGGCAAAAATTGAAGAGCAGACTTTGGCACCACTCAGAAGCTTATAAATAGTCCTGGATACAGAAAAAGACAGAGTAAAGCTGGAGTTTTCTGAGGTGGTCTGCATAGGGCATCTGTTTGAGGTCGGTAATCCTCTTTGTGAGGTATTTCTGAAGCCTTTCCAGTTGTTGTAGATGTCTTGTGAGGTACATAGCAAAAGAGGCATTGTACTCTATAATGGGTCTAATGAGTGATGAGGAGAGGGGAACAATGAACTCTTTTTCTGGATGAGAAAGCTTTTGTGATGAGGTGTGCCACATAGAAGGATTTCCTGACTACTGTGGCAATGTGATTATCAAAGGAGAGACTACTGTCCACCTGTGTCCCAAGGTCTCTTATCACACTTTTGGTGTTAAGTAGACTACCACCTATGTGGTAGCTCATGAGTACAGAGTTTTTACCAAAGGGGTTGACAATGCACTTTTTGGCATTGAGCTTGAGGCCATGGCTTTGACACCAGGCATCTGTCTCAGTGAGAGCCTTTTGTAGGATGTCCACATCATTTGGAGTTTCAATTATGACACCTAGTCTGCAGTCATTTGTGAACTTTGTTAGCCAAAGACCTTCTGTGTTAGCCTGTACTTCAGAAAAGTAGATACCAAACAGGAGAGGACCCAGGACTGAACCCTGTGGTACTCCACTTGTCAGAACACAAGGAGATTCTAGCAATGTTATGCAGGAATTTACAAACAGGGGCTACTATTATATCAGCAAGCCTTGAAACAATCAGGTAACACAAAAGCTGTTAGACCAGCTGTTAGTGATAGTTATATATCCTCTTAGATAACATCCTTAATGTTAGTATGAATGTGAACTTAGATTGTAGATTGGTGGGCTGATAAAAGCAGTCAGAGTTATCCTATCATACAGTGTTCCATAAAGTAATAGGGGAAAATAATTGGTTTCAATGGGAGTATCTAGGGGATTAAACATAATGATATTGGATAGGTCAGGATGAGGGTAGAGTATTAGTTTCACAAAAGTGTGAGCAAAGTGAGGATTTCACCAGCATTGCCTTCTAAAAAAAATAAATCGGTGGGGTGCTTTGCAGTAGCTCAGTCCTGGAGTAGGTAAGGTTGTACCTAATACAAGGGTTAAGGAGGCAATAATGCCCTGCAGGCTATGTGCTATTGTAGAAATAACACCCACCCAGGGGGTTTCTGAGGCCCAACACTTAATGTTTCAAATTTGCTGTTGTATATAAAAATGGTGTTGAAGAATGATTTTACATCCAAAATATAACTTTTTTTGAAATATCCACTTATTCACTTTACTTTTTTTTTTCGGTTCCTTACACCTAAAATGTTTGATTTTTTGCCTGTCATTGGAGATGGAAGGCACTAAATAATGACATACATTTCAGTTTCAGAGTTTATTTCCTTCAGAAAATTCATGTTAATGCAAATCTTATAATTTAAGCAACTTTGTAATTTTATAATGGGCAATACTTAAAACCTGTTCCTATTTTTGAGCCTTTACCCCCCCCCTTTCTTTTAGGCTTTATCCAGGTTTCTTCAGCTAAGAGGTTGAGAGGTATGCAAATCTCTTTATTGCTGCTGCAAGTGGTGGATCTCACTCACTTACTCACACTTGCACTTAATATAATGCATGCAAAGAAAAATCCTATTATTCAAGTAACTGTGATTTACAGCAGCAACTTTGTAATTTTATAACAGCAATAATTAAAATCTGTCCCTATTTTGAGCCTTTGTTCACCCTTTATTTTAGACTTTATCCAGATATTGTGAACTTACAGGTCAAGAGGCATGCAAACCTGTTGCTGTTGCCATGGCTCAATTGCTTTCACTCTTCAGATTCACTCTCTCTCTCTCTCACACATACACACACTCTTTTGCTTTCATGCATGCAACCACACATTTGCTTTCACACACACTCACATACACACACACACACACACACACACACACACACACACACACACACAGAAACACACACGCACACACACGCACACATATGCACACTCATGCACGCACACGCACACACGCACACACACACACACACACACACACACACACACACACACACACACACACACACACACACTCACACAGACGCACATGCACACACACGCACACTCACACACACACGCGTGCGCACACATGCTTGTGCCTTCATGCACACATTCACTAACATGCACAGACAGAACATAAACTCACACACACACTTTTTCTGTTTCACTTATTTTTTACATTTACTAAACAGCAAAAGTGCTGCTTATGAGTGTAAAATAACAGCCAATGTCTCTCTCACTCTCATACATGCATACACTGTCACACATGGACAAACACATACATACACACATTTTTATTTTAAATTTCTTTTCCTTTTTTTTTTTACACTTGCTAAACTGCAAAAGTGTTGCTTAGTGAGGGTAAAATAATGATGGCTGTTAGGTTACTTTCAGTCTGAGCTCCATGGCAGCTTGATATGCTGTCACAAAACAGCAGACTTGTGTTTCAGAGGGCATTATATATAGATTAACAGCCTGCTGAAGAATGTTCTCTAATCAGGATGCAATCTACAGGTTTTCCATTCTCTAAACTTAGTTAGTACCATGGAAAACGAAGAACATCAGCAGACTTGTGTTTCAGAGGGCATTATATATAGATTAACAGCCTGCTGAAGAATGTTCTCTAATCAGGATGCAATCTACAGGTTTTCCATTCTCTAAACTTAGTTAGTACCCTATATTCAGTAGTGTATGTAGAAAAGTACTGTAAAAAATGGAGTCAAACAACCAGTACTTAAACAGCATAAAGCAGGAAGTCATGTCTTTAACTCTCTTTAGGTATATTAGGGATTGAGCCTTCTGCAAATTAATCAATAAATCTACAGCAATTTTATTTTACATCCAAACTCTAGTAGCTTTTCTTCTATAAGAAGCAATGCTGTTCCAAAATAATGTAGAATATTGTATGAAAATTGCTTGAGATGAACTTGAGGACAACCTCACCTTGCTTAAAATGTATCTTGCTGAAGCATTCACCTACCAAGTGAAACACTATTTCTTTAACATTGCTGTTGTTTGTGATAACAGTGATGCTCGCTTTTACTATGTATGTTGTTTTTTGTTTATTTTTATGTTTAGTGTTAAGCAGGCATGCGAGTTCAGTCTATTAAAATCAATAAATTTAGGGTTGTGCAAGGCTAGTAATATATCACTGTGGCTGTTTTATAAGCACTACATATTACTCTTGAGATAATTTATACACTAATAAAGGCAATATACTGTAGCCAGCCATACATAATTTTGAATGGTAATTAGGCATCAGGACACAGAAACACTCTAACGAGGTACAAAGAAACTGCTCCTAGTCACAACATTCACCGAAGAATGCTAAAACACAAACGCATATCTTGAAACGTATTATACAGTACTACTATAAACATGCTCAAACAAAAATATAACAGTGATATAAGTAGAGTGATATAAAATAGTTCAGCACTGTCATTCAAAACTGCTAACTGAACAACTACAAAACACTTTTATGGTGCAATATATATTAAAAGTTAGCTCTGCATGCAATGTGAACAACTTGGTAGTCAAGTGAGGCATTTATCTGAAGTGACTGATACAAACAGCTAACTGGAAAGATAGTGTGATAGAAATTATTTTAGCATTTTAAGTCATAACTACAATGGGACTAAATGTGCTTATATATGTCATATATTTCAGTTATTACCCTTCTTATTAAGTGCATGTGGACATATTAACTTCAGCACAACTTGGAAAGACATTTTTTTGCTGTTTCATATCTAAATAACAGTGCTCTTTTCTACATTGACAGTATGCTTTCTATAAACTATAAAATCCTGTGCTGATATCATCAGGATCTGAGCAGAGTAGTTTTTGTGCTAAAGAATGCAATCCTATCTGGGATGTAGTGGGTCAGGAAAATCATATGTGTATCTAGAAAATGATTCATGAAATCCACATGAGTGCATCAGAACCAAGGAAGCCAGAGATGCCAAACCATTTCTTATCTATTCAAAACTGCTGTGCTGTACAGTGAGGGCAGGCTACAGTTGCACAGGCAAGACTTTACCTTTAAAAGTTTCTTTATTTGAACATTACTGAATAGAAAGGCTTATC
Organism: Protopterus annectens; assembly: GCF_019279795.1. Lineage (NCBI taxonomy): Eukaryota > Metazoa > Chordata > Ceratodontiformes > Protopteridae > Protopterus > Protopterus annectens. The sequence continues at coordinate 664,518,398 of NC_056739.1, forward strand.
CACTTAATTTGCCACATACTCCACAAAGTGAGTTACAGGTTTTATTTAGGGAAAGAAGACATCTTCCTTAATCTAGTGATAATCTTAATGGTTTTTAAGTCTAAACTACAAAACATCATCATCTGTGAAAATTAAGATGATCTTTGACAATCCACTGGGGTAGGTAATTCAATAGGTCATTACAACAGCTACTAATAGGAACTTCCCCTGCTATCGATGCCCTTGTGAAGACAGCTATTACTCAAAATGAAGAATGAGCTGTGTGGTCTGGTTTGCATAATGTTACTGGAAATAAAATATCACCTATAACTTTTTCCTTCAGAAAAGCCACGGCATATAATTTGTTATCCAGACTCCTAAAAACTACTTTGGACTAGCTGCTCACAAAATATGGACCATTTATGCTGATAAAACAGCCACATGTTACAACAAAACAAACACAGCATGACATTTGTTTTGTTAAAAGAAGGAACCATAACTTGAAAGATATTCTGAAGGTAACACCTCATTTTGGAGCAGCTGAGACTAAGTCTAATAGAAGTAAAGGGATTTACACATGTGGCTTCTTTAGCTAATGTAGGCTTGTAATTAATAATCGATCTTACTCAAGTGTTACTTCACAAAAGTCCTTATCACCCACCAAGGTCATTTTGTGCACAGCTCGGCAAATATGATTTTTCTGTCTGAGTGTCTTGACTTCATACATTGACAAAAATAACTGGAGGCTTTCTAATTGAATGGATGAACAAAGTTGTGCATTGAAATAGAAATGAAAAAAAGCCTTATGTAGGCATAGCTGGCCAGGTTGGACTTAATTTTAGGGGAGGGGACCTAGACACTAGACTTGATTGAAAGGGATATTTCAGGCACATTGATGGTACCAAAAATTTGGATTTGCATGAAGTCATCAATTTTAGGTGTGCTGTGTGTATTATTTCAAATGTGCAAACATTTTGTCTTTTTCACAATATTTTCTAAAAGGCAGTAATTTACATTTTTACTAAAACATTTGGTTCAAACACAGTTGTCATATTGTGGTTGCTTCACCGTAATGTGCAGTTTTTTATCTCTATAAAAGTGCATTTCCTTTATAAATAACCACTATGAGGAAGGTCTTAAAGGTTAGAACAAATAAACCTTGGATTCAGTAGACTATAGGTTTTTTTTGATGATGAAAGAAACTACAGGTGTCTTTTCCTTTTCATATATAAACTGTGTCACCTTCATAAATTTTCATTTTCTGAAATTTGCATTTAGGTCATTCTTGAGAATGAAGTTATAATTTTCTGCCAAATACATAGGATAAATTTGCAGGTAGAAAGCATACTGTTTAAGTCTAATGAGTAACATAATTGCGATATTGGTATAACTGGCACCTTGAAGTAGACCAGTTTTGAGAGAGTTGAAAAGGGCATTAAGGTTGCTCATGCATTGTGTGTATCTAAACTTAATGTGAGGGACTATTATGCTAGTGTTATGTCACATTAGAAATACAATGAGTATTAATTTCTGTTGCTATAACTTTACTCCATTGGTTAGAATGATCTGCTATGGGGGTGTGAGAAGTGTCATAATTGGATTGATATCAGTATCATCTGAAAATTATAAGGGATTATATCACAGGCCAAGATATCCTGTTTGAGATTTTAAACTTACCAAATGATATTCAGATTTTTTTAGTAGAGTGACTCATAATATTAACGCACACACATGCAATCTACAAGGTGACAGACATTATTTTTAATAATGACAATATTTTAGCATAGCCCAAAGACTGATATACTTAGTGATTATAAATAGCTTGACTAAGGCTGGCATAGTGGTTAAGGTGTTTACCTTAAAGACACAAAGTACAGGATATGATTCTCACATGGGATATTTGGCTAGGCTTAAAATGGCTCACAGGAGCAGTTAGCCTAGCATGAACCTATGAAGAGCTTTGATAGTAAGGTGGAGTCTATTAAGTCTGAGTTGAGAAGATGGTATGCAATGACACTGGAAGTAGTTCTCTTTTATGTCACACTTCATTAGCTAAATTATGGTAAGATCTGAAAATTTTATGACAAAGGAAAGAAAAGATGAGTGAAAACTATGATACGTTTTAAACACAAGGGGGGGCTAAGGGAATAATGGCAACTTGTAAGACTCTGAGTAGGCAATATAGATCAAAAACTATTTGTTTTTTTTTTCATTTCTTCTTGCTATTTTGTTTTTCTTCATAAACATGGGAAGATTAGAACCAATTGTTTTGAAGTTTATCTGAGAGATAACAGTGCTCTTCATTATATAAAAGATTCTAGCAAATAGTTATTTGAGTTGCGAATATTATAGATAAGGCTTTAAAGTTAAGTTTTCAAATTTGCCCCACATTATTTTTACTTCCTTCAAAGTGTTTATTAATTTCTATTTAGGTAAATTATTAACAATGTTATAATATAACCATAAGTACAAATAAAAATGACCACAAGTGAAAAAAAAAACAAAAAAACAAAAAGACCAAACACTGGAGCAGCAGAGGAAGACACCAACCAGGAATTAGCGTAAAAAAATCTTTCCTTAATGCTTTCACCAGAATGACTTCTTCAGAAATACAATTAGACATTTTTACACACTTATATATTTACACTCTCATGTCCCTCCCACTAATCCGATTACATTAAATTACGTAATTGACAATCAACTTCTCAGATAAATATCTTAGGTAAAAATCTTAAATTGTGTAGTAACAGACCATAATATAATAAAATGAACACATTTAAACACAAAAAATAAAAATAAATTTGTATATATTAAACCATAAAATATGAATATACATCAACTTTATATCTATTATCTGATAAAAAAATTAATATTAATAGATTCATTAAGGCCTGGAAATCTATCAGCACCCAGTCTAAGCTGCCATAATGATTCTTTTCTCTCTACTCCGTTTTTTATATTGCCACCTCTTAAATCAATGTCAACTTATTCCAACACACTGAAAGTAAATTTTTTATAAGAACTAAAAAGTACAGAGTGTTTGAACAAAGCATTTCTATCATCTTTAGTTCTGATGGCATAGTAATGCTCTTTTATATGTGTATTAAGATTCCTGGTAGTCATGCCTATATAAAAAGCGGTACAGCCTGAATATAAAGCAACATACACTAAATTGATGGAATTACAGTTGAATCTTCCTTGTATGGTAATAGTTCTATCTAAATGGGGTACATTTATGAAAGGTCCCTCATGAATGCATCTACAGGAACTACAACAGAAGCATTTAAACATTCCCCTAGGTTTATTTGATACGGGCATAGATTTCAAATTGTTATTCTTTTCTGACAAGTTCTTAATAGTGTTTGATTTCTTTAACACAAAATTAGGTTTATTACCCAAAATAGTAGATAATTCATTATTGCCAGAAATAATCTTCCAGTTATTTGTAACTACAGCCTTAATTTTATTACTATCAACAGACATAGTAAAAATACATCTAGGTACAGATGGTAAGGCAGTAAGAACTACACTAGTACTAGATATAGACTGACAATTAACATTCTTAACTTGCAACCCTTTTAATAATATTGGGGAAAATTCAGTATTCCTTCTGTTTACAATATCAGTGCTGATGTCATGAAGTAAAGGTAAGGGGTAACTTCTAACCCCAAACAATTCAGTAATAAAGTCAACTTCTTCATGAAATACCTTATCATCAGTTGTCATACGAGATGCTCTTATGTGCTGACCTTTAGGTACATTTTTTTTAATATACATAGGATGATTACTACCAAAATGCAAATAATTGTTTACATAAGTAACTTTCCTATAAATGCTACTTGCAAAGCATTTACTAATAGGATCCCATTCTAAACTTACATCCAGGTAGTTTATTTTATTACCAAAACCACTTAAAGTAAATTTAAAAAAAAATCACAACTAGCATTTAATTGCATCAAAACTGTGATGTGGTTAACTAGAGGGCCCTTTATAATAAAAAACAAATCATCTATATATTGACAATAGAATAGTATATCAGTAAAGAGACCCACGGTGAGTAAAATTTCTTTCTCCCACCAACCCATTACCAGACCAGCAAAAGCTGGGGCCACCATTGCCCCCATTGCTGCACCTCTTAACTTTATAACTTCTTTTGTTTAAAATAAAAAAAAATATTTAATAACAATTCTAATAAGGAGCAGCACGTTTTTATTGTTGAACTACACCAGCTAGTACATTTAGTAAGAAAATCAGACACAATGTCTAACCCTTCTACTTGTTGAATACAAGTTTATAAAGAAACTACATCAGCAGTTAGAATACAAAATTCTTCCATACTATGACAACTAGAATCTAAAAATTGTTTATGAAACAGTCTGATTTGTTCAAAAAAGGACCAAGAGTCCTTGATGAAGGAAGGTAGTTTATGAGCTAGAGAGTTTAAAAGTTTGTCCAAGTACAATGACAAACCCTCAGTAATACTTCCTGATGAAGAAACAATGGGCCAAAAATGTGGATGAGAGGCATTCTTATGAATTTTGGATATACCAAATAGTATACCCAACCTAAGACTATCATTAACCAAAAAATCATAAATATCAGCTGTGATTTCACCACTCATTAAATGGTCATACAGAGCATATTTAACAAATTTATAACTTCTATCTGTGAAGACTCCATTAATTTTCACGTACTCATTTTTATTATTTAAAAGTTGTTCCATTACCTTAATATAATCAAGTGTAGACATCACTACTACACCACCTGCTTTGGCGGCTTTCATAAACCTGACACTATCAGTGTGTTGTAGTTCATATAAATCTTTCTTTCTCATCACTACTTAAATTAAAGTATACTTTGTTAGGCTTACTGTTTAACATTGCCCTAATGTCTTTACTACAAAAAGCTTCAAACAATTTTAATGTACTGTGTAAAGCAGTATTAAAAGTGGACAGTTTTCTAAAGGTAGTTATGTAAGATGCACTTAAGTCTTTAAAAATGTATGTCATGTTTAATTTTCTGACATATAACTTTAAATTAAGCAATGTATTTGCTAAATCAGCTCTATTACTAAGAATATAGTTAAGTCCTAGTTTAAGTACCCTTAAATGAACATCATTAATAACAACATTTGAAAGGTTATAAACTTTTAGGTCACAGTATGCATTAGAAATAGGTTTAAAACCTGCAAAATTGTCCATAACTATTTCCGAAATCAGCTCCGTCCATGTCCCTGCTTCATTCGTGTTGTCGTTGTTGCTCTATTGCCATTTTTTGAAGTTTCTTTGCATTTATTAGACCCAGAAGCAACTGCTGAAGATGTATTTACACTCATAGTGTTGTTCTTTGGTGTAGTGGAGTTGTTAGAGCCGTTGCCATTGTCTTGTGAATGACGTACCTCATCAGATGCAAGAGAAACAGTTCTAATGGATGTAGCAGCAGATTTTAAGGTGGAATGCCCAGTTTTTAAGGTAGAACTATATGAACTTGTATTAGTAGTAGTAAAAGAATACTTCTGCGGTGGTGCAGCAGTAGCATTGTTGCCTCACACCAAGAGGTTCTCCCATTCGATTCCTGGCTGGAGTGCGGGGAGTGCCTTCTGTGTGTAGTCTGCATGTCCTCCCCGCAGTTGGGTAGGTGTTCGAAAGACATGCGTAAATGGGTGTGCTTTCGTTGAAGGTTGAACTTAGAGCTGGCACCGCAACGTTTGTGAAAATCAACTGCCAATCATTAGCGGACCGGAGTTCTGCTGTGGCGACCCCTAACCGGGAAAAAGCCAAAAGACAACAACAACATTAGTAGTAGTAAAAGAGGGTTTATATTGTGATTTCTTTACAGATTTAATATTAATAAAGAATGCATTACCCTCTTCATAACCTAAGTCTCTGTTGATCTTTTTAAATTTTCTTTCAACAACTGAACGTTCATACTTGTCAACAGATTCCAACATTTGTACATATGGAATGACATTATTGTCAAAATTTAGAAATTAAAGAGCTTGTTTCCTTTTTCAATCTGGTAGGACTTGATTTCTTGAAATTATTGATCAAGCATAATGACAATGGCAATGACTCTAACAATTCCACTATGCCAAAGAACAACACCATGAATATAAATACATCTTTGGCAGTTGCTTCTGCATCTAATAAATACAAAGAAACTTCAAAGAATGGCAATGGAGCAATGATGACAACACGAGTGAAGCAGGGACAAGGATGGATCCAGTTTCGGAAATAGTTACAGACAATTTTGCAGGTTTTAAACCTATTTCTAATGCATACTATGACCTAAAAGTTTATAACCTTTCAAATTTTGTTCTTAATGATGTTCATTTAAGGGTACTTAAACTAGGACTTAACTATATTCCTAGTAATAGAGCTGATTTAGCAAATACATTGCTTAATTTAAAGTTATATGTCAGAAAATTAAACTTGACATACATTTTAAAGATGTAAGTGCATATTACATAATTACCCTTAGAAAACCATTCACTTTTAATCCTGCTGTACACAGTACATTAAAAGTGTTTGAAGTTTTTTGTAGTCAAAACATTAGGGCAATGTTAAACAGTAAGCCTGACAAAGTATACTTTAATTTAAGTAGTGAAGAAAAGAAAGCTTTTTATGAACTACAACACACTGATAGTGTCAGGTTTATGAAACTCAACAAAGCAGGTGGTGTAGTAGTGATGTCTACAGTTGATTATAGTAAAACAATGGTACAACTTTTAAATAATAAAAATGAGCACACGGAAATTAATGGAGTCTTCATAGATAGAAGGTATACATTTGTTAAATATGCCCTGTATGACCATTTAATTAAATCACAGCTGATATTTATGATTTTTTGGTTAATGATAGTCTTAGGTTGGGTATACTATTTGGTATACCCACAATTCATAAGAATGCCTCTCATCCACATTTTAGGCCCATTGTCTCTTCATCAGGAAGTATTACTGAGGGTTTGTCATTATACTTGGACAAACTTTTAAACTCTCTAGTTCATAAACTACCTTTCTTCATTAAGGACTCTTGGTCCTTTTTGGAACAAATCAGACTGTTTCATAAACATTTTTTAGATTCTAGTTGTCATAGTATGGAAGAATTGTTTATTCTAACTGCTGATGTAGTTTCTTTATACACTTGTATTCCACAAGTAGAAGGGTTAGAATTTGTGTCTAATTTTCTTACTAAATGTACAAGTTGGTGTAGTTCAACAATAAAAACATGCTGCTCCTTATTAAATTTTTTTTTTATTATTTTAAACAAAAGAAGTTATAAACAGTTAAGAGTGGTAGCAATGGGGGCAATGCTAGCCCCAGCTTTTGCTGGTCTGGTAATGGGTTGGTGGGAGAAAGAAATTTTACCCACCATGGGTCTCTTTACTGATATACTATTCTATTGTTAATATATAGATGATTTGTTTTTTATTATAAAGGGCCCTCTTGTTAACCACATCACAGTTTTGACACAATTAAATGCTAGTTGTGATTTTTTTAAAATTTACTTTAAGTGGTTTGGGTAATAAAATAAACTACCTGGATGTAAGTTTAGAATAGAATGGGATCCTATTAGTAAATACTGTGCAAGTAGAATTTATAGGAAAGCTACTTATGTAAATAATTATTCGCATTTTGGTAGTAATCATCCTATATATATTAAGAAAAACATACCTAAAGGTCAATACATAAGAGCATCTCATATGACAACTGATGATAAGGTATTTCATGAAGAAGTTGACTTTATTACTGAATTGTTTGGGGTAAGAAGTTACCCCTTACCTTTACTTTGTGACATCAGCACTGATACCGAAGGTAAACAGAAGGAATACTGAATTTTCCCTAATATTATTAAAAGGGTTGCATGTTAGGAATGTTAATTGTCAGTCTATACCTAGTACTAGTGTAGGTCTTCCTGCCTTACCATCTGTGCCTAAATTTATTATTAATATGTCTGTTGATAGTAATAAAATTAAGGCAGTAGTCACAGATAACTGGAAGATTATTTCTGGCAATAATGAATTATCTACTATTTTGGGTAATAAACCCAGTTTTGTGTTAAAGAAATCAAACACTATTAAGAACTTGCTAGAAAAGAATGACAATTTGAAATCTATGCCTGTATCAAATAAACCTGAGGGAATGTTTAAATGCTTCTGCTGCAGTGCCTGCAGATACATTTATAAGGGTCCTTTCATAAATTTACCCCATTTAGATAGACCTATTAGTGTACAAGTAAGATTCAACTATAATTCCATCAATTTAGTGTATGTTGCTTTATGTTCAGGTGCATCTATATTATCTTATCAAAGTTTCAGAATATCGAATCTGATATGGTCGACATCGTATCATCGAATTCTGAAACATTGAAAGATAAAAAAAAATGCCTAAAAACAAAAATAAATAAAAACTTACCTTTGCAAACAGAGGGGCAAGCCACCCTGCACACCCCCTCTACTTAAATATACCAACTCCGAGACCGGACTACATTGAACTAAATGGAAATTTCCCCTTATGGAGATTTCTGTTTAAATGTTCGGTGTTTTTTGCTTTTGCTAATCTGGTGCCGACAATATCAGCTTCGATATTGTCGGCCTTCGACAACGTGAAGTAGACCCGTTCAGGCTGTACTGCATTTTATGTAGGTATGACTACCAGGAATCTTAATACACGTATAAAAGATCATCACTATGCCATTAGAACTAAAGATGATAGAAATGCTTTGTTCAAACACTCTGTAATCTGTAGTTCTTATAAAAAATTTACTTTCAGTTATGTTGGAACAAGTTGACATTGATTTAAGAGGTGACAATATAAAAAATGGAGTAGAGAGAAAAGAATCATTATGACAGCTTAGACTGAGTGCTGATAGTTTTCCAGGCCTTAATGAATGAATCTATTAATAATAAATGTTTTTATCAGAGAGTAGATAGAAAGTTGATGTATATTCATATTTTATAGTTTAATATATACACATTTATTTTTATTTTTTTGTGTTTTAATGTGTTCATTATATTATGGTCTGTTACTACACAATTTAAGGTTTTTACCTAAGATTTTTATCTGAGAAGTTGATTGTCAATTAAGTAATTTAATGTAATCTAATTAGTGGGATGGACATGAGAGTGTAAATATATGTCTGTGTAAAAATGTCTTAATTGTATTTCTGAAGAAGTCATTCTGACGAAAGCATTAAGTAAAGATTTTTTTATGCTAATTCCTGGTTGGTGTCTTCCTCTGCTGCTCCAGTGTTTGGTATTATATAACCATAAATACTTAATCTAACTTCATATACCATATTGCAGTTTCATAACAACAAATACAAATTTTATTTTACAGCACTCTCATGTGAACATTTTTTAAAATCAAAGATTTCCTGAAGAAGAGCATGTGTGATTTGTACTGAGTTAAATAATCCAGTAGAATGTTGTCCATGAAGCATGCTGATAAAGACCTGTTGGTTGGTAATCCTCAGAAAAAAATATATTAGTATTAACAATGTTGCTATCAGAAATGTGTTTGTATAGCCTCAAAGCTAATGAGCTATTCTTATTATAAATGATGGTATCAAAAGTCTGCTTATAAAGCTTTTAAACTAATGAGTAATCAATAGTGATTGTTATGTTATGTGGTACTCAGAAATTTTAGATAATTCAGTTTAAATATACATTTCATGGAAGTTAGATCCCAGCTCCTATCCATATCTATTATTTATTAAGCCTGCTGATATGAGAGATGGAGTGGAACAAATATTTATTTATTTATTTTATTATTTTATTTATTTGACATTTGTTAACTGAGTTAGTCCATCTGAGCCAATGACCCATTTTCAGTAGAGAACCAAGAAGAAAATACAAATACAAACATAACAAGGTAACAGAGTAGGCAATTTACAAAACCCAAGAAAGACAGTGCAGCATACAACATAAGCAAAAATTACATATACAGTAATCAGGTGAAATGAATAACTGTAACAAAAATAAAACAACATGAAGAAAAATACAACTAGTGCATTTAAATATTAACAATAATGAAATATATTTCTCAAGTAGCATAATGTATTGTCTAGTGAGCAGATTAGTCATTGAATTATTAGATGTAGACAGGTAGTCACAAGAAAAAGAAAGAAAAATGCAGATTATGGAGGATTTAGGCAAGGACAGGCTTTTGACTTCAGAAAGTAGTGCTTGACTTCAGTTTTAAAGCAGCTGGAACTAGTGATGCTATAAATGTGAGGTGGTAGCCTGTTCCACACAAGGGACATAAGAGTGTTTATAGATGAGTTTAACATAACTTTTATTGGGTTTATAGACGTGTAGAAGGTGCTGGTTGTAACTAGGAAGAGACCGGGTTGGGGTATAAGGTGATACTAAGGTAGAGAGTGATGGGCAAGCTAGCGGTTTGTTGAGTAGGGAGTCTGTCAGTTGCAACTGGGCGAGTAGTAAGAGCTGGGAGAATTCTAGCCATTGAAGCTGTTTCTAGGCAAGGGAATGATGTGATTTATAAGGCTGGTTACTGGAGAATCTGGCTAGGTTATTGTAAGCATGGTCTAGTTTGGAGAGAATGTTTGACTGGAGGTGAGTTAGAGTAGGGGAGGTGTAAAGGAGACATAGAAGGAGAGAGGCTTAGGCAAGGGTGAGTTTGGAGTTGGAAGCAAGAAATTGCTTATTCCTGTAGTGAACATCCAGTTTCATGTTAGTTTTTTTGATACAGTGTTGGCTATGGATGTAGAATTTGAGTTGGTGATCAATTATTGTACCCAGTAACTTAGTGTGATGCTCAGCTTTGATGAGAGTGTTATCTAGTGAAGAAATAGTAAAGGTGGATTTAAGATGGTGGGGAGTTTTGGGGAGAAATAGTAGGAGCTTAGTTTTTTTTGGGGGTTGAGTGTAAGTTAATGCTCTGTGAGCCATTTTTCCACAGATGAGAAAGGGATTTGGGTGATATAAAGAATTTAGAGATGTTGTCAGTAAAAGAGATAATGGTAGTCATCAGCGTACTGTATATAGGAGGAAGTGTTGCAGCAGGAGTAAAGATGATTGGTGAAGATGTTGAACAGGAGAAGGCCAAAGATTGAGCCTTGAGAGACACCAGTTTGGATAGTTACAAAAGGGGAGCAAGCAGATTGCCATCTAAAGGACTGGAGCCTATTTGATAGATAGCTTGTGAACCAGTGAATAGTAGAGGGGGAGAGATTAAGGTCAGTAAATTTGTAAGTAGCTTGGAATGGGAAACAGTATTGAAAGCTTGAGAGCGGTTGAGAAAGAGGCAAACACTAGGATGGTTTTGTCCCTGGCTTCAGCAACAGTGTGAGTGAAGGATAGGAGGGCAGTTAAGGTGCTGTGATGTGGCCTAAAGCCATGTTGAATGGGAGTCTGAAGATTTTCATTAATAAGGTGAGTTAAAAGCTGATTGTGAATCCATTTTTCAAGGATTTTGGATCGAGGAGATAGGATAACAATGGGTCTGGAGTTAGAGAACTCAGTGGAGTTACCTCTTTTGTGAAGTGGAATTATGTAAAAATATTTCCAGATGTCGGGGACAGTAGAGTCTTGGATAGACCTATTTATTAGGATAAAGACATGATAGGCTATGGAATGAACAGAGAGCTTAAGAAAGAGGGGTGGGAGGTTATCGGTAGAGAGAGAACAAGGTTTCAGTTTTAGTAGAAGTGACTTGATGTAGGCTGTGGAGATGGGGTTAAGAGAGAAAGCAGTTATGTTGCATGCATAGTGAGTGGTGTGATGGTGGTTATTGCTTTGGGAGAGTTGGGTAAGTTTTTTGAACAGATTCTATGAACTGGGTATTAAGTAAGGTGGCAGTTTCTAAGGGAGAATTATTAGGGTAGGGATTGGGGGTGGTAGGTTGATCTGGATTTAAGATTTTATTGATGGTATGCCAGAATTTTTTGGGTTAGACTTTTGGGAGAACTGGGGATTATAAAAGTGCATTTTCTTCTCTTTGTTAATTGCTATTTTTTGCTAGATTTCTTAGTTCTTTATATTTTTTGTAGGAATGTTGCTGATTTAGTTTTTAGCCATTTTTTCCAATTTTTGTCTCTTTCTTTCATGAGCGATAAGGTGTTTTTTGGTGAGCCAAGGTGAGTAGTTGGCTTTGGTTCTCACATTTCTAAGAGGAGCGAAAGAGTCAAGTATTTCAAGAAAAATGCGATTAAAGCGTAGAATGGCTTCATTAAGAGGGAGGTACTTAAGGAAGCCCCAGTTTATGGAAGTAAACCTGTTATTGAAGGTTTCAGGATTGAAAGAAGAAAGCTTGCAACACACTCTAAAAATGGGGGAACCTAGGTATTTGGGAAGAGTAACACTGGACTAGGATAGAAAGGTGGTCACTTAGGGAGTTGGGCAGGACTCTGGAGTCATGATATAGGGTGGGGTCAGAGGTAAGAATCTAGTCTATGGTGGTACCTTGGGTATTATTGTTGTTGATGAAGTGGGTAGGAGTTGTGATAAGTTGATGGAAGCTGTGTAGGTTGATTTGAAGGAGGGAGAGGTAGAGGATAGTGTTTGCCAGTCACTATTTATGTCACCTAGCAGTAAGGTCTCATAAGGGATATTAATAGAAATCCATGCTAGAATAGATTCAGGGATGGGAATATTATTTCCAGGTGAAATATAGATAGAGGCAATGACAAATTTCTTATGGGGGTTGAGGTGACAGTTTAAAAGTAATAGTTCAGCTGGTTGAAAGTTAGGCAAAGACAGTGGCAGGGGGATAGGTTAAGGTGTTCAGAATACATAATTGCGACACCTCCACCATTTGGGTAGTTCTCTCTTGGCTATAGATGTTGTAGTGGGAAGGTGTTATTTTGGTGTTAAAGATATGTGGTTTTAGTCAAGTTTTAGATAGCGCCAGGATATGTGTGACTGGTGGGTGATCCAGGATCCAGTTCTGTAACTTTAGACTTTGTATGTTAATAGCAAAGATAGAGAGATGTTTAGTGAGACAGGTGTTTGTTGTGATTGGGCTAGATGGGCCTGGGTTGGGGTGAATATTGCCGGACGATAGTAAATTGTTAGAAAAAGGGGAAAGTTTATTTGCGTAAAGGTAAAAGCCAGTGGATTTTTATTTAGATTTGAAGGATGTGATGGAGACAGAGAAAATGTTTATTTTGATGAGATGTGTGCAGGAAGAGTTAAAGAGAGAGAGCAAATTAGGAAGGGCAGAGAGGGCTCTTTGTGGAGTATGGGAGAAGTATAGGTTGGGGGTGAGTGTGAAAAATTAAGGTGTGTATGATAGGAGGTAAGTAAAGAGAGGTACATAAGCAGGATTGATGTGAGGTAGAGAGGCCCATGGTTTGAAATGAGATAATGACAGTAGAAGGATGACAGAGAGCTAGGTAAACATGTGTGGGGAAGAGGCTATTTACTAGGGAGGAAAGGGGTGAGAAATAAGATGAAAATGATGAATAGGGGGCATTAAGGAGATATTAATTTACAAGTTAAAGAGGAGTGAGCAAGAAGGGAGCATTACTAGGTTAATGGAAGGTACAGTCAAAGGATGGAGATATGCTAAGATGCTGTGAGTGTGGTGAAGATAATGAGAGAGAGGGGGATGAGAGAGTGACGTTGTGGTGTGGGTAGGTATAGACAGTAATTGATATATTAGTGGATATAGGGGAGGGATAGGAAGCTATTTGCAGAGGGGTGGTAGGACGTTTACAGGGGACAGTTGAATATGCTACATATAATTTAAAAATACGATCGATAGAGTTAAACCTGACATTGTTTTGTTAATTGCTACATTTGAAAAAAGGTTATTAATGGAAAACTTAATGTAGATGTCTTAAAAATACCAACAAGGAAAATCCACATCCAATTAATGCCCTTGTATATGCTCAGGATGATAACTATGTTGTCCTTGTTAGGACTGAGCTATAGGTACAAAATTAATTACAGGTTTAAAAGTGTTATATTGGTTTTATTTATGGAGTATAAACTCTAATTGAAAAGGGGAATAAATAAAATAGATGCATGTTTGAGTCTTTAACTGAAAAGGAGGGATAAGTAAAGCCGACACATCTGAATTTGAATCCTTGAGCCAAATTATAGCAGAATGTTAATGCTGAAATTAATAAGAAAAATAGCATGCTCGTTTTAATTTTCTATACAGTAATGATTTTAAAATGGTTTACATATTCTTCTTGAGCACATATGCATTTTGACTAGCAAAGGTGCCATAGCTGGGACAGCACTGTGCTGTATGGGAATAATCTAAGATTACTTTTATTACAGGTTCAGTTGCAAAACTGAAACTAAAAGCAGTAAAATTTGCTAAATCATCAAAATGATTGTGCCATTTAAACTGTTGTATACCTCATTCCAAATAACTTTATAATACTGTCCAAGTAACTTTATACTGATGTGGTAAAGTCATTCTAAAGGGATCCAGTATCTGTCTGCCTGGGATGACATGATCAACAAGCCACGATGCTTTGCCAGAGATGGCCTGCACCTGTCACCCCTGGGATTCTGGATACTGGCTAAGGCTCTAGCCACCCCTATAGTGCCTTTTTTAGGCAAGGTTCAAACGACAAATTCACCACCCTAACAGGTACAGGCAAGAAGAATCTGAGGGTATTGCTACTCAATGCTAGAAGTCTAAACCTCAAAATGCACTCTCTTGAGGCACTCCTTAAAATGGAGAACATCGACATCTGTGCAGTGACAGAGACCTGGTTCAAGGCTCCAGAGAGTACCCCTGCATTACCAGGCTATAATTCATACCACACCTTTCGGCCACCTAACCTGGACCGAAACACTAAAGGCGGAGGCGTGTCCATATTCATTAAGGATATCCACACCTCCAGGCTAGTTGCTCACCATAATGCATCCGAGATTATCCAAGTGCAACTAACTCTGGGCAAGACCGCAATCCAAATTGTAGTTTGCTACAGATCCCCCACCATGCCCCAGGATTCCCACTCCTCATTTCTTAATACACTAGAAAATATTAGGGTACAACCTAACACCGTAATAATGGGTGATTTCAACTACCCTACCATTAACTGCGAAAACTACTCATGTACCAACTCTTGTGCTCAACGTTTTCTGGAATTCATAAATTCCAATGCCATGGATCAACTTATCCACACCCCCACCAGGGGCAGCAATATCCTAGACCTGATTATTACCAACATGGGCAACTGGTGCTCCACACCAGAGGTCAATTCCTTGTTGGTCAGATCTGACCATAAGCTAATCACCCTAGACATCCACATCCCTCCCCCACTCCCCATTAGGGAAACCACAGTAAAAAATTTCTCCAAAGCCAACTTCACGCTTCGTAAGACAGAAGTGGAAAACTTCATGACACCCATGCTGATGGACAATAGAGGCATGACTGCTGAATCCTACACAAATGCACTTTATAAGCACTTACATGAGTGCATGGATCGTGCAATCCCTAACAGAACCAAGATGCTATCCTCCAGAAAAAGGAAGCCAATCTGGTGGTCCCCTGCCATAAACAAACTCTACAACAGAAGAAAGAAACTGTTGCAAAAAAGAGTAAAATCCCATGATTGGAGAAACTCCCTGGTCAGCTTCAGTAAGAAGTTGAGATCCCTCATAAAATCCTCCAAAGCTAGTTATGAAAACAAAATCGCCACTGACTCTAAAGACAACCACAAAGCATTCTATAGCTATGTCAAGAATCTCAATGGCAACACTCAGATCTGCTCTGAGTTACAGCTCAATGGCACTAAATATACAGAACCAATGGATATTGCCAACATCCTGGCAGATAGGTTCAGTGCTAACTTTACCCCTCTGTCGTCCCCTAAAGGGCCCATCTCTATACCAGAAGAATGCAAAGTTCCTGTAATCACGGCTGCACAGGTAAAAAACACACTATCCAAAGCCAAGAACACAGCATCCATGGGACCTGACGACATCCCAGGCTGTGTTCTACATGAACTACAGAACGAACTGGCACACCACCTAAGTACCATGTTCAATCATAGCCTCACCTCAGGCTGTTTGCTCACTGAATGGCACACAGCAACAGTTATCCCACTCCACATAGGGGTATCCACCACAGACCCTGGAAACTACTGCCCCAATAGCCTAACGAGCCTGGTCTGCAAGGCTATGGAGCATATCATCATGGAACTTATAAACAATGACATTGGTAATCTCCAAACTCAGGACCCCACCCAGTTTGGGTTTGTAAAAGGCAGATCGTGTCTCCTAAACCTGATAGACTTCTTTGAAGCAGTCACCAAAGCCGTAGATGAGGGTAAGGTGGTTCACACAGCCTACGATCTCACCAAGGCTTTAGACACCATCCCCCACTCTGGAATTATAGATAAACTCATTAAACTAGGTATAAATCCCTATGTCACAAGATGGGTTGCCAACTGGCTCACTGACAGAACCCACACTGTGAAAGTAGCAGACTCCAAATCCAGCTTCAGACCAGTGACAAGTGGAGTACCACAGGGTTCACTCCTGGGTACTCTCCTATTTGGTATCTACTTCTCTGAAGTACAGGCCAACACAGAAGGTCTTTGGCTAAAGAAGTTTGCAGATGACTGCAAACTAGGAGCCATAATCAAAACTCCAAAAGATGTGGACATCCTACAAAAGGGTCTTGCTGAGACAGATGCCTGGTGTCAAAGCCATGACCTCAAGCTCAATGCCAAAAAGTGCATTGTCATTCCTTTTGGTAAAAACTCAGTACCCATGAACTACCACATAGGTGGTAGTCTACTTAACACCAAAAGTGTGATAAGAGACCTTGGGACACAGGTGGATAGTAGTCTCTCCTTTGATAATCACATCGCCACAGTAGTCAGGAAATCCTTCTATGTGGCACACCTCATCACAAAATGTTTTTCATCCAGGAAAAAAGAGGTCATTGTTCCCCTCTACTCGTCACTCATTAGACCCATTATAGAGTACAATGCCCCTTTTGGTATGTACCTCACAAGACATCTAGAACAACTGGAAAGGCCATAGAAATACCTCACAAAGAGGATTACCAGCCTCAAATACATGCCCTATGCAGACCGTCTCAAAAAACTGCAGCTTTACTCCATTGCATATCGCCCACTCAGAGGCGATCTCTGCCTAACACACAAAGCTATGTCAAACCCAGAGCTTTTAGACATGCTCTACTTAAAGAAATCCCAATCCCTACAAGCTACATGCTCTAGGGACCTAAACCTCATCTCCACAATAAACAGAACATGCTGGAGGGATAGATTCCTGTCCCAGAGACTTCCCATACTCTGGAACAAACTACCTATCTATATCAAACAAAGCTCCTCATTAGCACTCTTCAAGAAAAATCTTGATGATTGGATGGGAGATAGGAAATTCACCCCGGGGATCAGTTCTGTGGCTCTGCTCAACAGTGGCACAGGAAAATAATTTTCTTGGGTGGCGAAAGCCAGGGTACCTTTGGCTAGGCTTATATAGGCCCTAGGGCCAATAGCCTAGTACCTACCTATGAAACTACCTATGAACCTATAAGATTGTA
The DNA here is from genome assembly GCF_019279795.1 of Protopterus annectens. Lineage (NCBI taxonomy): Eukaryota > Metazoa > Chordata > Ceratodontiformes > Protopteridae > Protopterus > Protopterus annectens. The sequence goes on from NC_056739.1 coordinate 664,535,877, forward strand.
GCTAGTATTAGGAGCAAACTTGGAGCTAACTATATTAGGCATGGGGTACAGAGATTTTGTCTTTCTTTTAGGGGTGAAGAAACATTGGTCTGTAAAAAAATATGTTTTTAAACTCTATTGAAAAAGGAATTCTTTTTGGCAAGGTCATCTTTGCTTTGGAGGCATTGCATTCTTTTCTACTACACTGGTATACAATAAACCACTGACTCTTAGGATCCCAGAGACTTTATATTTTTTCTTATGCAATCTTATTGGCAGTCTAGTCTATGTTTAGGCTGCTCCTAATAGAACTGTATAATTACCACAAACATTTTGAACCTTGGACTCTTGAATCCCATGGATACTGTTTATGTTTACAAATTTAAAATAAACACTGATTAATTTTTGAAGTTTCACAACAAACTCAGAAAGGTTAGAGATCCAGACTTAACTCTAAACCATCAATAAAATGTGTTCCTTCACGTTAATAAAATAGATTAAATTATTAGGTTTATCTGGTTTGAGAACACTAATGAGAATCTTTCAATATCAATGCTAATAATGCTTGTGTGAATAAACCTGGAGAGTAAAAATAAACAATGAATTAAACTTTGATATTACTAATTAATTAAGGGGTTCCAATTACTATCTTGTTACTTCCTTAAATACTAGCATACAGTTAGAAATAATTTGGTTTCAAACAAAAGGACTGATTTTATCCTAGTGTTTTTGAGTAGAAAGGCTATAAGCGTCTAATATCATTTTTCAGCAAGTAATAAATCATACTGATGTGGTATGGATAGAGGCTACACTTAGGCAATTTTAGATGCAAGAGATTTGATTTTGGATTTTAACTCTCAAAGCTGTGTTCTTATAATTTCTATAGTGAGTGTAATATTTAGTAGTTTTAGTAGCTATAACCTTGACAAAAAAGTGCTTTATTGCTACCCCATAATGTTTAGGCTGTTTCTTTGCCAATATCATCCATTATCTTTTTGTCAATTCCAAAAGAAAAAAAAATAAGAGCCACAACTAATGAAGGTAGAGTCCCAGAAACCACACAAACAAAAGTCTAAACCACAAATCCAATTTACTGACAGCAAAAATAAACCAAATGCAGTCAAGTGCGTTCATCTTTAGCAAAGACTTCTTCAGAACTGCTTTTTTTATCAAATATCTTTTTATTGAGAACTTTTCTGGTATAAAAACAAAACAAAAAGAATAACAAGACAATTACATGTGGTACAGTTGATGTTACATTGTACATTCATAAACATGTAATGATAGTTATTGCCCATTATATTAATAATATTCATATTTTGTAGAAAACCATAGTATTATCACACTGATATAATTAAATTATAAGTTTGTCTAAAGGTTTTTCATATGATATATTTATTATACCAACTTTACTACTTTGAGCTACAATATATGCATAACATCAACCTATAATATGATAACATTCTATTCTACTAAAAAAAAAAAACGTATATACATATATGTCACCTTACTTATTTTGGTTGCTAATCTCAACAGAGTGGTGTGCTTACATTTATGTACATAGTATTTACATACTATTCATGGCAAGATATCAATTAATGTATTGCAGTACATTTAGTAGCAGGTTTGATTCCAACAGTAATGTTTATTATCCTTAAAATACATAGACTATACCAGACTATTAAGAGAGTATTTCAATTAATGTTTTACAGTACTCTTGATAATATATTTGATTTCTCTGACTTTTTGTATATAGATTTTTGGCTAATATGTGTTTTTTTTGCTACGCTTTTGTATTCTAACCAGGTTAATTTTGATCTATCAATCCAGGTTTTTGCTATATAAGCTTTCATCAGAGTGCAAAGTGTTATTATGATATGTTTAGATAACTTGTTAATATTACCCTTAAATAAATGGAGTATAGCTGTTTCCCATGAGAGTGTAAATTTTGAGTATCCTGATTTCTCTAATAGAATTCTAAGTGAAAACCAAAGCTTATATAATGTTTTACAGCTCCAGAATATATGAAGGATGTCTGCTTCTTTATTTGGGCAAAAGGGACAATATGGTGACTTGGATTGGCTAAATTTGTTAAGATGTACATGCATGAAGTATGCATTGTTAAAAATCATGAGTTGTGTATATATTAACTTTTTATATGGTGTCAGTTTTATAGTGTTTTTGATAGCTACTTCCTTTTGGTTATCTGTTATGATGTTGTCCTTGCTATCCCAAAATTTTGAAAAGATTATAGTGTTTTGGTATTTAATAATAGGTTCATAGGTTCATACTAGGCTATCTGCCCAAGGGCATTTATAAGCCTAGCCCATAGTTATGTGGCTTTCGCCACCCCTTTAGTTTGAATAAAAACTATGCCTATCATTTTTCTGTGCCTCTGTCAAGCAGTGACACTGAAGTAATCCCTGGGGTATATCTGCGATCTCCCATCCATTGGTCAAGATTCCTCTTGAACAAGGCCAGCGAGGTGCTCTGCCTCACATGTACCGGGATTTTGTTCCACAGCATAGGGAGTCTCTGGGTGATGAATCTGTCCCTCCAGCACGTTCTATTTATAACCGTGTCAAGGTTTAAGTCTCCCGCCCTTGTGGTTCTGAGGGATCTAGATTTTTGAGGTGAAGCATATTCATCAAATCTGGGTTTGACATGGCCTTATATGTCAGGCACAGGTCACCTCTGAGCAAGCGGTATGAGACTGAATAAAGCTGGAGTTCTTTCAGTCGGGCAGCATAAGACATATTTTTGAGACCCTTTATCCTTTTGGTGAGGAACTTTTGGGGCCTTTCAAGCTGCATCAGGTGTCTGGTCAGATACATTCCGAACGGGCATTGTACTCAATCATAGGTCTAATGAGTGATGAGTACAGGGGACGATGACCTCCCTTGATCTAGATGTGAATCCCTTCATGATCAGGTGGGTGATATAGAAGGTTTTCCTAACTACTTTAGCAACATGAGTGTCAAGCGAAGACTACTGTCAACTTGGGTCCCCAGATCCCTGATGACTTTTCTGTGCTCAGTGGATTGTCACCTATATGGTAGCTAGGGGTAACCTTGTTTTTCCCGAAGGGTATGACTATGCATTTTTGGCGTTTAACTTCAGGCCATGGCTCTGGCACCAGTTATCCATTTCTGTGAGGCCCTTCTGGAGGATATCTGTGTCAGATGTGTTTTCGACTATGGCCCAGTTTGCAGTCATCTGCAAACTTTGTCAGCCATAACCCTCCTGTGTTTGCTTGTACTTCAGAAAAGTAGATGCCGAACAAGAGTGGACCCAGGACTGAGCCCTGTGGGACACCACTTGTGACAGGCTTTGAGTCTGACATGGCTCCAGCAACTCTGACCCTGTGGGTTCTGTCACTTAGCCAGTTTGCAACCCATCTTGTGATGTATGGGTTTACATTCAAGCTGATGAGTTTTTCGATGATACCTGAGTGGGGTATTGTGTCGAAGGCCTTTGCCAGGTCGAGGTAGGCTGTATGGACTGCCTTTCCTCATCAATGGCCTTGGTGACTGTCTCGAAAAAGTCAACCAAGTTTAAGAGGCAGGATCTGCCTTTGACAAAGCCAAACTGGGTTGGATCCAAAGTCTGCAAGTTCCCTATGTCTTTATTTAGGAGTTCCATTATGATCCTCTCCATGGCTTTGCAGATAAGGCTTGTCAAGCTAATGGGGCAGTAATTTCCAGGGTCTGTGGAGGCACCGCCCTTATGAAGTGGGACCACAGTCGCGTCGCCACTCCTTGGGTACGTATCCTGAGGTGAGGCTAAGATTAAACAGCTGTCCTAACTGTGGGTTTAATTCCTCGTTGAGTTCATGAAGCACACAGCCGGGGACACCATCCGGTCCCATGGATGCTGTGTTTTTGCCTTAGTGAGGGCAGTTCTCACCTGGGCGTTGGAGATGTTTGGGGGCTACAATCCTCTGGAATAGATATCTCTCCTTTTGGGGAGGGGAGAAGTTTGCACTGAACCTGTCAGCCAGTATGTTAGCAATGTGTGTAGGTTCAGTAATTTTCACATCATTTTGAACTAATTCTGAGCATATCTGGGAGTTTCCTCCTAGGTTTCTAACATAGCTAAAGAAGGCCTTATGATTGTCTTTAGAGTCCTTGGCGATTTTTCTCTCAAAATTTGCCTTGGATGATTTTATGAGAGCTCTTAGTTTTTACTTATAATGATCAAAGGTGTCTTACCTTTCAAGGATTTTGCTCTATCTTGTAGTAGCTTCCTCCTTTTGTTGTAGAGCTTGTTTATGGCTGGGGTCCACCAGACTGGACGCTTGCCTTTGGTACAGAGAGTCTTAGTTTTGTTTGGGATTGCCTGATCCATGCAGTCCTGTAGGTGCTGGTAGAAGGCATTTGTAAGTGATTCAGCGGTTTGAGTAATGTTTACCACTGGCTCAGGGGCCTTAAAGGAGACCACACTAGTTTTTAGAAGTGTGAAATCGGCTTTTGAGAAGTTTTTCACTGTGGTCTTTTTGTTTCAGGTGGGGGTGGGATGAGGACCTCCAGCGAGATTAGTTTATGATCTGATCTCACCAGTGAGGGGTATACTTCCGGTGTTGAACATTTTGATCCCATGTTCGTGATGATGAGATCAAGTATGTTTTCACCTCTTGTGGGGATGGTGACTAGTTGTTCCATGGCATTTGAGTTTATGAACTCCAGGAATCTTTGGGTTAGAGTGTTCGGGCTTGAGTAGTGTTCCCAGTCTATATTAGGGTAGTTGAAGTCACCTAGTATGATGTTGCTATCAATTTATAAGTGTTTGATATAATTTTCTTTTTACTGAATAGCATTTTTATAATTTGTTGTGCTAACTTGACTTCTTGCTCGACTACTTTGATATCTTTGGTTAGAATATTTACTAGATATATGATTTGTTTAATTATCAGGTTATACTTTTTACTGACTTTGATTAAATTTGTAATATCTTTCAAATGAAATATTTCTTATTTGATAAAAATCCCAAACTGTATAATTTTTTATTAAAGGAAAGTTTTCCAGATTTATCATATTGATTGCTAGTTTTATATCTGGATTATTGTGAATTGGTTGCAGGAGAGTAATTGTATCTTTTAAGTTTACTGAAATCAGTAGTTTTTTAAAAATTTCAGAGTTGTTAATTAATATTGGATGAATTTTTATTGTTTTAAGAGTTTCCTGTTTTATAAAGGGAATTGATTTTATATTGATTTTATATTGTGTTATGTCCCTATATAGTAATATGATCCATAATGGATACCATATATTCCCTACAGAGTCATAATTTGCTATCTGTACAATATGACTTGCACTGATAATTTCATAGTATAACTGAAAGTCAAGAAGGCCTAGGCCACCTTTTTCTTTTGTGGGTATTAGCTTATCATAGCTAATTCTCGTAAACGTTAGGTACCATATGAATTTTGCCAGTCTAACTTTCATTTTGTTGAAGAAAGTAACTGGCATTTTTATAAAAATGGCATTGAGATAATATAAAATTTTAGGCAGATTGTTCATTTTTATAACTGAGGCTTTTGATAAGGTAGATAGTTTAAGCTTTTCCCATTTATTCATACTCTCAACTATATTGTACCGTGTTTTACCAATATTGTTAGTGAACAATTCTGCTTGTACATGACTAAAGTTTATACCCAAATATTTCAGAGTGTATTGCACTTTGACCTTAGTCTCCAGAAAGTAAAACTCTTTATGTCCTATTGGATTAATTGGATATATGATTGATTTCCTGGGATTGATCTCATAGTTGGATAGCATGGAAAAAGTATCTATAGATGCTAGTATTTTATTTAAATCAGTATTTAAATATTGAAAGTAGATATTAAGATCATCCACAAATGCTGTGTATTTAATTTGGGTGTTGGAGACATAGATAAGATGATGGTATATTCTCTGAGTAATTTGCAGTAGTAGTATTTCTGTATACCGATTAAACAAATATGGTGAAAGTGGGCAATCTTGTCTTGTTCCGTTAACTATTTGTATTGGTTTAGAAGTTTTCTTATTAATATAAAGGGTAGTTGCTTTAGTATATAATGTTTTGATCATTTTTATATATTCCTTAGGGAATCCAAATTTATACAGTATAAAAAGTAAAAAATTCTGATTTACTCTGTCAAAGGCTTTTGTTGTGTCGACAGATAATGCATATTTCAGGGATTTTTCCTTAGCACATAAATGGGTTAGAGCATCTATCATCAATGTGTTATCCTTAACTTGTCTATGACTCATAAAACCTAGTTGTTCTGGTGATATTATGACTGGAGCTACCTTTTGTATTCTTTGAGCTATAACTGTTGAGAAAATCTTAATGTCCAGATTAATCAAAGCTATAGGTCTATAATTACTTGGGTTTGTGGGATCTGTATTTGGTTTTGGAATAAGCACAGTTTTGGAGTTGTTTATAAATAGGTCCAATATCCTAACTTGTATAATATAGTTGTATCATTTTAAAAGTATTGGTATGACTTGAGACTTAAAGTGTTTGTAGAATGCTGCTACATATCCATCAGAGCCAGGAGCTTTTCCAGGTTTTATTTTATCAATAGCCCTACTAATTTCCTTTTCTGTTATTAAGCTTTTAAGGTTTTTGGCTTGGGATTCATTAACCTTGAGAAATTCTAAGTTATTTGCAAAGGATTGAAATAGATTCTCATTAATATACTCTTATGGGTGATATATGTTTTGAAATATTTCTTCAAACCCCCCCCCAATTATTTCAATATCAGATCTATATGTCTTGTCTTTATATTTTATTTCTTGTATTTTACAATTGGGGTTCTTTATGTTGATAATTCTTATTAACATTTTTGAAGGTGTTTGCGCCCATTCTGCATATTTATGTAGCATTCTGAGTTCTGTAAATGAGAATTATTGTGTTATAATCTCATTTAATTGTTTCTGTAAGCTTGCTATTTGCTTCTCAGTAGTAGGATTACCATTTTTTTGTAGCAGTATCAAACAGTCTTAGCTTGTTTTCTAATTGCTCTATATTTTCTCTTCTTTGATTTTTAAAATATGATGCCTTTTGGATGAAAGTACCCCTAGCTATACCTTTAAAGGCTGCCCACTGAATGTCCAGAGGAATCTCATCACTTAAAAAATCTTCATTTAATTGCATTAGAGATTTAATAATCTCTTGTTCTACCTCTTAATTATTCAGCAAATTTGTATTTAATGTCCAGTTTGCTGTATTGTGTATTTTATACCACACCTTGTTATGTGTTATTTTTAGATTTATTTTAGAGTGATCTGATAAAGATCTAGGTTCTGTGTTATAGCTCACTTCATGATGTGCCAAGCCTTGAGAAATCAAAAAACATATCAATCCTAGACCAGGTTTTATGATATGGGGAAAAATAAGTGTATCTGGTACCTTGAGTGTCTGTATTGTTTAGTTCAAATGGATCTATTAAGTTGAAGTCCTCAATTGGTTCTGATAGGAATGTTGTGGCTTGGAGAGGTTGAGTATGATTTTTATTTGATCTATCTTTTAGTGGATTAATAGTTATATTCCAGCCCCACCCCCCCAATTATAATCGAGTGATTTGGATGTTTATTTAGCAAATTATATAATTCATAGATTAGTACTAGGCTAACTGCCATTGTAGGCCATTTTAAGCCTAGCCAATTACCCCATGTGAGAATCAAACCCTGCACCTTGTATCTGCAAGGTAAACACCTTAACCATTATGCCAATCTCCCACCCAAGAAATCAAGTTGGTAGTTACATGACCCATAAACATTACACAGTGATACAGGATTCTTGTGAGTTGGCAGTAAGGTTGAAAAATAGCACCATCTTCATCATCATAGTTATAATTAATGATATTACCATCAAATGATTTCTTGATTATTATAGCTGTACCTCTTGCTGAAGTACTATCTCCAGCTGCTATTATTTTCTTAATCCATTTAGAATTTTTTTCAGTACCACTGTCCCATTGTTCCATAGTCATGTGTGTTTCCTGCAGAAAGATTATGCCAGTTCTTGAATTATAAATGAGATGCATGACTAGCTTTTTCTTTTTAGTATCCTGTAAGCCATTTACATTCCATGATGCTATATTAAACATTTTATGAGAATACTATTTTATTCTATTTATATCTGAGGTATCTATGTATTTTATTTTGAATATTGTCAGAGCACTTTGCGCACATTTTACTATGAACTGAGAAATAGTTAGATATAAGATTAAGGTGACATATTGCCCTTTCAAACTTTCCTTGGTGCCTAACCACTTACTCCTAATCTCTGAAAGAGAAAAGATTATCCATTGAACAAGTAGAGTAAACAACATTCTGATATTAAAAAAACAATCCCTATCTACAGATTTAACTATAATACAATAGTTATTTTGCATTCCAAACATCACACATTTCCACGGTAGGCACTCCCCAGACAGCAACCTAACTAAAACAATTTGTTGTGTGTTCTTAACCCAAGTAGGCAGTAGGGTAGTTAATGTTTACGCTTCTATATTCCATGTTTCCCAGCTATTTCAGACATTAATAGCTTAGTTTTATTTATTAGCTGATTTTGCTAGTACATATACTGTTAAGTAAATATATTACAATTGTAATTTGTGCTTTCAAAACTTCTTTTGTTTCCTCAATAATACTATGTTTGTGAAATTACACATGTGAATGCATCTTCACAATATGCTTTACTTAGCATGCATCATGTATAAATACTATACTTTTCCTTAGTAACTGATATTAGTTCGCAAAAAAAAAAAGATATGTCATGAAAGAGCATATATACATTTTAACAATAATGTGCCAACCATTTCATATTAATTTAATCTCTTCTTCATAAGCTGTTATTTTTTCTTTTTTTATATATTTTCTTTTTTTTTCTTCCTATTCCCTTTTCTTCCCTGAAAGGATCTTTTAAATCATAGCTTCTTTATACAGTTCTTACTTACTACTGCTTCCATCCTTTGTATCTGCTAGATTGTTAGTGCTTCAGAATTATTTTGCAATCACGACTGTCTTTAAGGGCTTACATGTATTAAGATACAAAGACTGCAGTACCTCTGTGGAATTTAAGCCATGTAAAGTTCTTATTCTTGAAGAAAAAAGCAGACTCTCGATTTACAGCCTTGCATAGGGTTGCCACCTTTTCCAATACCCAAAGTGGGACATTTTTTGTACAAATGTCAGATTTTGCAAGGCAAAATATGCTCACAGCAGTACAAAGGACAGAAATTTACTTTTTTGCCTAAATAAATGCTTATTCTTGCAGCATTTTAGTTGCGTATTCTGTTTCTTATAACATTTAGGTGTTTCAGAAACAGAATAATTGTTTTATGCAACTATTACATAACATATAGGAAATATGTTTGTCCTAATATCTCAGGACATTTGCCATTTTTTTCAATTTTTATGCAGGACACAACTGCCCAAAGAGGGACTGTCCCTCACAAAGTGGGACAGTTGATAACCCTAGCTTTGCAGCCTGATTTTACTTCCTGGTTTTCAATGTATACGAGCTGTGGAAGATATAGCTTTGCTTTTACATTGTATTTGCTTCTTTTTGTGATTTCTAGGCTACCATAGCCTGGATTTTGGCTCTAACATCACTGATGACTTATTTACATTTTTGGCGTGAGATCAAAGGTCACGGGATGCTTGCTGTGACTCAGCTTCCTGGAAAAATGGCTTTTAGAATGTTGAAATGTAAAATAAAGCTTTTAAAGTGCTGTTCTTGTATTTTAAGGTAAGGTTACATATGAAACTACTAAAATAATGTTTAAAACAGTAGCAACATCATTATTTCATTGGAATTAAGTGTTTTTGTACCATAGATGAACTTGAAATGCTTACAGTAGCAGAACAAATGTATTTACTTTTCCCTTGTTATTTTGGAGGGATTTCATTAAATACTTTCAAGAAGGTTGAGTTTGCTTCATCTTTGTTTTTTATTTGGTATGCAGAACCCTTAAATTGGAAATGCAGTGAAGCAGGATACTTCATTTGGAGCTTTATTTTGTTCTTTATCAAATATGCACAAAATGATGAAAGAATTTGTCTCTGTTGTTTGATTATTAATGGTAGTTATTGTGCAACTGTTATTATATTTCCTTTCCACATGATTTGTTTTTTTTTTTTATTTTGCCTGCTTGTAAAACCATGTTGGCATGAGCTGCATTCAGTAATCTCACATATACTTGTCTTGGAGCATTAATTGTTTGTGATTTTCTTAGTGCACAAAGCTTTGTACTGCCACATTTTTATCCAGAAATAGTTAACATATTTCTGTTATTGCAGCATGCAGGGAGGTTTGCTCATATGATTCAGGGATGCCTCTGATAAGCACATTGTTTCTTCTGGACCTTGTTTCTAAGTCTATTATTTTTTGTTGCAGTTCAGATATTGTTTTTCCTATGGCAATGTTACTTTTTTTATTTCCTCTATCTTGTATTCATTTTCTAGAGCTTTCTCTTCGTTTGTCTGTAGTTTGGATGATATTTGGTCTAAGGTATTACCAAAGGCATGCAGTTTTGTAGAAAAAGATTTTATTTCTTCCTGCAGAGGTAATAGAGCTAATTTAAGGTCTTCCAGTAAGAGAGATTTTTTTCAGCTGCCATTTTGGGAGTCTGCTTCTCTGCAGCTTTGCAGTTCTTTGTTTTTTGTACTTACTTCTTTCACAGGAGTGCTTAATTGTGAAAGTTTTGTTTTTGTTGTTTGTGCTTCCATTGAATCCATATTACTACAGTTGATATTTTTTCTTTTCTTTGCAGAAACTGCAGATTTTCAGTGAAGTCTGTACTGTTATACATCTTCCCCTGTCAGCACATGTGGTCTCACAGTTAAGTATAAAATACTGTGATTTTCTTTTTCTTTTTGCTAAATTTTCTGAAAATATGGTTTAGTATCCAGTATATTGTTAGATTTCTTGATTTCTTCTGGGTTTTCAGACGTGTTTAAGTCAAGATTGGTTTAGATTTTTTTTTTTCCATAACAAATTTTTATTGATATATATATTCAAAATACAATAAAATCACACATATAATTCACTACTATTACTATCAAAACTATATACAATATCTACATGAAATGCTTCCATATAAAAATCATCATTATTCCAAAAAAGAAGACACCATGGAAGAAAAACACAGCCAAAACATTTGTAGAAGTACTTTGCATCCATACATATCATACATGTTTTCAAAACATTGTTTCCTCCACATATACATCCAAACTTTAATATATTCCTAATAACAGTATTATGCTAATATAATGTTAAAAATCTTTTCCCATATTTTCGGGTTATTAATATTTTTGTTACTTTGCTTCAGGAGTAATTTATGTGCTAATATATGCTTTATAGCCACAAGCTTGAAATTATCCCATGATGTCTTGTCTGGTTCTAACCAATTTGTAGCTATATATAACTTCATCAGCAAAAAAATATTCATACATGTTATAGTTTGTGACCTAGAGAGCTCTCTTGGAGGAACATGTAGAATCATAAATTCCCATGATAACGCTGAACTTTGATAACCCATCTTTTGTAATTGTGTTCTAAGAGAGTTCCAAAGTTTATATATACACTTGCAGCTCCAGAACATATGAAGAAGATCCGCCGTTTGATTTGTGCAATATGGACAAGTTGGAGAATTCCTAGGATTAAATTTATGTAACCTAAGACGAGTATAATAAGCATTATTCCAAATCATCAACTGCGTATATATCAACTTTTTAAAAGAGACCGATTTTATTGTTAAATCAATTGCTTTTAATACCTGATTATCTGCTACTGTCATTTTGTTTACCCAATACCCTGACAACAGTATTTTATCCTGGAATTTTAAATCTTTAATTAATTTATTTGTTGTTGTTATAAATTTGACCTCCTGTTGGAGAGCCTGCCACAAGTCAGAGCATTTATCCACAATTCCGACTACCGGTTTAAAGTTTTCAAAATGACTAAGAGCAAGTTCTCTGATTTGTCTCATGATAACCATATAACTCTTAGGAAGATTCAATTCCTGCCTAACTTGCGAAGCCGATAAATTAAATTTGTTAAAAACATCAATCAGAGTCAAATTAACTATTAATGGGAATTTACTAAGATCAATCAACTGATTATTTAGTTTAAAATTGGGATTCCTATGGAAAGGCTGAAAAACCATCATATATTGCAACAAGTCTACTGATTGGAATAAATTTTGCAAAGATGACACATATGTTTTTAAGTGGTCCATAATCCCATACTTTATCAAACTACTTTTATCCAAAAAGGGTAAAGCTTTAGGATTTATGTTCTGATCTAGTATATGCTTGTAATTCAAGTCCACCCAAGTTGGTATCCACTTTGTACTAAATACCTCATAATTAGCAATTCTTAAACACCTGTTGGCGTTCACAATTAAATAGTATACTTAAAAATTCGGTAACTCAAGTCCTCCTCTACTCTTCGAGGTCATTAATTTCTCATACAATGTTCTAGTTTTCTTTGGCTCCCAAATAAATTTAGCTAGATCTTTATGAATTTGTTTAAAAACTGTCTTTGTAATTGATACTTGAGCAGACCTAAAGATGTACAACATTCGTGGTAATATATTCATTTTCACTATTGATACTTTTGCCAATACCGGTAGTCTTAAATTCCTCCATCTGCCACAATCAGCTACAATTAGTTCCCATACCCATTTAATATTATTACTATAAAAGTCCTTATTATCTGTAGAGAAGCTAATACCCAAATATTTGATATTTTCTTTACATGATATCTTCCCCACCAGGGACATTAATGAAAAAGGTTTAGGGGTTCTTAACGGGAAAATACTAGTTTTCTCAAAATTAATTTTGTAATTAGAGACTTCTGAAAATTCGTTTATAACATTTAATATCTTTTCACTATCAGAAATTGGGGTTGTACAATAAATAATAAGATCATCAGCAAATGCCGACATTACTAATTTATTCCTATAAAGTATTGGTGCATTATGATACAAATTTTGCTTAATATATAAAAATAGAGGTTCTAAATAAAGGTTAAACAATAAGGGGGACAAAGGGCAACCCTGCCGTGTACCATTTTTAATCTGTATTCTTTTAGAATAACTCCTATTAATATATAATGCAGTATACGGATTACTATATAATATTTGTAGTATCTGAATAAATTCCTGTGGCATATTGAAATAAGGCAACACATCAAACAAAAAGTTTATATCCACTCTATCAAATGCTTTCTGAGCATCTATTATAAGGGCATAAATATTAGAGTTGTTTTGTTTAGCATACATCATCATATTATGTAGTGTAAGTGTGTTATCACTAGTTTGTCTAGTTGCCATGAAACCAGCCTGTTCCTTAGAAATTAAATGGATCATAATCTTTTTTAATCTACATGCTATAATGGTAGTTAGAATTTTCATATCCACATTTATTAATGCTATTGGCCTGTAATTATCCGGGCTTTGGGGGTCTGAATTATCTTTATGTATAAAGATTGTTTTTGACACATTAAGGTGGGGGTCACTAATTTTATTTCTGATTATGTAGTTAAATACATGAGACAATATTTTACCAAAACTATCAGCAAACTCTTTATAAAATTCAACTGTCAAACCATCAGGACCTGGTGACTTATGTACTTTTATATGTTGAATTACGTATACTATTTCCTCTGAAGATATAGGTTTAATCAGATCACCTTGCAGACTCTCTTCTAATTTTGGAAAATTAATTTTTTGCAAGAATCTCTTATTCTGTTTATGTATAGACCTATCAATTTGACCCTCATAAACCTTGGTATAGATTTCTTCGAAAATATCAATAATATCCTCAGTTTTAGAATACACTGTGTCATTGCATTGTATTTCCAAAATATGTACAGTTGTTTTCGATTGATTTATAATTCTTGCCAATGCTTTTGATGGTATTTGAACATTATTGGCATATTTCACTAAACACCTATGCTCCTGAAGTGTTACTCTGCTATTATGCAGCAAGAAGAGATCCCTTTGACATTTCAACATTTCCTTCTCTGTTTGAGCATTAAAATTCTGAATCAGTTCTTTCTCGAGTAGCTTCACTTTTGTTTCTAATTTTTGAATATCAATGTTTTGCCTTTTCTTATAATATGAGGCTTTTTGCAAAAGAAATCCTCTAATTAGAGATTTAGCTGCTGCCGATTCAATATCAGGAGTATGTTCCTGAAGCTTCATCCTATCTGTTAAACCTTTCAGATATTTTACAATTCCATCTATTATATCCTTTTTATTTAACAGATTTGGATTAAGTGTCCAATTGTAACCTCTATGCATTCTTGTATCTTTTAAATCTTTAGAAAACCTTAAAGAATTTTTTGAGTGATCCGATAGATATCGAGTATGTATAACCACTACTGGTTCCAAATTAATTAATGCTTTGGATATCAAGAAAAAATCTATCCTAGACCACATTTTGTGGCATGGTGAATAGAAGGTATACTTAATTGCATTATTAATATTATGTGCATAACAAAAGGGGTTATATAATTGAAAATCTTCCTTGAAGTCATTTAATGCTATCCTGGCCTGCTTATTAAATGCTCTTTGTGGACAAGACCTATCCAACTTTGGATTTTGATAGATATTCCAATTCCCACCCACAATAAAATAATAAACATCATACTGTGTTGGATATAATGATGTTATGAAACTTTGTTGGTCATTACATGGTGCATATATATTCAAAAGTAAAAGAGGTTTATCAAACGCATTATCCGATAAAATAACATAACACCATCACCCATTTTGATCCACTTTAGAGTCTAAAATCTTGTCTTTGTATTGAGTTTTAATAATTATAGCTACTCCAGCACTGTTTGTCTTACCTTCTGATGCCACTACCGTTCTAATCCAGTTCTTTTTCCTAATATCATCCCACTGATCATTTAACAAGTGTGTTTCTTGTAAAAATGCAAACAGTGCTTTGTCCTGTAGCAATATGTGTAGTAACAGCTTCCTCTTCTTCAAGTTCTGGAGCCCTTTAACGTTCCATGAGTTTAATTCCCACATTGACAGGTCTAATTATCCAATAAAAGTATAAAAGGGAAATTATCCAATGGATATGTATTAACTGCATACTAAACATAATTTGGAAGTATTTCCTACATCCCGTCCCCAGCCAGTGCCTACCTACTTTACCCCTGGACCAGGACTTATATAGGTCTGGTATGTGAAAAAACATGAACAAGGTTAAAAACACAAACATATTTAAAAGCTTCATGTAATAAAACTTAAAACATTTCCTAAACTTACAACCTATATATTCTAACTTAGCTACTACAAAGTCTAAACTAAACATTCCCTAACAAACACTGCTATTGCTCTACAGCTTATGTTCCAACTATTAATTAAGCAAATCTCTATTGTAAGGTAGTATTACCATTTAAAGAAAAAAAAATTAATCTATTAACTAGCTACTTATACCTACCCCAAATACCTCTTTTGTTACAATAATTATTTATATACCACTTTTATTGAGAAAGAGAAAGAAAGAAAAAAGAAAACAAAACAAAAAAAAAACACAGACAGAAAAAAATAAATGCATCCCACATTGTAATTCTATACCATACACAGTGCCTGCAACTACCAATTATTAAAGTTTTGCAATTGCATGCTTTAGTTCCTAACTATACTGACATTAGTTATCTGATTAACACCACCCAATAGCCACTATTTACCTATTTATATTCATATATATATAGTGCTATACCTTGCACCCACTGCAGATATTGTAAAAATATAATTTGGTTCAAAACTATAAGCATAAGGAAAAAGAACCAGGAAAAACAGATGTTATTATATGCTTCACGTACATATTCTAATGTTATTTACTTGTTAAAAAAAAAAAATTAACACATTATGTCAGTTCTTTTCAGCTTCTCAAACCAGGAAACCATCAGTAATACTCGCGACGGGGGACCGCTTTCGCAGCCGGACCACAGGAAGTGTTACATCGAAATCCACACTCTCAGCTGCATTCAAGAGATTTCCTGTTTACCACTCGACAAAAAAAGTTCGTAGAGGTCATAAAAGTTCAGAAAACGGCCAGCAGACCCTCGGATTATCGCAAACAAACAGTTTTATTGCTTTTACAGAGGCCTAAATGACTTAAGCAGGGAACAAAGGATTACCTAAGCCTCGAAGTATAGTAGATACTGGATCTAACCTCAGGAGCATGCCAGTCTCAACGGAAGTTTCTTTCAGCCCTCTGATGCAGGTAAAACTTTAAAAACCTTCAGAAACACTCCCTTTGCCTCGTTTTTAGTAGAAACAGAGTATTTAATCCCATCCACCATAAATGTAAGCACATTAGGATATTTCATCTGGAATTTAATTTGCTTGTCAATCAGAAATTTGCAGTATGCAGATAAAGACTGCCTAGCTTGCCTTACTTGCAGTGGTAAATCCTGAGCCAGAGATATTTTATTATTTTTCCACATAACACAGCCACCATTCTTTTTTGCAGTAAAAAGTATTTTGCTAACATCTTGAAAGTTCAATATCTTAGCATATACAGGTCTAGGCATATTAGAAGCTTGTACCTCTCTCAGTGCTCTGTGTGCCCTTTTGATAACAATTTGTTTCACTTCATCAGCATCATTTAACAAAACTTCAAGTATTTGTGTTATAGTTGGTATTAGCTCTGCATACTGAATGTTTTCAGGGATCCCTCTAATAATAATAGTATTTCTCCTAGACCTCGCTTCCAAATCAGTAAGTTTGCTTTGCATGGCTTGTAACTCCACATCATGTACCTTTGTTTTCTTCTCCAGCAAGTCTATTTTGTCCTCGGTTTCTGAAATTCTAGCCTCTGTTTTGTCCATTCTCTGCAGCAACTGATTACATGAAACTCCAAAAGTTTGTATTTGAGTAGTCAGGTCCTTTAAAGCTTCTTGTATAGGCAATAAAGCATGTTTGATATCGTCCATGTTCAGTGGCTGATCAGTTTTAGATCTAGTCGCTGGTTTCTGTTGTTCCTGCTGTCTAGTAATTCTTTGTTTTTCAGACTCCCATCCTTTACTGGTGACTGTAATTCCGACAGCTTTGTTTTGGTAGTAGTTGTTTCCATGCTTTTTCCTTCTTGTGACATTTTCCTTTCCCCAAGCTGACAGGTAAAATGAAGAATGCAGACAGTCCTTTGTTTATTTCTCTCTTCAGAGCTAGCTAATCACTTGGAATCCTGATAGATAAAGACTTTTTTTTCCACTTTTTTTCCTGGTTATAGATTAATTAAGTGTAGATGCATCTTTTTTTACTTTAATTTGATGTTCAAACCTCTTAGTATCGACTCAGGTTACAGATTTTTCTCAGGTTTATTGTGGAGCTGCAGGTCAGCAGTGTTTACAGAATGGCAGCCATCTTTGAATCCAGACTGAGATTGGTTTAGATTTTAATTCCCAGTCAGCATCTGTCTGTGAAGTGTGCCTCCTAGTTCCAGCCATCATGGAATCCCCTTCTTCAGAACTGCTTGACATGGTGATTTCCAACCTTAAATAATCCTAATACATCGTGTGATCAACATGTGAGCAAACATTCACATGATTCAACTTTAGCTTAGTAAACGCATTGATTGTAAAACTTCAACAAGAATTGTTCCGAATATCAAGTTAAATTGAATGAAAAATGAACATTAAGTATAACAATAAAAATTGAGAATAAAAATTATTTTGAGAAAAAAATGGTAAAAAAATCAATGTTACAATGGCAAATGTATGAGTAACATGACATCATCACCCCTCAAGACTTTTTAGCTTTAGTATAGGTGTAATAGAACAACATACATTCAAACCAGGGAGGGTAAGGGCATCACACACAAGAAGCACATGAGCTCTTTTTTGAGAAGATGTTCATCAGAGTAAAAGCCCCTTGGGTCTGGTTCCAAGAAATCAATCACCACAAATGTAAAAAGGTGATCAGAAAAGACAGAAATATGTCTGTACAGTGCATTAATTGTCTTCCCTTTCTTGATTTCATTGAGATGTTCATATATTCTCTCTTTAAAAGCTCAACCAGTCTTGCCAATGTAAAATGCTTTACACTGTTGGCAAAGTGCACCATAAACCACTCCCCTGAATGAACAATTAAAATATTTTTTCACCTCAAATTTCATATTTGATGAAAAAAGACTCACAACAGAGAATATGTTGACAGTAGTTACAGTGGCTACATTTATATATACCTTTTGTCTATTGGTACTAAATTTGCACAAATTCCTTTCCAGTAAACTTTTCTATTTGTGGTTTAGACTTTGGTTTGTGTGGTTCCTGGGACTATATCTTCACTACTTGTGGTTCTTGGTTTTTTTTTTTCTTTTTGACTTGTTTATGGATTCTGGTAGAGGTTCTGGGTCTCCCACCAATGACCTGGTCTCACAAATCTGAGTTGGAATAGGCAACTTGGCCTCTCTTCTGGAGAAAAATCAATCAACAACTTCTTGGCAGCAGTGGTTTCCCTGAATGTATTTCTTGTCAGTCAACTTAATGTTCTGGGGCTCTTTCTGCCTGGTCTAACCAGCTTAGAGCAGGAGGGAACATAAGAGAACCATCCAACCGACAATTTATTGATTTTGATACTTGGAAAAGTGATATTTTAAATTTTTCTTCTACCACACCAATATCTAATAATGTAGACCTTAACCATGAAATTATTGGGCATTGTACCTTCGCAGAACAACTTAAGTTATTTCAAGAAAAAATGCTAGCCTTTTAGAAAGTTCAATGCATATTTACATGATAATTTAAAGAGGGGTCTTATTCCCGAGGGTCTGTGTTTCTGGTGGTATACTAATGGGGTAGATCTAAATTCTGATTTTCACAAAGCCCTTCTCAATATTTTTAATAAGGCAGGCATGGACATCATTCACCTCATTATACATGAAAATGAGGTGACGTTGGATAAACTTTCTCGTGATCTTGACATCATTAATGGTAGTCTTACATCTGATGCCTTATTTGAGTATTACTCCACAAATTATAACAATTTATTCAAGAAAATAGCTGACATCTGCGGTGCCATTCAAAATAGGAAAAACAGAAAACTACAAAGGGATTCTGAAGCATTTGCAAAAGGAACAGCATATCCCTCGCCCCCTACTGTCTCAGTACAAAACCAGCCAATCATGACAGTATATTTGGATGATGGACAGGGCAATATTATAAATTCAGCTGAGGATAACACTGTGGTTCAACAGGAAGTAGTTTTGGACATATACCAGTATCTAAGGTGTTCTGAAAGACTGAAACATAAAGAAGGAAGGCACAATGGAGACTTACAGCAAGAATTCAATTCTGGGGATAGAAATTCCAAATTTTAGCATTTAGGAGCTCACCCAAAAACTGCTGGGTCTTACTATAGACATAAAAATGAAAATAGCAAAAA
Source organism: Protopterus annectens (assembly GCF_019279795.1). Taxonomy (NCBI): domain Eukaryota; kingdom Metazoa; phylum Chordata; order Ceratodontiformes; family Protopteridae; genus Protopterus; species Protopterus annectens. The sequence goes on from NC_056739.1 coordinate 664,555,261, forward strand.
GAATCCATGGTCAGAAAACTTCAAAGTGAAGAAAGACACCAGGAAGAAGAGCATTTATCAAAGCAGGTAAGTAAACCAGGACTTGTAGAACAGATTTATTGCCTCAGTGGCATTGACTTTCATTCCACCATGGTTTTTTTTTTTTTGATGAACAAACCTCTGTAAGTCATTGTATGTTTTCTACTGGGAAAAAAAAAAAACATTAACAATGATTCAGTGTGTAATGGTAATGTTTTCTTTGCAGCCAAGAAATTCCTGGTTGTTGGAATAACTGTGATATGAAGCATGCCGATTGTCCTATTTTGGATGAGACATCCCCGAGTCTTATCCTTGGTAATAATACTGCTGATTACATTGAAATTTGCCTTATAGAAAATGCTAATGACAATATTGTAAATAAGTCAGAATGTTTTTTTTACACACAATATAAGCACTGGTAACTTTAGTACTAAAGAAGATGGGAATGATTTTTTGAATGACAACTCTGTCAAAGATTTTTTTGATTCAGCAGATACTAATGAAGCGAACATGGAATTTGAAAGAGTTTGCACTGATTCTTACAGTACAATTGGTTTTGATTGATTTAAAACTAATGGTAGCAATTTTACTGATATAAATAATTGTTCTGATGGGATAATATCAGATTTGAACAATGATTCACAACAAATGCTGGTTACTTCTCCATGTTTGGTAGACTCTGTTTGCAATGATTCAGTTATATCATTTATTTAACAAGGAATTGCCAGTGTTAAGTGTAATGCCTTTAGTCATCCTGGTGAGTCAGAGAATTCTGGAACTGACATTAACTGCCCCACTATTAAATGCACCCAAAATCATGAAAACAACTGTACTATGTATGCTGTTATAACTGCCAGTGGGGGTAGTGCATTTGAGGGCTTGGAAGTAATCTAATAAATCTCCATGGCTACCAGCAGCTAGTCCACATTCCAACTAGATGTGATACAAATCTAAAAGGGAATCCATCCTTGACTGGGTCCTAACTAACAACCCCACATTGTACCCTCACACAGGCAGTCTCCCAGACACCTTAAGTAACCACAACATAATATACTTTATACGTAGTAGAACAAGCATATGCAAAACCACTAACTATATATCCACTAGAAACACAAAATAATTCTCTCCTGAGGTCCTCAACACTTTACTATTTAACTGTGACTGAACCTCTCTAAAAACCCTCCCACTTGACCAGGCTGTAGCATATTTCAACAAAACATTTTTACAACACCTAGACACTGTCGCTCCATTGCACAAAATCAAGGTTAGAGCCTCTACAAACCCCTGGCTCAGTAAAGAAACCAAACAAATCCTCAAGTCCAGAGACACTGCCTGGCTTTACTATCAAAAAAACAAAGAAACACAAAGCCTAACTAAGTACCAAGAACTGCATAACCATGCAAAAAAAATGCATTAGGCTTGACAAAAAAATCCTACTACTCAACATTACAAACTAAATACCAACACAACCCACAAAAATTTTGGAAAAATGTAAACCAGCTAATAAAATCCACCCAAAAGTCTACCCTCAAACCAACCACCCCTGACACTAAAGTTCACATCGAAACACAATTCATCTCCCACTTTGTGAACTCAATTCTATCCTTAGTATCACAGGACAGTTCCTTCCTCACTATCCCCCCAACACAAATAACACTAATACAAGCTTTACCCCCAAAACAGTTTCCACCACTTCAATTAAAAGCCTGCTCTCCAAACTAAAGACTTCATCAACAGCAGCTGACCTACTTCTCAGCTATTTCTTGAAACTCACAGCAGATGCTATTGCTATCCCAGTCTCCACTCTCATAAACAGATCAGTTGTTGAAAACTATGTGCCCAAACTATGGAAAATATCCTATGTTACACCCATACATAAAGGCGGGACCTCCACTGAACGTAATAACTACATACCCATTGCTTTACTCTCCCCCCCCGGCCAAAATCCTAGAAAAATGCATCCATACCCAGATGCTAAACTATCTTCTAGACAGCAAAATCCTGTCACCTACTCAGCATGGTTTCAGACCTGCCCATAGTACCACTACAGCCCTCCTCTGCTTCACAGACACAGTAAACCATCTCAAAAATGAAAGCCTACAGGTGTCAACTCTTTTTTTGGATATGTCCAAAGCATTTGACACAGTTTCACACCAAATCCTGCTAAATAAAAACTAAACCAATATCATCTATCAAATTCTACTCTTACCTGGTTCCAAAGCTACTTAACTGACAGGTACCAAGCTGTGAAATGGGAAAATTCTCTCTCTCCTCAGCTGCCCATAACTATAGGAGTCCCACAGGGTTTCATCTTAGGACCAGTACTATTCACAGTCTTCACAAATGACCTCCATACCTCTACACAGCATGCATCTATAATTCAGTATGCAGATGACACTACCGTAGTCTGTGCTGCACAAAACATTCCCACCCTCCTGCAAACAACTCAACTAGCATTCTCTGACATTGAAAACTACCTTACCAAAGCCCAACTTATCCTCAATCCAAAGAAAAATCAGCTTATGATTATAACCAGTTCTAACAAAAACACTAACAGTCAATTCACTATCTACTCCACAAATGCTACTCCAATTGATCCAGTGGCACAGACTAAGCTAGTGGGAATAACCATAGACTCCCACCTACAATTTGATAGTCATCTCAACTTAACTATTAAAAAAGTATATGCCAAACTGGGGTCACTGTACCGTATCAAACCATTTCTTACCAACAACACAAGATCAGCCATTGGTCGCTCCCAACTTCTATCCACCCTACTCTATGCATTTCCCATTCTGACTAATCTCAACAAAACTGAACTAAGCAAAATGGAAGCCTACTATAACAGAATTGCCCACTTTGCTGCAAATTGCTCATATAGAACTCATCACTGTACTGCTTTGAGACAGCTCCACTGGCTTGAACTGCCCAACCTCCTAACCTACAATCAGCTCTGCCTCTGTCATTCCTCCCCAATAAGTGTCCTGCCCTCAAAAACCTAGTACAACATCACTCAGCCAAAAGGCCTCTTAGACCATCAAGCAACCTACTACTAGAAGTCACCAACAGCTACAATAGCTTTGGAGATGCACTATATAGTAGTTCAGTGGCTAAAAAATGGAACTCTATCCCTACTAGCATTCAAAACACATCATCCAAAGCCTCCTTTAAAGACTTCATCAGGCAACATCTCAAGCAAAGTTGGCAGTGCCATGATTGCTCCCCAGGCTAGTGAAAGCGGATAACATATACATACTAAATCTAGTGCACTTGATAGTAGTTTTCAATCTTACTCACAAACACTAGCTAATCTACAATGTATGTACTGTACCTGTGTACTATGCATGTCTTATACCTATGTTCCAAATTTCAGCTGTACACCACAAATCTATTAATTAGCTTTATTTTTAAAATTAATATTTTTTTATTTGTTCTCTCCACTGTAACTGTTTATGTGCCACATACCACTGTAAAAACATGTATCTTGTAATTTGTGTGTATACTGATCATGTCTAAATAACTAAATGTGTCTGCTTTCTCCCCGGGCCTCTGCCGAAAAAGGACCTTTTTGGCTCAGTCAGACACCCCCGGTTAACAAATGTAAAATAAAATAAAATAAATAAATAAAATATTACTACACATGACGTTTTAGATAGGTTTGATAATTCTTGTACTTTTAATGACAGAAGAGCCAGCAGTGAAGAGGCTGGAACTGTGTCTCCTTATAATCAATCTTTTCTCTCTTCTTTCTTTTCTCCCCCCCCCCCCCCACACCAACACAGATGGGGAGGATCCTAACAGTGTACCCATACCATTTAGTTATTCACCTACCTTAGATATTAATTCACATTTCAGGGAATCCAATTACGTAAATCTATTTTTGAATTGTTTTGTGCCTTTTAGTGAGACTAAGGAGAACATCAGTCATCAAAATACAGAATCCATTAACCTTGAACTAGCTGCTGGTGAATCATGGTTTTTGGTAGTAGGGGATACAAATAGCAGTATGGTGGAAGATGACATAGGACCTAGTTGTATCCAAAACTCTACTAAAGATTTTACAGTATATAATTTTTCCAATGTTAACATCTCAACATAGCATGCTGATGTTCTGAGTAAGGGTTTTAGTTTTGTACCAGCCAGAAAATTCTAGCTGAAACACTCATAGATTTAAAATTATTTACTCGCAAATTAAATTTAGTAATTTGGTTTAAGTCTGCAGGTACTAACACTAGGGCTGACTTGAATACAGGTCTCAAGAAATTCAGTTATTTCAACTCACCCTTGAATAATGGGCTAGTACTGTTCGAAAAACTTTGTGAAAGGGAAATTTGAAAACTTTAAGCCCCCAAAACTCTAATGTAAATTATAAAGTCAACCTTTCAGAGGATGAAGCAAAACTTTTTAATGATCTTAGTAACAACAAAGCAATCAGAATAATGAAAACTGATAAAGGAGGGGGCATTGTCATCATGGATGCAGAGGATTATAACAGTAAGAGGTTCACGATCCTTTTCACTGACAGGTACACATAGGTATCAAAAAATGAACTTAATATTGCTTATTCTAAAATTGATGGTTGTCTATATGAAATGGTCATGCAGGGACAAATTGACAAGAGTGCCTATGAATACCTATCCAATGAACACCCGGTGGTAGCAGGTATATTTGGTATACTGAAAATTCATAAAAACAACCAAATCCCACCACTGAGAACAATTGTTGATGCAGGTAGGAGCAAAACTTTTTACATAGCTAAATATGTGGTTAATTTACTTCAGCTATCCACCAGTTGCATTACCCATATCTGTAAAGATTTGTGGGATTTTTTTATCCCGATTAGCAAATTTGCAATTTGCACCGAATTGTTTACTTCTCACAGTAGATGTACAAGATCTTTATTTAGTCATTCCACACAAGGAGGGACTTGATTGGATGGCTCTAAACCGTCATTATGAGAGTCCAATCAAGACAAAATGAAGTGTAGAAGAATAAAAATATTTCAATGCATTGGCTGCATGACAGCTTACTTAATATCTAGATGGAAACAAAAAGGTTGTGAGGCATGAAAAAATAAATTACTTTTTAAATACATTAATGGAATGCCAGTCAAAATCAAGTAGAAGAAAAACAAACAGCACTCAACTCAAACCACTTCTTGCACTGCAGTTCTAATTATAATTTATATTCAGCTTTAATAAAGTACGAAGTAACATGCTGAAAGTAGAAATCTCTGATGCCCCCACTTGTAAAAATGTTTCTTATCCAAAAAAAGACCTGCTGCCTGACAACTATCTACTTGTTTCATGGGGAAAACATGATCAAAGTAAAAAATGAAAAGCAAACAAGAAATAAGCTCAAGATACATTGCTTAAAAGGATTGCTGTACAGGTTCTGGACCACACAATTGGCATTCTGTCTAGTTTATGGGTGAAGCCTGCAGAGATGACTGGAAATCTCCAAGTGTAATGAGCTTCTTAAAATAATGTAATCCTGTCCTTTATTACAAATACTGCCATATGCATTTCAATACCCAAGGCTTATACATTATCTAGTTAAGTATTCTCTACATGACAACAACAGAAAGGCTTTCAATGTTGGCAATTCTTTAACAGTATGCTTATTAAAGCTTACTTGCATCTTACGATCTCAGCCAAGCTTACCTGATGGTCATTAAAGTATTGCTACTTAAACACAGAGCAACAGGCACTTTGAGTAATAAGCATAAATCAACAGTACAAAAAATATGACAGAAACCAGACCATTCTGCAAAAATCAAGGACAGATGAAAAGCCACTGTAGTACTTGTGACTACCTTGGATGAGGGGGGGGGGATACTCTGCACATTTACATTGCATAACTACTCCTTGCCTTGCTTCGACACATCCAGAGTCACTACATGGGGGAGTGGGGTGCAACAAGCATGTAACAATTTGAAATGTCTCTGGCTGGCTATGATGACCCTGATACATTTGTCATACCTCTCAACCTCAGAGCAAGAAATATGGACAAAGCCATACAAAGAAGTGGGACAAAGGCCCAAAAATAAGGACAATTTTAAATATTGTTCTTATAAGCTTAGAAGGATAATAGAATAGGTCTTGCATTAGAATGAATTTTCTGAATGGTATGAAATCTGAAACTCAGATGTCTGTCATTATTTTCTAACTTCAGTCTTTAATGATTTGTCACTAATTTGCCAAAAAACCCACAATTTTATGAAAAATGGACCAAAAATGTGATGTAGAAATATAAAATAGCCACACAATACATCTGGGAACCTGTTAAAGATGGTACACTTTAATATTAGTACTGCTAACTTGAGCAGCTGACAAAATAAAAGAATCTATATGCATTTCTGAAATAAAAGTAATCTATAACTGATTATTACAGTTATTTCTTAATTGTAAATCCTCCATGATTTCTTTCAAAATTGCTATTTTGTGGAGGGATTATTAGGGGGAAGAGCAACATTTTGAGCCAAAATCAGGGACAGTTGAGAGGTTTGGCTATGCCTAATTCTATAAAGCAATTTATTTGCCTGTACCTCTCAACCTGTTAATGCAATAAATCTGGACAAGGCCAAATATATTGGGGGAACATATAAACAGTACAAAAAATTGCTCTTGTATAAACTGATACAGTTGATAGAACAACAGGTCTTACTTTAGCATGCATTTTTCTGAAGGTTATGAAGTCTGAAACTCAGTGTGTCATTATTTAGTGACTTAATTCCTAAATGATTTGCCAGAAAACCACACATTTTATGAGGAACAAACCAAAAATAAGAAGCAAAAATCTATTCATTCTTTGAAAATCTGGACATTTGGGAGGTGTAGTTCAGCTGGGGCTGTCTTTAAGTTTGCCGCCCTTCCCCCTCACAAAATCATGGTCGAATGGAGCTTCCTCCTGAAGCCATTCCAATGATCCATTACCTGGCTATTTCACTCCATTTACCATAAACACTAATGTGCATACTGATTTACTTCTATGATGATTTGGACTTCATTTAAACGTTTTATTTTGCATTTTACAACACAAACACTAAGACACCTGCTAAACAAACTTAGCATTAAAACTTCTCTGCCCTTGAAACTCACATTCATTGAAACAGCATTGAAACCCACATTCAAAGAAAATACATTTTACCAGTGGCAGATAAAGATTAATTCTGGGCTGTTTTCAAATCATAGGCCCCTTGCATATGAAAGGTACATGTGCTCTTTGATACACCTTCCTATTGTTTTGAACATTTTTCCAGTAAACAATGAAACAAAATGCATGCACCAATAATGTCAAAACTGCCCAATTCAGAACATCTTTCCAGTAAACAATGAAGCAAAATGCATGCACCCATAATGATAAAACTGCCCAGTTCAGAACATCTCCATCATAAAAGTCTACTCAAACTTCTACAGTCCACCATTATCAGTAAATATGCACAATTCTACAGTCCACCATTATCAGTAAATATGCACAATTCTACAGTCCACCATTATCAGTAAATATGCACAATCTCTGAAGAAGTAAAAAAGTCATCTAAATAATTCCACATTAAATAAATCTGTAACTAATGAAGAGGTTGCTGCTAGCAAACACCTTTATATTTCATAGTTTCATCGGAAAATAAAGTGTCTGATGCCCCTGAGGAATAAATTGCCTATATTACATAAAAAATGATAAGCTAGTAATATTGCAATAGGAAATGGAGGGCAAACTGATAACAGGCATATAGTTAGTATCTTAAATTTTTCAGTATGGCAGCATTCATCCCTTGTGGGAGTAGAACCAACAACCTTCTGCATCAAAAGCAAGTACACAACCTGTTGTGCTATTAACAATGGAAGCAGATTTAGCATAAGCAGCACTAAACTTCTCTTCCCCTGCAGCTCTCATCTCCTTGTAAAATCTACTCAATACTCAACTGTATCTCAATGTCACAGCACAAGAAATCTGGAAAAAGCCAAATTTATTGGGGGGGGGTCAAAAGCCCAAAAACCAGGAACACATTAAACATTGCTTGTATAATCTTGGAAAGTTGCTAGAATAAAATGCTGTGTTACCACCATACATTTTACTGCCAAGGTCCCTGTGCAAAAGAGTCAGAGCAACATACCACTATGCCAAATCAGCTGCTTTGTGAAAGAAAAATGCTGTGTTACCACCATACATTTTACTACTAATGTCCTTGTGCAAAACAGTCAGAGCAACATACCACTACGCCAAATCAGCTGCTTTGTGAAAGAGAGGAAGACTGAAACTTAAATGGCTATCATTTAGTGAATTCAGTTCTCACCATAGCTGTCAACCTCTTAGCACAAAACACCTGGACAAACCCAGTAATGAGGGAATACAGCCCTCAAACATATTCAATGAATTCAGTTCTTGTCATAGCTGTCAACCTTAGCACAAAAAACCAGGACAAAGCCAATAATGGGGTAATACAATCCCAAAAATAAGGACAAATTTCAAATACTCATCTTATAAACTTAGAAAATTGCTAGAATAAAAGGTTGTGTTACTATGTATTTTCTGAAGAATATGAAGTCTGAAATTCAAATGCCTGTCAATTTTACTTCTGACGGAACAAAAACAATTTTCAGCAGAGGCCCAGGGAGAAATACTGCAGACACATGTCTTTGTAAAATGGCAGGACACCAGAGGAAATCCGCACAAACACAGGGATGAGATGCAGACTCCACAGAGAAAGCACCCTGGCCAAGCATCAAACCAGAAAACCTATAGCTGTGAGGCAACAATGCTACCACCGCACCATCAAATATGTAAGGAGTTAAACATTCAGAAACCTGAAGTCTGAAATTCAAATGCCCGTCAATTTTATTTAACATTTGTTAATCAGGACAGTCTGACTTGGAACAAAAAAAACAATTTTCAGCAGAGGCCCAGGAAGAAATAATGCAGACATGTATTTGTAACATGGGAGGACACAAAAGCAAACCCACACAAACACAGGGAGAAGATGCAGACCCCACACAGAAGGCACCCCAGCCAAGAATCAAACCTGAGAACATGCAGCTGTGAGGCAACAATGCTACCACTGCACCATCAAATATCAAGCATTCCAGCATTTAGAAACCACAGATATTATAAGAAACAGATTAGATCAAATATGAGGCAATAATCTGCAATTTATTTTTTACAAATGGTGGTGGGTAGGGAATTCAGGTCCTTAACACCTGAATACAAGGTACAGGGTTCAAGCCTGAGGTATTCCCTGCCACACCACCATGAATTTCTTCTAGCCACCAGTATATAGCAACTGGGGTATTACACACACACCTGGAGCGATGTGGATCCTTTCATGCCATTAAATCCATAGCTGTTAGAGCACTACAAACCTGCCCATGCATTATGTCCATTGGAGCATCAAATCCACCACGTGAGATGTTCTTCCCCCGACGAGACTCCAGCCTGCTGATGTTGGAGTCCAATCCATTTCCAGTGCCAGTCTATGCAGTTACAACTACATAGATTTCTGGGAACTCTGCTCGTAAATGTTTCCTAATCCGGACTGCTGCTGAAACAGTCTGCGCATGCTCCAGACTGTCTCTGCAGCAGTCTGGACTAGTGTGCATGAGCGAAAGTCCAAGATTTTTAATTTTCTTTTTTATCTTTTATTTTCTTTCTTTTTTTTCTTTTTTACAGTTGGGGGGGGGGCTGCAGTCTGGCAGTCCAATAGCATGGGCTGCCCCTGGTCCTGAGAAACAACTTTTTTTCTATTTTGAAGAACAACTATTCCAACAAATGAGTGAAGTAGGAATGGGTGCCTCATGTGCCCCGAGGTTTGCCAACCTATTCATGGCATATTGGGTGAAGCAATTTGTGTTCAATAGTACATTTGCTGACAGTTGGCCATTTTATATTGGGTACCTTTATGACATCTTTATCAGTCGGACATATTCCTTGATGAAATTGAATGATTTTTTAATGTACAACAACAGCACCCCCTTTCTTAAATTTACCCACAACTTTGACAAGGACACGATGGCATTTCCTGATGTCCTGGCTTCAAAAGATTATTCAAAGGGTTGCTTTAACTCCAATATATTTTGTAAGAAAACTTTGTCCAATTCTTATCTTCACTACGACAGTTAGCATCCCAAATTTCAAAAAAGAGCAGTTGTCAAGGGACAACTAGTCCGACTTGCTCGGATGATATCTGATGATGCAGTATTTTTGGTGGAGATTGAAACACTTTTGGAAGTGTTCATCCACAGAGGTTATCTACCAGACATCTTGATACCCATCAGAGATGAAGTATGTGACAAAATGAGTGTTACCAGTCTTTGATAACTCCTGTCATTCCTTATCTTCAGTGGGGCCAATGACCTCTGGTGATCATAATTTGAATAGGTCATACGAATGAGCCTTGATTGCTACTTTTTTCTTTAAACACTTACCACATTGTTGATGTGGTTAATCAATTTTGGCCTATTGTTACTTCCATCAGTGATGGTAATGTATTGTTTGGTTCCAAATCTAAGATAGGATTTAGGAAAGACAAATGTTTTAAAAGTTTACTGGAAAGGAATTCAGGCAAATTTAGTACCAATAGACCAGAAAGTATGTATAAATGTAACCACTGTAACTACTGTTAATATATTCTCTGTTTTGAGTCTTTTTTCATCAAATAAAAAAAATTTGAGGTTAAAAATACTTTAAAACGAAAAAACAATATGCAGGAGTGAAACGGCCTCAATTGCTCAATACTTCTCAGTTTCTCAGTTCTATAATGGTTTTTCAACCCAATAAATCAACGCAGGTCAGTGTATAATCCAAAAATATGATTTATTTAGCTAGCAAGTGAGTGCTTTCACCAAAACGGCTTTATCAAACTTCTACAACAGCTTTAAAATCATACATCATTATATATACAGTGGTGGAAGCTGATTGGTGTAACTAAATTAATTAATTAGTAGCCAAATATATTTGCTCATTAAAACACGTAATATAAAAACTTGTTTAAAAATAGTTATAAATATAAATTAATAAACATCTATAATTATACACCAAATATATATATATATATATATATATATATATATATATATATATATATATATATATATATATATATATATATATATATATATATATATATATATATATATATATATATATATATATATATATATAAAACTACTATAAAATATATACATAGAAATATATAGACACATAAACATAAAAATATATAAATATATAAAAATACATAAATATATATATAATTATATAAATATATATAGAAAAATAATACAATTATATTAGGGTCTATATAACCTCTTTCTACGCAATAAGGGTTTCACCTGTACCTTATCGTTTATACCAGGGAGCTTGTCTGCTCTTAAACGGACTATCCATCTAAGCTCACATTCCTGTAGGTATGAATCAATATCCCCACCTCTAATACTAGGGACAATTTGTTGTAACACACTGAACATAAAGAAATGTTCTGGACCTGTACTCCTAACATGTTTGGCAAGAGCATTATGCTCAGACGCAGTCCTAATACTATATACATGCTCCCTTATACATTCTCTAAGCTGCCTGCAGGTCTTACCTACATAAAATGCTAAGCAGGAGGTACACTTGGCAATGTACACCACATTAGAGCTAATACAACTAGTACAAGTATTGAAGTTAAACAATACCTTAGTTAATGGATGTAAAAAGCTATTGCTACTATCTATGTACTGACATTGGTTGCAATTCAAGCAAGGTAAGGTGTTACAATCATTTTGCACTTGGCTTACATGTCCTACAAGTGGGCGGTGACATAGAGTTCTTTTTAAATTTTGTTTATTCTTGTAAGTAAAACTCGGACTAATACCCACCACCCTATGTATATCATCGTCTAATTCAAGGATTTCCCAATTCTTGTAGATAATATCCCTAATCTTATCCACATCTCTGGTAAAATAGAGTGACAACCTAATATTATTACTCCTAGTTACCAAAGGTACGGAACTGGAACCTTCCCATTCAGAAAAATAGGGTTTGGCCACACCATCCCTTAGCTGATCTACTAGACTTTTATTCCTGTCTATTTCTTTCGTTCCATATTTCCTCTCTAACAACCTAGCCTTAAGGGCATCAATTTCTTTTGAATGCCCAACTGGACACGGATTCAACCTAGAAGCTCTCATAAACTGTCCTTTCATAATGTTATCAAATATATACCTAGGATGCATGCTTTGACGATGTAAAAGTGTGTTCCTATAGCATGCCTTTCTATATATGGAGGTAATTAAAAAGGCCACTTGGTAGTCTGTTTATGTGCACATCTAGAAAAGACAGGTGAGAAGGGGAGTAATTTAAAGTAAACCTTAAAAAATCTGTTAAGCCATTAACATTGCTAACAAATTCCAATAACGATGTTTCATCCCCTTTCCAAATAAAGAAGAGGTCATCTACGAACCGTCTATAATAACCAATATGTTCCTGAAAATAAGGGAGTGAGAACAAAGAATTCTCTTCCCAATCAGCCATTACAATATTGGCGTAGCTATTGGCACATGAAGTGCCCATAGCTACGCCATCTTTTTGTATATGGATCCCTTCTTCAAATATAAACACATTGTTCTCAAGAACAATTTTTAGGAATAAAGAAAGAAGATCAATAGTTTCTTCATCAAACTCTGATTTGTTCCGAACATAACGTTGAAATCTCAACAGACCTTCACCATTTGGAATCATGGTAAACAAACTCACCACATCAAGAGTCACAAGTATATATGGTTCATGGTCATCCAACAACTTAGTATATTCATACAAATCAAGTAAGAAATGCTTACTATCCTTTAATATATACTTATTCATATCTACTAATGGTCCCAGAAAATACTCCAATAAAACAGAAAAAGGCTCAGTTAACCACCCTTGCCCTGCTACTATTGGTCTCATAGGGGGTTTTGTCAGGGATTTATGTATCTTCAGTAAACCTTGTATAATTGGTATGAGTGGGTTCTTAACTTTAAGATACTCAAATAACGTGTCTGAAATAATAAAACTTCTATGTAGGTCATCTAAGGTATCATATATTTGAAACACCTTCACACCAACTTCCAAAAGGCTTATATTACCATAAAACCATTCATTGCTCAACATAGATGTCATACTGTTAGCATATCCAGTTGTATCAAGGATAACAACAGGACCACCCTTATCAGCCGGTCTGATAACTATGGAGTGGTCATTCTTGAGCTTATTCAAAGCTTGTCTCTGTAAATAAGTAAGATTATATCTACAATTTTTTGAAACACAGCTTCTTCTACTGTCATAGTATTTGTAAATGTCATTTTCTACCATTCTAGAAAAAGTTTCTAGTAAAGGATGTAAAGTTGGAACATATAAGCTGTTAGGTCGAAATCTCTCTAAACCTTGCTTTAACTCCACATCACAGTGAGTTCCAAATTCAAATTTCAAGTGAATATTTCTGACATACGTTTTTATATCTAATATAGAATCTGTTATGTCACTATCACAGGTAGGAATGAAACTTAAACCTTTATTCAAAACTTCTTCTTCAAATGCACTCAAAGGTCTGCTTGACAAATTAACAACTAACGTCCCCCTGTCTTCTCCCACATTTTCTTCAGAGTGGGCCCTGAATGCTCCCCTCCAGAGCCCTTTCGTTTGTTCCTCCCTCTTCTTTGGGATCTCTGTCTCCCTAGAAAAGAATTGTCCGCTATGGAGAAAGGGGTATGGATAGGGGAATTAATTCCAAGAACTGGAGGAACAGAATTACTCATATCCTTCATAATTTTCTTTTTAACCACAGGTTCATTATTTTTAACTACATTAGGACTTCTAACTTTATCAGTAGATAAGTTAGGAGTCACAGCATTCCCTTCATATATAATATGGACAACGTCTGATGTGTTCACTTCTGGCATAACACGAACAGTTTCAGGCACATTATCATTATTAGTAACACTAATAACATCATGGCTTATCTCCCTGTCATCACATATACTAGCAGACCCAGAATCAACATGCACAGATACAAAATCCTTAGCACTTCTATCTGTATTTTCTTTAGATGCACTTTTAACAGCATGGACATAATCTTTAGCGTTTTTATCTATATTATCTTTAGAAACATTTCTAATAACATGTCCATTACTCTGTTTGTTCCTAGGTCATGGCCAAGTGAAGACATTACCACAACTAAAATCTTGAATGTCCCTAATAAGTTTGTTCTTTTTTAATTCTAATGTCCTCTTCTCAAATAACTGTACGTTATCCAGTAATTTCTCCATACCAAACTGGGCTTGAGGACTTCTATATTTGTTAACAAAACAGTCATATTGTTCATTTACATTTCTTTTTAAAGTTTCTTCCTCTTGTGAATGGAACTCGTTGAGGAGTTTCATGTAATTAAAACTTAAATCAAGGTTGAGCTGCTGCCATTTCAGCAACAGCTCAGGAAAACTGTTACCTGAGGTTGGCATCTTGAGAACGCGTAAACCATGAGGTATTACGCATTTCTCGATGCACGCTTCAAAATGTTGCCGTTGCAACT